>NC_087369.1:135233987-135539987 GCF_030014295.1 Loxodonta africana
GAGAGAAAGACGTGGCAGTCGGCTTCCTTAAAGATTTACAGCCTTAGAAACCCTATGGGGCAATTCTATTCTGTCTTATAAGGTCACTATGAGTTGGAATCAACTCGATGTCAATAGTTTTGTTTTTTTTTTAATCTTTACAGAAGCAGATCATCAGGTCTTTCTCCCAAGAAGCTACTGGGTGGGTTCAAACTACCAACATTTTGGTTGGCAGCCCAGTGTTTAACCATTGCACTACCAGGGCTCCTTATCAGAGGTTAAATTAGGAAAGAATATTAGTTTATCCAATAAAATCAACCTGAAAACATTCCAATGTCTAGAATACCTCAACTAACAAAAACCTCAAAGAAATTAAAAAATATATACTAAGGTACTAAAGCAATTTAAAGCAACAGTAAGTGCTGTTTAAGTGATGATGGTGATTTCAAAACACAAAAATTAAAATAAGGAGACAATTATAAGTCTAAAATACTAAGAAAATCATCAGCAAAATTAGAACTCTGATAGTAAGAATGTTCTAAATATTAAAAAAGAAAAAATTGTAGCATTACAATACAACAAAACAAAATGCTGAAAAGACTACAAAACTCTAAAATCAGCCTCTTTGTACCAGTGGTTCTCTAGCATGACATTTACATTTGAGGCACACTGTCTCCTCAACACCCAGTTATTTACGTATACCTTGTGATGCCCTCAATCATTCCACCTATTTCTTTCTTGCTCAAGAAAGTCTATGAGAATGACAGTCAATGTTATTACTGAAATAACCTAAATTCACCTCCATTAAAATCAAACAGGCAAAAAAATCTTTGTATTTTATTTTCACAAATGAGAGGTTACTATTCTTTTTACCTGAAACATTTTCCCCAACATTGTTTATTTTGACAACCCGTTGCCGTTGAGCTGATTCCGACTCATAGAGATCCTATAGGATAGAGTAGAACTGCCCCATAGGGTTTCCAAAGTCGTAAGCCTTTATTGAAACAGGCTGCCACGTTTTTCTCCCTCCGAAAAAAAGAAGAAATGATGAAGTAAAAAAGCTGAACTTAAGATTTCAAAGGACTGCTCAAGAAGACAAAGTAAAGTATTATAACGAAATGTGCAAAGATCTGGAGTTAGAAAACCAAAAGTGAAGAACACAATCAGCATTTCTCAAGCTGAAAGAATTGAAGAAAAAATTCAAGACTCGAGTTGCAATATTGAAGGATTCTACAGGGAAAATATTAAAGACTCAGGAAGCATCAAAAGAAAAAGAAAGGAATAGAGCCACTGTACCAAAAGAGTTGGACTTTCAATCACTTCAGGAGGTAGCATATGATCGATAGCCGATGATACTGAAGGAAGAAGCCCAAACTGCAGTGAAAGCATTGGTGAAAAACAAGGCCCCAGGAATTGATGGAATACCAATTAAGATGTTTCAACAAACAGATGCAGCACTGGAGGTGCTCATTCATCTATGCCAAGAAATTTGGAAGACAGCTACCTGGCCAATCTACAGGAAGAGATCCATATTTATACTCATCCCAGAGAAAGGTGATCCAACTGAACATGGAAATTATCGAACAATATTGTTAATATCACATGCAAATAAATTTTGCTGAAAATCATTCAAAAGTGGTCAGAATAAAATTCAAGCCAGATTCAAAAGAGGATGTGGAACAAGAATATCATTGCTGATGTCAAATGGATCTTGGCTGAAATCAGGGAACACCAGAAAGATGCTTACTTGTGTTTTATTGAGTATGCAAAGGCATTCTGCTGTGTGGATCATAACAAATTATGGATAACCTTTTGAAGAATGGGAATTCCAGAACACTTAACTGTGCACATGAGGAAATTTTACATAGATAAAGAGGCAGTAGTTCGAGCAGAACAAGGGAATACTGCGTGGTTTAAAGTCAAGAAAAGTGTGCGTCAGAGTTTTATCCTTTCATCATACTTATTCGATCTGTATGCTGAGCAAATAACCGTAGAGACTGGACTATATGAAAAAGAACATGGCATCAGGATTTGTAGAAGACTCGTTAACAACCTGCAGATGACACGATGTTGCTTCCTGAAAGTGAAGAGGACTTGAAGTACTTACTGATGAAGATCAAAGGTACAGCCTTCAGTATGAATTACACCTTAACATAAAGACAACAAAAATCCTCACACCTGGACCAATAAGCAACACCATGATAAACTGAGAAAAGATTGAAATTGTCAAGGGTTTCATTTTATTTGGATCCACAATCAACACCGATGGAAGCAGCAGTCAAGAAATCAAATGATACATCGCATTGGGCAAACACGCCGCAAAAGCCCTCTTTAAAATTTAAATAGCAATGATTTCACTTTAAGGACTAAGTTACTCCTGACCCAAGCCATGCTGTTTTCAGTTGCCTCATATGCATGTGAAAGCTGCGCAATGAACAAGGATGACCAAAGAAGAATTGACACCTTTGAATTATGATGTTGGTGAAGAATATTGAATATACTTTGGACTGCCAGAAGAACGAACAAATCTGTCTTGGAAGAAATGTAGCCAGAATGCTCCTTAGAAGCAAGGACTTAGTCTCAAATACTTTAACGTGTTGTCAGGAGGGACCAGTCCCTGGAGAAGGACATCATGCTTGGTAAAGTAGAGGATCAGTGAAAAAGAGGAAGACCCTCAAGGAGATGGATTGACACAGTGGCTTCAACAGTGAACTCAAGCATAACAACTATTGTGAGGATGGCGCAGGACAGGGCAGTGTTTCATTCTGTTGTATGTAGAACATTCTGTTGTACAATGCTGTTATGAGCCAGAACTGACTGAAAGACACCTAAGAACAACAACATTATTAGACTGGAAACTTTCCAAGGATCAAACAATGACCTAGGTACAGATTTGGCTACAAATGACTGGAGGAACCTCTGATTTTGTTAAGAGATTGGATTGCAGTGTGGATATTATCTTCTGTAATTGTATGATAAAACAGGCACAATTGAAGAGGATCAAGTTCCAAATTCATTATTCTACTCATTTAGTGAAGAATTATTAAGTACCTGTGTATGTCAGGCATAGCACTAGGCACTACCTGCTGCCATCGCGTTGATTCCAATTCATAGCGATCCCTGTAAGACAGAGAAGAAGTGCCCCATAGGGTTTCCAAGGAGCGGCTAGTGGATTTGAACTGCAGCCCTTTTGGTTAGCAACTGAGCTCTTAACCACTACGCCACCAGGGCCCCACTAGGCACTAGAGATGTGCTTTCATCACAATAGTTTGGGGTTAGCCAAAGCAAGCCTTGTAGCCTCATCTTATTTGAACAAGTTAAATGCCTGAAAAGAAAGAAGTGATTTATTTGTCAAGTAGCATATATGACTATCACAACAAACTTTTGGTAAACAAACATGTGGCTTACCCTCCCTCTTGCAAGCAAATATACTCCCTTCATCTCTCCCTGAGGAAGACAAACTAAAAATTTGCACCCCTTTAGGGAAGCAAGCACAAACCTCAAAATCTTTGAGTGATCGTGTTTTCTCTACATCACTGCCCAAGATGGCTACTAAGACCTAAAAAGATAAGTTTTTGGGTCCTCGTATTCAAGATACGCTGGTGGAACAGGGACACAATAATCTCAATTAACACTCCTTTTTGAGAAAGGGAAAAAAGTGGAGACAAAAAGTAATCACTGGTCTGCACCCATTCTGAAATACAAGGTGACAAATATCCCCCTCAATGGAAAGCCTTCTTTGAATTAGGCCATGGTTTAAACCTGGAAATGTGCTCCTCAGAGCCATAAATCAATTCTGTCTTGCCATCTGGGTGGTTCTTCCTTCTCCATCACCCTCTTTAACCCCAAGTAAGTGAGCATTGGGAAATATGTCTTATATGGAGGCTAGGGATTTTTTCAGCCTACTTCTTACTCATAGAAGGAAATAGGCCCAAAGATTGTTTTGAGTCTTAAGCAATTAGACACTTTTAGTCTAGATCTATGGTTTTCTTGGCAGTACAAATATCTTCAAAATATAGTAGTTCCTCAACCATTTGGTTGCAGACAACTCCATATGCCAAGAACCTACATTTCTTTTCAAGATGTATTTCATACAACAGGTACATCTCTTTTCTCTCCGCCATTACCTCCCTGTCTTTTCTTTATCACTTGAACCTTGAACCCAAAATCTTAGCATGCTCTTTGTTATGGGGTCAACATCAGTGAACTGACTCAGCAGCTAACAACAAAAACAAGGTTCTTATTATGAGTCTTTTCATCTAAATGAAAATATTTAATGGCTACCAAGGAGCCTCGGCAGTACAGTGGTTAAGAGCTCAGCTGCTAACCAAAAGGTTAGCAGTTCGAATCCACCACTCCTTGAAAATCCTATGGGGCAATTCTACTTTGTCCTATAGGGTCACTATGAGTCAAGATCGACTTGATGGCAATGGTGAAAATGGCTACCCATACATATCTATACCTTATTTGCTTTGAGGGAAATTAATTGCGAGGAAAGCTCTTACTGAATGGTTATTCCTGAAAGGCTTTCTCAACCTTATTTTTTTTTCCTTTTTTAAGTTGAGAAGTTTCAAGTTGAGAAGTAATTGTCTTTTATTTTTAAACTGCAAAAGGACTGGAATTTCGGAACACTTTATTCATTTTCATGTCTGCTTACAAGTTGGCTAAATTTTCTTGAACTCATTTCTTTCTTGTAATACTGTCTATCTTTCAACGTCCTTTTCTAGAGCTACAAGTGAATTAAAATCTTTGCAGTCTGTAGTATTAATAGGAGTTGTAGCATCCTGCTTCTATGTATCCAGTTTCTGCATCAGTCAGGATAAACTGAGTTGTGCTGAAGTAACAACACCAAAATTTTATTGGCTTAACCAAAAAAAAAAAAGTATATTCCTCACTTATTCAAAATGCCTCAGGCTAAATGAATCCCTAGGGAACCTATGCCCCATATAGTGGCACAGCATGCCAGATTGCTTTAATCTTGTGGAAACTTTTTATCAACACACGTTTCCATGCTGTTTTATGCTGGGCTCTCTAGAGAATCAAAACGAGTAAAGCATATAAAAACATATAGAGAGATTTATATCAAGGAAATGGCTCACATGGCTATAGAGGCTGGAACATCCCAAACCCGTGGGTCAGGCTGGAGGCTTCCCCTGATTCACATAGCCACAGAGACCAGCAAACTCAAGATTGGCATGTCAGACAGCAGGGCTCATGCTCACAGGCAGTGAAAACCGACGAATCCCAAGACCAGCAGGCAAGACAGCAGGTACGCTGTTAGCTTAAGTTCCAAGAACTAGAGGTCAGAAGAATAGGAGCCAGCTGCAGGATTCAGAGCAAGCAAAAGCCCACAAGCCTTTCCAGAAAGCCCACCTATATTTGATGCAGGCCACACCCCCAAGGAAATGCCTTTTTCGTCTGATTGACTACTCATAGAAGATATTATCATGGAGGTGATCACATTATATCAAATCTGATCATGGAAGTGATCACATCATCATGCAACTGCCAAACTACATCATAACTGCCAGACCACTGAGATTCATGGCCCAGTCAAGTTGATACAGATCCTTAATAATCACACATGATTTCTGGGCTGCAGGGAGAGAAAGAATGGAGATTTGTGCATTGACTCTTAAATGTTTCCTCCTGTGAGTAATACTTCTGGTGACAGTTTACTGGCCAAAATAAGTCCCGTTTGCACATCTAACTTTGAAGGAGAATGTGCCTAAAATTAGACGAAAACTAAAATCTTTGTGAGTAGTAGTAATGTCTGCCACACCATATGATGCGCAAGACAAACTTAATTACATGATAAGACACTAGCTGAAAGCTGTGTATGAAAGCCCATGTTCTCAAAGTCTTATGTAACGCAAAAAAAGTACTCGGTCGGTCTGAGCATTTTTTTCTTGCGCTGATCTGGAGCTTAAGGGGAAACTAGTGAGAAAGATATGTAGCGGAGTTATATAAGGGAAGTAAAGTTGCTTCTGAGGCATAAGGGAGGTAAAGGAACTGGGCTACACTAAAGATGTGTGCGTGTGTGTGTGTATGTGTGTGTGCGTGTAAAACTGGAACTATGAGTAAAACAGACAAGATATCTGCGGTCATAAAGCTTATATTCCAGAATCAACAAGTCAGGATTGCTTTATCAGAAAGAAAGTAGTTTTGAGAGGAAACAAATAGATTTGGGACCCAGTCAAAACAGATCTTGCTTTCTTATGATCAGGAAAGGTCTTGGGTGGTCTGGTAGTGATAGTGGAATTGGAGATGACTGTTATAAAGAGGCATTTGCATTTTATATCATAGAATGAGGCATTTGCTTTCATATTGTTATGAATGTACCCAAGAATGTAGGGATGCGGTGAAGGGTGGAGTGGTACGGAGGGCCACTGAGAGGTAATGAAGAACTTAAAAGGAAAAGTTGGGGAAAGAGGAGTAGCAACAGCAATATTATCCTTTCCCCAAGCTACTCACCCTTTATCAAAGAAGTCAGTCTCATTCATGCCTTGTTTTTGAATTGTTATTGTCTCAGCATGGGAAAAAAAAAAACCCTCTCTTAAACCTATCTTAGTTGGGAACACATACTAGTAAAATTTTATATTTATTAAGTGCCTAGCAGAGTGCTTAGATCCCTGGGTGGCGCAAACCATTTGCACCTGACTTCTAACAAGAAAGGCTGGTGGTGGTAACACAGAAGAAAGTTTTGACAATCTACTTCTGTAAGATTACAGCCATTGAAAGCTCTATAGAGCTGAGTTCTACTCTGACATCCCTGGGGTCATAGTGAGTTAGAATCGACTCCACAGCAATGGGTTTTGTTTTTTGGGTTGATATCAGAGTGCTTAAAAAAAAATCAGAGTGCTTAACATATATTAAAACCAAAAAACTCAAACCTGTTGCCGTTGAGTCAATTCTTACTCATAGCAACCCTATAGGATAGGATAGAACTGCCCCACAGTTTCCAAGGAGTGCCTGGTGGATTCGAACTGCCAACTTTTTGGTTAGCAGCTGTAGCACTTAACCACTACACTGCCAGGGTTTCCTAACATATAATAGGATCTCAATAAACATTAGTTCTTTTTAAAGAGTGTGTCTTTGTTGTCTAGTGCTGCTATAACAAAAATACCACAAGTAGGTGGCTTTAACAAACAAATTTATTTTCTGGCAGTTAAGGAGCTTAGAATTCCAAACTCAGGGCTCTGGCTGTAGGGGAAGGTTTTTTTTTTTTTTTTACTGTGGGCTCTGGGGGAAGGTACTTGTCTCTTGTCAGCTTCTTTTTCTAAGTTCCTTGGTGATCTTCGTGCGGTGTGGCATCTGTCTTCCCCCATCTCTGCTTTCTCCTCTGTACCTAATCTGCTTGGTTTATATCTCAAAAGAGATTGTCTTAAAACACATTCTACACTAATACTGCCCCATTAAGATAACAAAGAAAGCCTATTCCCATATGAGATCATAACCACAGGTAAAGGAGATAGGGTTTACAACACACATTTTCGGGGGACACAAGTCCATCCATAACATAGTGCATGGAAGTGGATTCTGGACATAAATTTTTCCCCTTGGAGCAACTAGGAACAGTAAATAATTGGAAATATTTTGTGGACTTAAAATTTATTACACTTCATGGTTCTTTAAATTATCTCAGAGTTAAAAAGTTAGGTAATGTATTTGAAATACTTAAAATGTTCTTAGTACATGGCAAGCATTCAAATATTCTTAATTTACTTTAATGTATAAAAGAATTTTTGGAAGAGCATTTCTTTAGCCTTGAAGGGACTTTTGTATAGTATCCTCATACTTTCATAAAACTCATAACTGTCCCTCATTAAGGCTCTACAAATTTGCCTGTGGACCCAAAATTTGAGAATCTACTAAGGATGGATTTAAAGCACATAAATATTAATCCCCTCCCCCATCTACACTGGAATTTACATGCCAAAAAACACTTACAGAACTTATTAGAATTATATACAAATAGAAAATGGAAGTTGAGCTTTGACTCTTTTTCTTTGTTGAAATCACACAATTCTAATAGCAAAAATCAGTTTCTCAAAAGCTAGGATGTGTGTCAGAGGAATATGTCAGCTAAAAAGTTCAGCTTTGGAGCACTATGATATTAAAACATGGCAGAAGGATTTTCAAGGGGCAGGGAAGGGATTTGGCTACTTTCACCAGTGTCAATCAGTGTAGTGCTCTGCTGTGTCAAAATATAAGAAAAGCAATAAAAGAAAGGGACAAAACAGAATAAGCCAAAGAACAAATGGCATGTCCGCAATAGGAGCACTATGCAGCTGATAGTGGGATGTTGTACAAGAAATTAAAACAAAATTTTCACAAAACCAATCCATCATGGAAACACCTGGCAATGTTTCTGAGCAAGTTTGTTCTGGGCAAATTTAAGGAGAAGGGCAATCATGACTCAGGACTTTGAAGAAAGACAGTGTGAAGGGAGTTGGTAGGGTGACAGAGAAACAAAGTGCTGCATAAAGGAGAGGAAAGTGGATGACTGTTCCCACAAATAAATCACTGGATATGCCATGGTAGTAAAGTAGGAAGCAAATTTGAGAAATCTGGTTCTCTCTTTCACACACACACACACATACCATCTCTAAAAACCATCCTGAATATCTGTGAGTACCACAAACACTGATAGAAAGAGGTTATCTGGTTAGCAATGTGAGGTCACAAGACACAATGTAACCAGTATTCCCATATTTCTCATGCTCATATTTGACAAGCAGGGCAAGACTAATAATGGTGGAGAACAATTTGGAAACAAAAATACCAAGAGAAGTGGAGTAAGTCTCTTCAGAGTATGTGCTACTGGCCTATTAATGACATAGACTTCCTGACTCAAGAATAGTTCCAGAAAGCTTCAAAAACCATCCTGAATATCTGTGAGTACCACAAACACTGATAGAAAGAGGTTATCTGGTTAGCAATGTGAGGTCACAAGACACAATGTAACCAGTATTCCCATATTTCTCATGCTCATATTTGACAAGCAGGGCAAGACTAATAATGGTGGAGAACAATTTGGAAACAAAAATACCAAGAGAAGTGGAGTAAGTCTCTTCAGAGTATGTGCTACTGGCCTATTAATGACATAGACTTCCTGACTCAAGAATAGTTCCAGAAAGCTTCAAAAACCATCCTGAATATCTGTGAGTACCACAAACACTGATAGAAAGAGGTTATCTGGTTAGCAATGTGAGGTCACAAGACACAATGTGACCAGTATTCCCATATTTCTCATGCTCATATTTGACAAGCAGGGCAAGACTAATAATGGTGGAGAACAATTTGGAAACAAAAATACCAAGAGAAGTGGAGTAAGTCTCTTCAGAGTATGTGCTACTGGCCTATTAATGACATAGACTTCCTGACTCAAGAATAGTTCCAGAAAGCTTCAGGGGAGAAAGTGTAAAGGTAAAAATTGGGAGAGTGAGAAAGAAGCTGATCTGAACTCAGTGAGTAGTGCTGAGTCCACAACACAACAGGAATAATGGAAAAGAAGTATTTTCCTCATGTAAATAGGAAAAGATTTTTTAAAAAATCATAAACATAGAAAATACAAGTCATCCCAGAAGAAAGGTATGATAGGCAGGATAATGCCCTTCCCGCAAATAAAAAAGTCCACGTCCTAATCCCTGTCATTGTGTTGTTAGGTGCTGTCGAGTAGCTTCCGACACATAGCGACCCTATGCACCACAGAACAAAACACTGCCTAGTCCTGCACCATCCTCACAATCCTTGTCATGCTTGAGCCCATTGTTGGAACCACTGTGTCAATCCATCTCCTTGAGGGTCTTCCTTTTTTTCACTGACCCTCTAATCCCCAGAAGCTGCAAAATATTTTACTTTATGTGGCAAATGAACTCTGCAAATGTGATTAAGTTCAGGACCTTGTGAGGGGGGGATTATCCTGGATTATCCAGGTGGCCAAAAGGAATCACAAAGGTTCTTAATAGTAAAAGAGAGAGGCAGAATAGGTTGGAATGATTCTTGTGAGAAGGACTCTACCCGCTATTGCTGGCTTTGAAGATGGGAGAAGGTCATGAACGAAGCAATGCAGTGGCCTTTAGAAGTTGGGTAAGGCAAGGAAACAAATTCTCCCCTAGAGCCTCCAGAAAGGAAAACACTGCCAACACCTTGGCTTTACCCAGTAAGAATTCTAACCTCCAGAGCTGTAAAATAGTCAACTTGTGTTGTTTTAAGCTATTAACCTTGTGGTCATTTGTTAGACTTAACCCATTGCCATCAAGTCGATTCTGACTCATAGTGACTCTATAGGACAGAGTAGAACTGCCTCATAGGGTTTCCAAGGAGCAACTTGTGGATTCGAACTGCTGACATTTTGGTTAGCAGCCTGAGCTCAGTTTGTTAAAGCAGTAATAAAAAAGCAATAAATAAGGGAGGGACATCAAAGAAGAACAAATCAGAGAGATGATCAAAGTTTGAAGGGGAAGTGAACTGAAAGGGGAACTAGAAATAAAAGAGGGAAAAAAATCTCTTTGTAACAGTTTCCCAGTACCTCTGGGTACAAAGTGTAACCACCCAAATTTCAATGGTTATCGCTTTTACTTGTTCGTGTAGCCTCTTGATCCCTCTCCGTTCAAATATTTTAGGAATCTCCTGAGGTTGTTTCTTATTTGAACCACTCACATTAGGCAATATTATTTTCCTGGTGTACCTCTGGGTATTACTCAATGTACTGGCATTACCAAGACTACAAATGCATCAAGGTGGCCCATGGAATTAGGGAAAAAAACTGCCTTTCTCTCCATGTGTAATACTCTTTCAGGATTCCAAAGCCATGTTACCAGTGCTCCAGTCGATACCTTAGAGTTTTTAGAAACAGTTCGTCTTTTTCATTATGAATTCTTAATTTATTTTTCCAGAAATCAGGTATGAAATTGGTCGTAGCCACTACGTTTTACAAAGAATCTCTATACCGCTCTGTGTTAGTTTTCTATTGCTGTGAAACCAATTACCACAAACTTAACAGCTTAAAACAGCACACAGTTATGATCTCACAATCTCTGTAGGTCAGGAGTCTGGATCCTCTACAAAGATACAATAAAAGGGTCAGCCAGGGGCTATGTTCTCATCTGGAGGCTTGAGTGGGTAAGGATCTGCACACAAGCTCACTCAGGTTGTTGGCAGTGTTCATTCCTTAGAGTTGGAGGATTTGTGGCAGTTTGCTTCTTCAAAACCAGCAAAGGAGAAAGGAGGGAGAGGCTCTAGAAAGAGTCTGCTGGGAAGACAGACTTTTACATAATATAACATAATCATAGGAGTGACATTATCTTTGCCATTTTTTATTGTTTATAGACAAGTCACAGGTCCTAAAAAAAAAATAGTCCTACCAGCACTTAAATGCATGAACACCAGGAGGCAGGGATCTAAAGAGTAACTTAAAGTCTGCTTATCACACTCTCCTACTCCTAAGCTCTGTTGCTGGGTTAAACTTGCCATTCCTTGTTCCTCCTTCCCTTAGGATGAGTTCTCAACCAAGAGGCAGCCAGTCCACCATGCAAAAAAATCTGGCAGCTCACAGCCTACTTTGGCCAGACAAAACCAGGCATGTCTGAATCCTATCTTACACTCCAGCTAGTATTCCTACAATACCATCCAGTCTGAGGTTTATAATCATAAAATATCTCAGCAAATTGGTTGAGAGAGGCTGTAAAAAGGATTCATATACTGTCTGGGAGGTTGAAAGTGGTGACCCCTAAGGACTGTTTAAGCTTTGGTCATAAGAAGCCATCTTGTCTGAAAACATTCCTGAGGCTGCAGCTCTAGAAGTTGTAAAATGACTTATTATAACATGGAGAGGTAAGAGAATTGTAGTTAAATAAAGCAGTGTGGTGGAGCATAAATAAACTCATTGGACTTCTCTACCCCGTGTAAGGCACAGATCGTTTACATAGAATACGACATTTGTGAGTCTAAGGATTTTTATTTGCATCATTCACTGGTTTGTTCTCGGAAACTAGAAGAGTGCTTGCACACAATAGGCACTCAACAAATATTTCTTGAATAAATAATTAAATGAATAGCTGCCCCACCTGTTGAACAATGGAGAAGACACGGATTTTACACAGATAAGCCAAGTATCTTCTGACCATTTCCTCTATAAAAATAAACCACTGTAAGCCAATCCTTTCTTTGATGAGTTTACTGGTTTGTAGAAAAAGGGACTGCAGAAGGCATACTATAGCTGAACGAAGCAAGGCATTTGGCATGCTTAACTATTACGTTAAGCTTAATACAAGGACATTTAAGTACATTAATTACTGATTCAACAACTACATCTAGAGTAATCTTGTTTTCTAATCAGTGTGAATCTGGAATGAAGTCCCTAGTATTTGCAAGGCCCTGTACTTGATACTTATCTTTAAGCATTTTCAACAATGATTTTGGTTAGTGAGTCATTTGTATGGTGATACAGACAGAACGTACTCTTAGAATGTGCACATAGTCTGTAGCTGGAATGTATGAGCCTCTATGATGAATAGCAGAGTCAGAATCATCAAATGTCTTCCCAGCTCATATAATATATAGAATCTAACATGGTGATACACAGTAAGGATAAGTGGTTTCTGTTTTGGTAACAGTAAATTCTGTATAAATAAAACATAGATGTTTTATTTATATATAGCCAAAATGTTGTCCAGCTGATCCTGACTCTATGGCCACCCCAAGTGTGTCAGAATAGTGGTGTGCTCCATACGATTTTCAGTGACTGATTTTTCAGAAGTAGATTGTCAGGATTTTCTTCCCAGGCACTTCTGGGTGGACTTGAACCTCCAAACTTTTGATTCACAGCCAAAAGCCTTAACCACTTACACCACTGTCTTAGTCATCTAGTGCTGCTATAACAAAAATACCTCAAGTGGATAGCTTTAACAAAGTGAAATTTATTTTCTCACAGTCTAGTAGGTTACAAGTCCAAATTCAGGGTGTGGGCTCCAGGGGAAGGCCTTCTCTCTCGGTCTGTCAGCTCTGGAGGAAAGTCCTTGCCCTCAATCTTCTTCCGGTAGAGGAGATCTTCAGGCACAGGGACCCCGTGCCCAAAGGACACTCTCTGTTCCTGGTGCTGCTTTCTTGGTGGTATGAGGTCGCCAACTCTCTGCTTGCTTCCCTTACCTTTTATTCCTTGAGAGATAAAAGGTGGTGCAGGCCACCCCCAAGGAAACTCCCTTTACCTTGGATCAGGGAGGTGACCTGAGTAAGGGTGGTGTTACAATCCTACCCTAATCCTCTCAACATAAAATTACAATCACAAAATAGAGGACAACCACACAATACTGGGAATCATGGCCTAACCAAGTTGACACATATTTTTGGGGGGACACAATTCAATCTATGACATACCACCCAGGGACTCCAGGCTTTAATAATAATGACATTGTTATTGTGGTTATTAGGTGTCATTAAGTTGGTTCTGACTTTTGGCGAACCCATGTACAACAAAACAAAACACTACACAGTCCTGCACCATTCTCACAATCATTATGTTTGAGCCCATTGTTGCAGCCATTGTGTCAATCCATCTTGTTAAGGATCTTTCTCTTTTTCGATGACCCTCTATGTTACCAAGCATGATGTCCTTCTCCAGGGACTGGTGCTTCCTGATAATATGTCCAAAGTATGTGAGATGAAATCTCACCACCCTAGCTTCTAAGGAGCATTCTCGATGTACTTCTTCCAAGGCAGATTTGTTCGTTCTTCTAGCAGTCCATAGTATATCCAATGTTTTCATCAAACCATAATTCAAAGACATCAATTCTTCTTCAGTCTTCTTTATTCATTTTCCAGGTTTTGCATGCATATGAGACCACTGAAAATACCACAGCTTGGGTCAGGCTCACCTTAGTTCTCAAAGTGACGTCTTTGCTTTTTTAACACTTTAAAGAGTTCTTTTGCAGCAGATTTGCCCAATGTAATATGTCATTTGATTTTTTGACTGCTGCTTCCATGGGCATTGATTGTGGGTCCAGGTAAAATGAAATCCTTGACAACGTCAATCTTTTCTCTGTTTATTATGTTGTTGCTTATTGGTTCAGTTGTCAGGATTTTTGTTTTATGTTGAGGTGCAATCCATACTGAAGGCTGTGGTCTTTGATCTTCATTAGTAAGTGCTTCAAGTCTTTTCACTTCCAGCAAGCAAAGTTGTGTCATATTCATATTGCAGTTTCTTAATGAGTCTTCCTCCAATCCTAATGCCCTGTTCTTCTTCATATAGTCCAGCTTCTCAGATTATTTGCTCAGCATACAGATTGAATAAATATGGTAAGAGGATACAACCCTGATGCACATCTTTTCTGATTTTAAGCCATGCAGTATCCATTTGTTCTGTTAGAAGGACTGCCTCTGGGTCAATGTACAGGTTTTGCATGAGCACAGTTAAGTGTTCTGGAATTCCCATTCTTCACAGTGTTATTCATAAGTTGTTATGATCCACAAAGTAGAATGCCTTTGCATAATCAATAAATCACAGGTAAACATCTGTCTTGGCCATCTAGTGCTGCTATAACAGAAATACCACAAGTGTAACGGCTTTAACAAAGAGTTTATTCTCTCACAGTCCAGTAAACTAGAAGTCTGAATTTAGGGCACTGGCTCCGGGAGAAGGCTTTCTCTCTCTGCTGGCTCTGGAGGAAGGTCCTCATTATCAGCCTTCCCTTTGTCTGGGAGCATCTCAGTGCAGGAACCTCAGGCCCAAAGGACACGCTCTGATCCCAGCACTGCTTTCTTGGTGGTATGAGGTCCTCAGCTCTCTGCTTATTTCCCTTTCTTTTTACCTCTTAAGAGATAAAAGGTGGTGCAAGTCCACATCCCAGGGAAGCTCCCTTTATATTGCATCAGGGATGTGACCTGGTAACGGTGTTACAATCCCACCCTAATCCTTTTTAAAATAAAATTACAATCACAAATTGGAGGATAACCACAGAACACTGGGAATCATGGCCCAACCAAGATAATACACACATTTTAGGGGGGACATAATTCAATCCATGGCAACATCTTTCTTGTATTCACTGCTTTCAGCCAAGATCCACCTGACATTAGCAGTTATATCCCTTGTTTGATGTCCTCTTCTGAATCCAGCTTGAATTTCTGCCAGTTCCCTGTCCATGTACTGATACAATTGTTTTTCAACTATCTTCAGCAAAATTTTACTTGCTTAAAATATTAATGACATTGATCAATAATTTCCACATTCTGTTAGATCACCTTTCTTTGGAATGAGCACACATATGGATCTCTTCCAGTCATTTTGCCAGGTAGCTGTCTTCCAGATTTATTGACATAGGTGAATGAGTGCTTTCAGCCAGTTAATATGACTATTCCTCAAATTTACACCCCAACCACTGAAGCTAAAGATGAAGAAATTGAAGATTTTTACTAAATTCTGCAGCCTGAAATTGATCAAACATGCAATCAAGATGTTTTGATAATTACTGGTGATTGGAATGCAAAAGTTGGAAACAAGGAAGAAGGATCAGTAGTTGAAAAACATGGAGTTGGTGATAGAAACAATGCCAGAGATCACATGATAGAATTTTGCGAGGCCCATGACTTATTCATTGGAAATATCTTTTTTCAACAACATAAACGAAGACTACACACATGGAATTTGCTGTATGGAATACACAGGAATCACATTGACTACATTTGCATAAAGAGATAATGAAGAATCTCAATATCATCAGTCTGAACAAGGCCAGGCGCCACCTGCACAACAGACCATCAATTGCTCATAGACAGGTTCAAGTTGAAGCTGAAGAAAACTGAAACAAGTCCAAAAGAGCCAAAGTACGACTTGAGCATTTCCCATCTGAAGTTGGAGACCATCTCAAGAATAGATTTGATGCATAGAACAATCATGACCAAAGACTAGATGAGTTGTGGGATGACATCAAAGACATCATTCACGAAGAAAGCCAAAGCTTATCAAAAACACAGGAAAGAAAGAAAAGAACAAAATGGATGTCAGAAGAGACACTGAAATGTGCTCTTGTGTGTAGAGTAGCCAGAGTGACTGGAAGAAATGTTAAAGTAAAAGAGCTGAACAGAAGATTTCAAAGGGCAGCTTGAGAAGACAAAGTAAAATATTATAATGGAATGCTAAAACACTTGGAGTTAGAAAACCAAAAGGGAAGAACACCCTCAGCATTTCTCAAGCTGAAAGAGTTACAATATTGAAGGACTCCACAGGTAGAAAATTGAATGACCCAGGAAGCATCAAAAGAAGGTGGAAGGAATATGCAGAGTCCCTGAACTGAAAATAATTGGTCAATATTCAGCCATTTCAGGAGGTAACATATGATCAAGAACCAATGGTACAGGAGGAAGAAGTCCAAGCTGCAGTGAAAGCGCTGAAGAAAAATAAGACTCGAGGAATTGATGGACCTTTTGGTTAGCAGCCCATCTCTTAACCACTGTACTACCAGGGCTCCACTTCTATGTCTTTAGTACCTAGAAAAGTGTCTGTTCTTAGTAGGCACTCAATAAATATTTTTAAATGGATTTTGTTGAACAGAGCTGCCACAAGTGAATGCCACTTACCTCCCCTGCCAAAATAGAATCTCTTTGTCTACCTCAGAGAAACACTTGAACATGCATAGAAGGAGGCCTGAGAAAGAATGTTTGTAGCACTGTTTAAATTAGTGAAAAATGGGAAACAGCCTAAACATCCATAAAAAGGGGAATGGCTAAATAAACTGTGGTTCACAATGTAGACAACACTGTATTAGTTAAAAAGAATGAAGCATGTCTATAAGAAATGGACAATTTTTCCAAGCCATATTGCTTAATAAAAATAGCAAAGGAAAAAATATAATACTATACCTGTTTTATGACTACTTAGAAGTCCCTGGGTGGCACAGTTAAGTGTTCCACTACTAACTGAAAGGTTGGTGGTTTGAACCCATCCAGAGGTGCCCTGAAAGAAAGGCCTGGTGATCTGATTTTGAAAACCCTATGGAGCATAGTTCTACTCTGCAATACATAGGGTCACCATGAGTTGGAATTGACCAGACAGCAATGGGTTTTATATATAAAGACAAAACATAGAAAAAGGCCTAGAAAAATATACACAAAATTAAAATAGTGGTTACATCCGGAAACAGAACTGGGATGGAAGGAAAGGTAGGGCATGGATCAAAGGGTTTTAGCCTATCTCTGCAGTTCTGACAATTTTTGAAAGCTGTACCTCCAAAGGTCGTTAATCCCCCCCCCAAAAAAAACCCCACCTTCAAGTCGATTCGGACTTAATAGCCAGCCATCCTATAGGATAGAGTAGAATTGCTCCATAGGGTTTTCAAAGCTGTAATGTTTACAGAAACAGACTACCACATCTTCCTTCCGCTGAGCCTCTGGGGGATTCAAACCTCCAACCTTTTGGTTAGCATCCAAGGGCTTTAACTGCTGCACCACCAGGGCTCCTTCCAAAGGTGGTTAGTTCTCTGTTATTGAACATGGTTAAGCAGAGGCCAAAGAAATACTTGGTAGGGATTTTGTAGAGAGAAATCAGCACTAAATGCCCTCCCAGTTCTTTCATAAAAAGGGTAACGTGTGAGTTTCTGATTCCATAATTCAAATGCACAGATAAATACAGCCTACGCAGACAAAAGTTTATATCTCAGATGGTGTCTTTGTAAGTTGGAGGGGGCCAGAGAGAGGTCTTTCTTCAATATCCCTCTCGTGCAAGGCCATCTGAGAAGGCTTGTACAATAAAACAGTTTAGAAACTATCTCCTTTAAAGGTCTCTGGGAATTTGCATAGATGGAAATTGCCTGAGGGAATGTGTTTTCTGAATGTTTTTTCATAAGCCATTCAAAGAACAGAGAAAAGAGTCCTTCAAATGTCTCTCTATACAAAGTTTCCCCTGATGAAACACCTATTTGCAGATATTATTCTTCACCTTTCAATGAAGTACTCTGGAATGAAGAAAAAAAAATCACCAAAGAATAAAAGGAACAGAAAAATAGATTATTACATGCAAAGGACCTGGCAGTCACTCTGAGAACTGACATGAGGGCAGTGTGCCTCGGTACCTCACCAAAATCGCAGAGCTATTATTTTACAACTAGAGGAAGAATACTAACAAAGCACAAAATGTATCTACACATAGACAATAATGTCCACAGTCATGTTTATTGCATTTGGTGACTTTTAATGTGTAGAATAAACAAGGAAACAAAGAAAATTGGGTTTTTTTTTTTCTTCACTTGACACTTTCCTCCTGGGGAAAGTGAAAGATCTTAGTGCATTGAAAAGCTGCTGATATACTTGCTGCAATGCAGTTTTAAACTCTTATTGCCATTTTTGTATTATACCAGGGGAAAATATTTCATACACGGAAAGGACTGCCTCAGGTGCTTTTCCAGTCTTTTTCCAAAGGCTAAATGTTAGGGTAGGAAGGCTGTCCTAGAGCTGCATTTATGCTATAAAATAATTTTTTATTTTCAAACTCTAAAACCACCTCAGAATTAAGCATATCTCAAAGGCTCAGAGGAAAAAATGAGCTGAACAAGGGTAGCAAGTCTGACCATCAAGGGGAAAGCAGGTATACTAACAGCCTGCAGCGTCTCAGGGCTCTTCAATAGTGTCCAATGCCCTTAAGAAAAAGAATCTAACAGGAAATTTCCAATGAAAACTCAAGGTCAGAAATGAAGACTTTTCTGAACAGGTGATTTTTTTCTGGCATGTTTCTAAAGCTGTACAGAACCAGACTTGAGTCCCTGAGTTGGGTAGCATATGGGGGAAACACAATTTACACTGGGAATTAAATATGGTTTTTTTTATTTAGATTTTGACAGGACATGGAACTGATAAGTCATTTCTTTATGGAAAGCAGAAAATTAGAAAATCAACGAAATGATCATTAGTGAAATGTAATACACATTGGTATTCTGTAAATAGGCAAACTCCACGTGATTAATCATTAAGGGAATCACTTGTTCTTTACTGTTGTTTAGGAATCTCAGATATTTCCATTGTAAATGCACAATAATGAAAGCACTTCTTTAAAAGCAGGCTATTGTTAAATAAGTTATGAGCTAAATGAAATAAAAATCAACTAAGATGCTAACTCATATGTTTATATTAAAAAAATGTATTGGCTTTTAATATAGTAAGACGTTAAGTGAGTGAAAGCCATGCATATATGTAAGTAAATGATTCGTTTCTTCTTAAAATATAAATTATCACAAAGCTTAAAAAAAGACAGAATTTACTTAAAGTAGATAGAGAAGTGGAGTATATGGGAATGATAGCAGTGATGCACAGCTAACAACAACAAACATGCTATACGTAGACATCAGGGACAAAATGATAAACTTCAGTGTTTCCTAGAAAAAGTTGAACATTAGAACCTTCAATTCTTAGAATAGGAAACGTTGAAAATATTGTTGATAAAATGTAGGATGATTTTACCAGTTCTAACACATGAAGACATGCAAAATAAGAACTGAATGAGCATTTGTAATTTCTATGGGTGATTAGGCAAAATGTAAAGAATCATGCATAATTTTATTAAACATTTCTCTTCACATATTTTGTTTCTTCCACGTCCTCATTATAATAATGGAAAAATATATATGGGGTCCATCTAGTGGCCAATGCAATACTTATCATTTTCATTGGCTTTCAAGCAAATTCTCGGTTTTCCATAATTGTATTTCTTCTGTTTTCCTGTCACAACAAGGAGGGAAATCATGAGAGGAATCTCTTAGTACTTATTTCCTCCGTTGAGCCATTTGGATGTTATACATTTTAATTTTCTAACCAGTGGCCCAGGGTGGGATGCGGATGAATAGTTAAATTTCAAGAGAAGTCTTTTCTTAATCAGTTCAATATTTCAGTAACTTCATTAGCATAGATTGTATAGGTGTTTTCATTACCATAGATTGTAGAGTCATTTAAGAGAACATTTTTTGAGTGTGAATTTAAAATTACATTCACTACCAATATAATTGACATAGTATCTTAATTGAGAGGCAGGTTGTTGTTGTTAAGTGCCATCGATTTGTTTCCAACTCTCATCAAATGTATGTAAAACAAAACAAAACACTGCCCAGTACTGCACCACCCTCATAATCATTGCTATGCTCGAGTCCATTGTTGCAGACACAGTGTCAATCCATCTCATTGAGGGTCTTCCTCTTTTTCGTTTACCCTCTACTTTACCAAGCACAGTGTCCTTCTCCAGAGACTAGTCCCTCCTGATAACATGTCCAAAGTATGTGAGTTGAAGTCTCTCTATCCTTGACTCTAAGGAATATTCTGGCTGTACATCTTCCAAGATATTTGTTCATTCTTCTGGCAGTCCATCATAATTTAAAGGCATCAGTTCTGTTTCTGTCTTCCTTATTCATTGGCCACATTTGAAATGCATATGAGGCAATTAAAAATTTCATTGTTTGGGTCAGGCCCACCTTAGTACTCAAAATGACATTTTGCTTTTTAACATTTAAAAAAGCTTGTTTGAAGCAGATTTGCCCGATGCAATGCATCATTTGATTTCTTGACTGCTGCTTCCGTGGGCATTGATTGTGGATCCAAGTAAAATAAAATTCTTGAAAACTTCAATCTTTTCTTCACTTCTCATTATGTTGCTTATTGGTCCAGTTGTAAGGATTTTCATTTTATTTATGTTGAGGTATAATCCATACTGAAGACTGTAGTCTTTGATCTTCATCAGTAAGTGCTTCAAGTCCTCTTCCCTTTCAGTAATCAAGGTTGTGTCATCTGCATATCACAGGTTGTTAATGAATCTTTCTCCAGTCCTGATGCCACGTTTTTTTTCATATAGTCCAGCTTCTCAGATTCTTTGCTCAGCATACAGATTGAATAAGTATGGCGAAAGGACACAGCCTGGTTGCATACCTTTCCTGATTTTAAACCACACAGTATCCCCTCATTCTATTCAAATGACTGCCTCTTGGTCTGTGTACAGGTTCTGTGTGATCACAGTTAAGTGCTATGGAATTCCCATTCTTCACAATATTATCCATAATTTGTTATGATCCACACAGTCAAATTCCTTTGCATAGTTAATAAAACACAGGTAAATATCTTTCTGGTATTCTCTGCTTTCAGCCAAAATCCATCTGATATCAGCAATGATATTTCTTGTTTGACGTTGTCCTCTGATTCTGGCTTGATTTTCTGGCAGTTCCTTGTTGATGCACTGTTTCAATCGCTTTTGAATTATCTTCAGCAAAATTTTACTTGTGTGTGGTATTAATGCTATTGTTCAATAAGTTCCACATTCTGTTGGATCAACCTTTCTTTGGAATTGGCACAAATATGGATCTCATCCTGTCAGTGAGCCAGGTAGCTCTCTTCCAAATTTCTTGACGTAGACGAGTGAGTACCTCCAACAGTGCATCTGTTTGTTGAAACTTCTCAGTTCACCTGAACTGCTGATTCTTTATGGCTGGCACCTCTTCTGACCGCTCAGAGTAAGAGCTGTTCCTATTGAACATAAGCTTTGTTGAAAGGTTGATGTCAACTAACCATTTGTCTTAATCATCTAGTGGTGCTATAAAAGAAATACTACAAGTGGATGGCTTTAATAAAGAGAAATTTATTCTCTCACAGTCTAGTAGGTTACAGGTCCAAGTTCAGGGTGTCACTTCCAGGGGAAGGATTTTTTTCTCTTTGTTGGCTCGAGAGGAAGGTCCTTGCCCTTGATCTTCCCTTGGTCTGGGAGCATCTCAGGGCAGGAACCTCAGGTCCAAAGGACACACTCTATTCCTGGAAGGCTGCTTTCTTGCTGGTAGGGGTCCCCAACTCTCTGCTTGCTTCCCTTTCTTTTTATCTCTTGAGAGATAAAAGGTGGTGTAGGCCACATCCCAGGGAAACTCCCTTTACATTGGATCAGGGAGGTGACCTGAGTAAGGGTGGTGTTACAATCCTACCCTTATCCCCTTAACATAAAATTACAATCACAAAATGGAAGACAGCCACACAATACTGGGAATAGTGGCCTAACCAAGTTGATACACACATTTTTGGGGGGACATAATTCAATCCATGACACCATGTATTTAGGCATGTGCCTAATTCTTATAATAAATGAGGCAACTTGTCTAATGGGTATCCTGTTGTGAATATAAGAACTACAGTTATTTCTGTCTTCCTTTCTAATACTCAGAAGCAACTAATGTTAACAATCACTTGTGTATTCTCATTGAAATTTCTATGACTATTAAAGCATTTTTTATTCATACATAGATACACCATGCCATACCTCTCAGCAAAAAGACCTGAAAAACTAAGTAAAACAGATGCAAACATCAGTCCTGGAATCCTAAGCATCAAATGAAGGGATAAATAACTAGATCAAACACTGAATGGAAGAAGAAACTGATGAAGAACAGTGAATGAGGAGAGATACAGAGTGGAGGTCCCCTGCCAGCAAACATGGCACAGCATTGCCATTTTGGAGCACAGCCAGCAACAACACAAGACAGGTAATATGGGAAGGCAACTTCACAGAGTTCCCAACGTGAGACAGAGCACCTGCCCTGTACACCACCCCCCCTTCCCACCAGCCCCCAATGTGCCACTGTGGCAAGAACATTCCCGGTGCTCAGGCCCATGACTACCCCAGGCCCATACAGCCCACTTTCTGCCACTTGAAGAGCTGCCAAATGGTGGAAAGCAAGCCCATTCCACTCCTGTCTGACAACCATGATTTTCTGGCAAGGGTCTGTGAACTCCCCCACACAACTGGACCAACATCAGAAGGCAGACATTGCCTACCCAGGCTGCTGTCAGCCACTTTCCCAAACCAGTGTACTGCCTGCTTCTCACCTACCCACCCGGACAAGGTGGTGAGCACTATCATGACCACAGATGAGTGAGCAACAAAACACACCTGGACCATCTGCCCTGACATATCAGAACAAAATAAAGAAACAGTGTGAAACAAATGACCATACAATCAATAAACAAAGAAAATAATACTTTAATGTCTCTGAGGTTTTTGGGTTTTTTTTGGGGGGGGGGGGAGACAGCAGACAATATCAAGACATATAAAAAAAAGCAGGACAAGATGGCTTCAGCAAAATAATGAATCAGAAGATCTTAAGGTAAAAGAAAAGACAGTGGAATTATCTGATATGGAATTCAAAAGACTAATATTTAGAGATCTCCAAGAGATTAGGAAAGAGTCAAAGAAAACACAGACAAAACCAAGGAAAAATAGAAAAAAATCGTGGAAAGCACAGACGAAAGCAATGAAAACACAGTCAAAATCAAGAAAAACATAGGTGAAGGAAGAGAAGAATTCAGGAAAATAAAACAAGAACAAAATGTCAAAGTAAATAGACAAATAGAAATCATACAAAAACAGCAACTAGAAATCCAAAAGATAAACAACAAAATTTCAGAAATGGACAACTCAATAGAAGGTTTTAGGAGCAAATTTGAAACAATGGAATATAAAATCAGTGAGATTGAAGAAAAATCCAGGGATGCCACTTTGTTAGAGGAAAAATAAAAGAATGATGAAAAATGAAGAAAACCTAAGAATTATGCAGGACACAATCAAGAGCAAAAATTTGCATGTGATTGCAGTTCCAGAACAGGGAGAGAAAATGGAAAACAAACAGAAGATTGTTGCAGATCTGCTGGCAAAAAACTATACAAATATCATGAAAGACAAACAGCTGGCTGTCCGAGAAGCTCAACAAAACCTGTATAAGATAGATCACAAAAGAGAGCCACAAGACATATCTTAATCACACTTGCCAAAACCAAAGACAAAGAAAGAATCCTAAGAGCAGCTCAAGAAAAATGAAGGCACTTACAAAGGGGAAACAATAAGACTAAACTCTGATTACTCAGTAGAAACTATGCAGGCAAGAAGGCAATGGGACAACATATATAAAACCTTGAAAGAAAGAAAAAAAAAAACTCAATGAGGAGTAAAATTTCCTAAAAACACTCTCTCAAAAATGATGGCAAAATTAGGACATTTCCAGGTAAAAACAAATTAAGAGAATTCTCAAAAACAAACCAAATTTAAAAGAAATAATAAAAGAAGCCCTTCAAATAGAAAACCAACATCAGACAGCAACCGGAGTCTAGGACACAGGACAGCATCAGCTGGATACCAACCTAAAACAAACCTAAAAGACTTAAACTGGAGAAAAAGACTAATCAGTAATTGACAACAATGTCAAAACAATAAAAGGGGAAATAAACAGTATAGGTATAGAACTTTCAACTGTGGAAGAAGTCAAGGTGATATCAAGTAATGAAAGATTGGTTCAAATTTAGGAAGATAAGGTAAATTTTAAGGTAACCACAAAGAAAGTTAACAAACCTACTCACCAGAATAAAAAAGAAGAGAATCTCAGTAGACACAAGATCTATAATAATGAAAGAAAAAACTAAATCCACAAACAAAAGAAACTCAGCACAGGAGAGTAAGAAGAACAAAGAAAACATCAATACCATACATACACACACACACACACAAAGCATAAACAAATATGACAGCAGTAAACTCACACCTGTAGATAATCACACTGAATGTAAATGATTTAAATGCACCCATAAAGAGACAGAGAGTAGTAGAATGGATTAAAACAATACAACCCAACAGTATGCTGTCTTCAAGAGACACATCATAGACACAAAGACATAAATTTATTAAAAATCAAAGGAGCCGCAATACTAATATCAGAAAAAACAGACATTTAGGAAAAATCAACCATAAAAGATAAGAAAGGACGTTATATAGATTAAAGAGAAAATCCACCAAGAAGATATAACCTTGGTAAACATCTACGCAAACATTGTCAGGGCTCCAAAATACATAAAACAATCTCTAGCAACACTGAAAAAAAAAAAAGCAGACAGTTCCACAATAATAGTATGAGTCTTCAACACACCAATCTCGGTAAAGGACAGAACATCTAGAAAGAAACTCAACAAGCTACAAAAGAGCTAAAAGCCAAAATCAACCAACTTGACCTCATGGGCATATATAAAACATTCTGCCCAACAACAAGAAAATATGCATTCTTTTTCAAAGCACATGGAACATTCTCCAGAATAACACACTTTTTAGGCCATAAAGAAACTTTCAATAAAATCCAAAAACATCAAAATAGTATAAAGCATTCTCTCTGGTCACATCCCCATAAAAGTAGAAATCAATATCAGGAAGAACATGCATAATAATTCAAATACATGGAAACTGAATAACACTCTGCTTAAAAACAACTGGGTAATAGAAGAAATCAAAGAGGGAATTAAAAAATTCCTAGAATCAAATAAGAATGAAAACACATCATGCCAAAACCTTTGGGGCATAGCAAAGGCAGTGCTCAGAAGTCAATTTATAGCAATAAACACACACATCAAAAAAGAACAGGCCAAAATCAAAATGTTAGCCCTACAGCTCGAATAAATAGAAAGAGAACAGCAAAAGAAGCCCATAGGCACCAGAAGAGAGGAAATAATAAAGATTAGAGCAGAAATACATGAAATAGAGAACAGAAAGACAACAGAAAGAATCAACAAGACCAAAAGTTGATTCTTTGAAAAGATCAACAAAATCTATAAGCCATTGCCAAATTGGCAAAAGAAAAAAAGGAGAGGAAGCAAATAGCCCAATTAAGAAAAGACAGGGGCATTACTATAACCCAACTGAAATAAAAACACTTGTAACAGAATACTATGAAAAATTGTACTCTAACAAATTTGATAACTTAAAGTGGAAGAATTTCTAGAAACACTCTATCTACCTAAACTAGCACAAACTGAGATAGAAAATCTGAACAGACCCATTAACAAGAGAAGAGATTGAAGAGGTAATAAAAAAAAAAAACTCCCAACAAGAAAAAGTCCTGGCCCTAGACAGCTTCACTAGAGAAATCTACCAAATATCCTGAGAAGACCTCGTACCAATACTACTCAAACTGTTTCAGAGCATAGGAAAGGAAGGAATACTCCCAAATTCATTCTATGAAGCCGGCGTAACCCTGATACCAAAGCCAGGCAAAGACATCACACACAAAAAAATAAAATTACAGACAAATATCGGTTTAGGTATCTCTCATGAATATAGATGGAGGAGTTCTTAACAAAATTCTAGCCAATAGAATTCAGCATCATATAAAAAAAAATGCACCCTGACCAAGTGGAATTCATACCAGGTATGCCAGGATGGTATGACCTCTTTAAAGTGCTGAAAAGCAAAGATGTCACCTTGAAGACTAAGGTGCGCCTGACTCAAGCCACAGTGTTTTCAATCACCTCATGTGCATGTGAAAGTTGGACAATGAATCAGGAAGACGAAGAAGAATTGGCGTCTTTGAATTGTGGTGTCGGCGAAGAGTATTGAATATACCATGGACTGCCAAAAGAATGAACAGATCTGTTTTGGAAAAAGTACAACCAGAATGCTCCTTAGAAGCAAGGATTGTGAGACTACGTCTCATAGACTTTGAACATGTTATCAGGAGGGATCAGTCCCTGGTGAAGGACATCATGCCTGGTAAAGTAGAGGGTCTTTTCTTTTTTTTTTGATCATTGACATTTTTGCATGGATGAGATAGTATTTTACTGAGGTTTTGACTTGCATTTATCTAATGGCTGATGATCTCTAGCATCTCTTCTTGTGTTTGTTAGCTGTCTAAATGTGTCTCTTTGGTAAAGGGTCCATAGCCCTTGCCCTTTTTTTTTTTTTTTTTTTTACTGAGTTCTTTGTCTTTTTGTTGTTGTGGCATTGAACTTTTCTATATATTTTAGAGATTAGGCTCTTGTAAGATATGTCTTTGACAAAAATGTTTTCCCAAATTGCAGATTTCGCTTTTACTCTTTTGGTAAACTCTTTTAATGAGCATAAGTAATTAATAATAATTAATAAACCAGTTACCTAGTTTATGTTCTGTTGTTCATATAAGTTTAGTTATGTTTGGTAGTGTATTTATGCCATAATTAGGACCTCGAGTTTCGTCCCACAGCTTTGCTCAAGAAGAAAAAGTAATTATTATAATGAAATGTGCAAAGACCTGGAATTAGAAAACCAAAAGGTAAGAACAGGCTCAGCATTTCTCAAGTGGAAAGAAATGAAAAAAAAAAATCCACACTTTGAGTTGTAATACTGAAGAATTCTGTAGGCAAAATATTGAAAGTGGCAGGAAGCATCAAAGGAAGTTAGAATGAATAAACAGAGACACTGTACTAAAAAAAATTGGTGGACATTCAAACATTTCAGGAGGTAGCATATGATCAAGAACCAATGGCATTGAAGGAAGAAGTCCAAGCTGCACTGAAGGTATTGGTGAAAAACAAGGCTCCAGGAATTGATGGAATACCAATTGAGATGCTTCGACAAATGGATGCAATGCTGAAAGTGCTCACTCATCTATGCCAAGAAATCTGGAAGATAACTACCTGGACAACCATCTGGAAGAGATTCATATTTGTGACCAATCCAAGGAAAGCCAAAACAAACGAATGTGGAAATTATCAAACAATCTCATTACTATCACACACAAGTAAAATTTTTGCTGAAATCATTCAAAAACAGTTGCAACCGTACATCAGCAGGGAACTGCAAAAAATTCAAGCCAGATTCAGAAAAGGATGTGAAATGAGGGATATCCTTGCTGATGTCAGATGGATCTTGGCTGAAAGCAGAGAATACCAGAAAGATGCATACCTGTGTATTATTGACGATGCAAAGGCATTTGACCGTGTGGATCATAACAAATTATAGATAACATTGTGAAGAATAGGAATTTCAGAACTCTTAATTGTGCTCATGAGGAACCTGTACTTAGACCAAGAGGAAGTCATTTGAACAGAACAAGGGATGCTGCATAGTTTAAAATCAGGAAAGGTGTGCATCAAGGTTGTATCCTTTCACCATATGTACTCAATCTGTATGCTGAGTAAATATTCCGAGAAAAAAAAAAAAGCTGGGCTATATGAACAAGAATGTGGCATCAGGATTGGAGGAAGACACATCAACAACATACAATATGCAGATGACACAACCTTGCTTGCTGAAAGTGAAGAGGACTTGAAGTACTTACTTACGGGGATCAAGGAACACAGCCTTCAGTATGGATTAAACCTCCACATGAAAACAAAAATCCTCACGACTGTATAAATAAGCAACATCATGACAAACAGAGGAAGGTTGACGTTTTCAAGGATTTGATTTTACATGGATCCACAATCAACACCCACGGAAGCAGCAGTCAAGAAATCAAAAGATGCATTGCATTGGGCAAATCTGCCGCAAAACACCTCTTTAAAGTGTTAAAAAGCAAAGATGTCACTTTGAGAACTAAGGTGCGCCTGACCCAAACCATGGTATTTTCAATTGCCTCATACGCATGTTAAAGCTGGACAATGAATAAGGAACACCGAAGAAGAATTGATGCCTTTGAATCATGGTGTTAGCAAGGAATATTAAATATACCACTGGCTGCCATAAGAATGAACAAATCTGTCTTGGAAGCAGTACAGCCAGAATGCTCCTTAGAAGCCCGGATGCAAGACTTTGTCTCATGTACTTTGGACATGTTATCAGGAGGGACCAGTCCCTAGAGAAGGACATCATACTTTGTAAAGCGAAGGACATCATACTTAGTAAAGCAGAGGGTCAACGAAAACGAGGAAGACCCTCGATGAGATGGACTGACCCAGTGGCTGCAACAATGGAATCAAACAGCAATGATTTTGAGAATGGCACAGGACTTCGTAGTTTTTCCTTCTGTTTCACTCACATAGGGTACCTATGAATCAGAACTGACTTAACAGCACATAACAACAACAAAAACAGCTTTGTCCCTATGTTATCTTTCAGGAACATTATACTTTTAGGTTTAACTTTTAGGTCTTTGATCCATTTTGAGTTAGTTTTTGTATATGGTGTGAGGTGTGGATCCTGTTTCATTTTTCTGCATATGGGTATGCAGTTTTGCCAGAACCATTTACTGAAAAGACTATCTTTTTCCCATTGAATGGACTTCGACCCTTTGTCAAAGATCAGCTGTCCATAGCTGGGTGGATTTGCTTCTGGGTTCTCAAATTGTTTCATTGGCTTATGTGTTTGTCATTGTACCAGCGCCAGGCTGTTTTGACTACTGCGGCTGTATAGTAAGTTCTGAAATGAAGAAGTGTGAGGCCTCCTAAATTTGTTCTTCTTCTTCAAGAATGCTTTAGCTATTCGGGGCCTCTTTCCTTTCCATATAAACTTAGTGTTTCGTTTTCCCATTTGGTTAAAGGATGTTGTTGAGATTTAGATTGAGATTGCATTATATCTATAGATCACTTGGGGTAGTAGCGACATTTTCGCAATGTTAAGTCATCCAACCCACCAGCATGGTATGCTTTTTCATTTATGTAGTGCTTTTTAGGTTTCTTGCAGTAGAGTTTCATAATTATACTTGTATAAGTCTTTTAAGTCCCTAGTTAGATTTATTCCTAGGTACTTTATCCTTATGGGGGCTATTGTAAATGGCATTGTTTTCTTGATTTCCTTTTCAGAGTTCTCTTTGTTAGTGTAGAGAAATCAACTGATTTTTGTATGCTGATCTTGTACCCTGCCACTTTGCTGAACCCTTCTCTTAGTTCCAGTAAATTTCTTGTGGAATCACTGAAATTTTTTAAGCTTAGGATCATGTCGTCTGCAAATAGGCATAGTTTTACTTCTTCCTTACCAATTTGGATGACTTTTATTTCCCTTTCTTGCCTTATTGCTCTGACTAGGACTTCCAGTACAATATTGAATAAGAGTGGTATCAATGGGCATTCTTATTTCATTCCCATTCTCAAGAGGAATGTTTACGTTTTGTCTCCATTGAGAATAATGTTGGCTATTGGTTTTGTATATATACCCTTAATTATGTTGAGGAATTTCACTTCTATTCTTATTTTACTGAGAGTTTCTATCAGAAATGAGTGTTGGATTTTATCAGATGCCTTTTCTGCGTCAATAGAGATGACCATGTGATTCTTTTCCTTTGTTTTATCTATATGGTGAATTGCATTAATAGATTTTCTAATGTAGAAACATCCTTTTAACCCTGGTATGAATCCTAAATGATGGCTATGCATTATTTTTTTTTATATGCTATTGTATTCTGTTGGCTAGCGTTTTGTTGAGAAATTTTGCATCTATATTCCTGAGGGATATTGAGCCTGTATTTTTCTCTTTTTGTGGTATCTTTGCCTGGCATTGGTATCAGGGTTATGCTGCCTTCATAGAATGAATTAGGGAATATTCATTCCTTTTCTACTACCTGGAATAGTTTGAGTAGAATTGGTGTCAGTTCTTCTCTAAATGTTTGGTAGAACTTTCCGGTGAGGCTAATCACCGATTTTATTTTATTTTATGGGGGGGGGGCGGAGTGGAGTTTTTTTTAACGACATCTGCAATTTCTTCTTTTGTTGGAGGTCTATTTAGATTTTCTACCTCTGTGTTAGTTTAGGTAGATAGCGTGTTTCTGGAAATTTGTCCATTTATTACAGGTTTTCAAATTTGTAAGAGTACAATTTTTCATCATGTTCTGTAATAATCCTCTTTGTCTTTGTTGGCTCTGTTGTAATGTCTCCCATTTCATTTCTTATTTTGATTATGTGCATCTTCTCATTTTTTTCCTTTGTCAATTTGTCAATTTTATTGATCCTCTTAAAAAATCAACTTCTAGTTTTGGAGATTCTTTCCATTGTTTTCTATTTCATTTATTTCTGCTCTGATGTTTATTATTTCCTTTCTTCTGGTGACTTTGGACTTCTTTTGCTGTTCCTTTTCTATTTGTTCAAGTTGTCAGGTTGAGTTATTGATTTTGGATCTTCTTTTTTGATGTGTGCATTTATTGCCATGATTTTCCCTCTGAACACTGCTTTTGCTGTGCCCCAGAGGTTTTGGTACATTGTGTCTTAATTTTCCTTTGTTTCTAAGAATTTTTAAATTTCTTTTTAAATTTTTTCTATGACCCAGTAGTTTTTAAGTAAGGTGTTGTTGTTTCAATGTATTACATTTTTTTTCCTTGCTTTTTCTGTTGTTGATTTCTAGTTTTACAGTGTTGTGGTCAGAGAAGATGCTTTATATTACACTGATGTTTTTAAATTTATTAAGGCTTGCTTTGGGGCTTAGAATATGGTCTGTTCTGGAGAATGATCCGTGTGGTTTGGAAAAGAATGTGTAAATGTGCTGCTTTTGGGTGGTCTGGTTAGTATATGTCTATGAGGTCAAGTTGGTTGATTGTGTTATTTAGATCTTTTTTTTTATTGAGTTTCTAGTTGTTCTGCCCATGGTTGGAAGTGATATGTTAAAGTCTTCTATAATTATTGTAGAACTATTTCTCTTTTCAATTCTTTTAGAGTTCTTTTTAATGTATTTTGGAATTCTATCATTTGGTTCATAAATATTTATTATTGCTATATCTTCTTGGAAACCCTGGTGGTATAGTGGTTAAGAGCTATGGCTGCTAACCAAAAGGTCAGCAGTTCCAATCCATCAGACCCTCCTTGGAAGCCCTATGGGGCAGTTCTATTCTGTCTTATAGGGTCGCTATGAGTCGGAATTGACTCGAGGGCAGCGGTTTGGTTTTGAGTTTTATGTCTTCTTGATGGATTTACCACTTATTCTTTCTATAATGCCCTTCTTAGTCTCTTATAATGGATTTTGACTAAAAGTCTATTTTATTTGAAATTATTATTGTTACTCCTGGTCTCCTGTGGCTACTCTTTGCTTGATATTTTTTTCCATCCTTTGATTTCCAACATGTTTCTATCTTTGTGCCTAAGATGTGTCTTTTGTAGGCAACATATTGATAGGTCATGTTTTTTCATCCATTCTTCCACTCTCTGTTTCTTAACTGGTACATTTAACTCATTTTTACATTCAGTGTGGTTGAGGATAGGTATGGATTCATTGCAGGCATTTTGTTCTACTTTTTGTGGTGTTAATGGTTTCTTTGCTTCTCTTAATTTTCTGTGCTTAGTTCTTTTTGTATATGGATTTTCTTTTCCTATCAATCATTGTTGTTTTTGTGTTTACTGAGTCTTTTTGGTTTTCTTTTTCTTTGTTTTGGTCAGTAGATTTATTACTTTTCTCTGTGCTTACCCTGAAGTTTACCTTAATCCTCTTAAAATTAAAACAGTCTGTTATATCTTAAAAACACCTTGACTTCCTCCCCATATGCATGTTCTATAACTACATCTTTTACTCCCTATTTGTTTTGAAGTTGTCATTGTTTACAGCTTAACTCCTCTGGTTCCCCGTAGTCAGTTTTGTAGCTTTATTTTGCTTTTGTGAAGTCTTTATTCAGTTTGGTATCTGGGTGATGTTGTTGCGAGTCTTTAAGTCATGTTATTGTCTGATGTCCTTGGTTCTGTAGCCAATATTTCTTTTTTAATATTTCTTTTAATGCTAGTCTGGTTTTTACAAATTCCCTTAGTTTCCACTTATCTGGGAATGTCTTAGTTTTGCAATCATTTCTAAAGGGCAATTTTGTAGGATACATGGTTCTTGGTTGGCAATTATTTTCCTTTAGAATTTTATATATGTCATCCCAATGACTTCTTGTCTGCATAGTTTCTGAGGAGAAATCAGTGCTTAGCCTTTTTGTTTTGATTAGTTTTACTACTGCACTTTAGATGAAGGTTTACAGAACAAACTAGCTTCTTATTAAGCAATTAGTACACATATTGTTTTGTGACATTGGATACCAATTCCTCAACATGTCAACACTCTCCCCTTCTCGATCTTTGGTTCCCTATTACCAGCTTTCCTGTCCCCTCCTGCCTTCTAGTCCTTACCCCTAGGGCTGGTGTGCCTATTTAGTCTCATTTTGTTTCACGGGCCTGTACAATCTTTGGCTGAAGGGTGAACCTCAGGAGTGACTTCACTACTGAGCTTAAAGGATGTCTGGGGGCTATACTCTCTGGGTTTCTCCAGTCTCTGTCACACCAGTAAGCCTGGTCTTTTTTTGTGAGTTAGAATTTTGTTCTACATTTTTCTCCAGCTCTGTCTAGGCCCCTCTATTGCGATCCCTGTCAAAGCAGTCAGTGGTGGTAGCTGGGTACCATCTAGTTGTACTGGACTCAGCCTGGTGGAGGCCATGGTAGATGTGGTCCATTAGTCCTTTGGACTAATCTTTTCCTTGTATCTTTCATTGTTCTTGCTCCCGAAGGGGATGGCCACTTGCAGGGTTTTAAGACCCCAGATGCTACTCACCAAAGTAGAATATAGAATATTTTCTTTATAAACTGTGTTACTCCAATTGAGATAGATGTTCCCCAAGACTATGGTCTCCACAACCCTCAGCCTAGTAATTTGGTCCCTCAGGGAGTTTGGATGTCAGCACTTAGTTTTAATGGTGCTCTTTTGTAAGTGGTATTTCATTTTTCAAAAGCTGCTTTCAGAATTCTTTCATTATCTTTGGTTTTGAAAAGTTTGATTATGATAGGTATTAGTGAATTTTTTTCCATAGTCTAGCCTGTATACAGTTTATTGAAGCTTCCTTGATGGTAACCTTCTAGTCTTTCAAGACATTTGGTAAGTTTTCAGACAATTTATCTTCAAAAAATCTCTCTGCACTTTTGTCCTTCTCTTCTGCAATACTTATTGTGTGTAAATTATTCCTCTTGGTGATGTCCCACATAATCTTAGGCTTTCTTCATTTTTCCTCATACTTTTTTCTGATTGTTCCTCAAATGTGATTCTTCTATTGATTCAATTTTACTTCTGCATCTTCCATTGAGTTTTCTATATCTGATATTTTATTGTTAATCTTCTGAATTTTTAGTTGTTTTTGTATGGTTTTTAATTGTCCGTTGAGTCTGTGATTTTGGTCTTGTATTGTTTTCCTGAATTTTTCTGTTTTTTTTTTTTCCTGTGTTTTCCTTTATCCTTTGAGGATCCTAAATATCTTTTGAATTCCCTCTCAGGTTGTTCTATTATTGTTTCTTCCTTTAGACGGGTTTCTTTCCCTTTATTTTGCTCACTTGTTTGACCCATCTTATCATGTTTTTTTTTTTCTATGATTTGTTATTGTCTGCTGTCTCTGAGACATTAAGGTGTTATTTCATTTATGCATTTGTTTATTGATTGCAAGTTTGCTTGTTTTTTTCTGATTTTTTGTTTTGTTTTATCAGGTGTGCTTTGCTAAGCATTCATCTGGTGTCATGGGAGTGCTCACAACCTGTCTCTATGTGGGTAGAGCAGCAGGCAACAGGGCTAACATGAGTCGCTGTTCACCAAGCATGTGGGGTGGCTAAGCAAGGGCTGGGTGGGCATAGCCCAACACCTGCCATCAGACCAGTAGTGTCGGAATGCACGATGATGCTCTCTGGGTGGGCAGGCTGACTGGCAGGGTGAGTGTGGCAGATGGCCAGTGGCTGGGTGGGTTCACTGTCACTTGCCCAGAAGGCAAAGAAGAGGTTGGGGGAGGGGGTGTGTTGGAAAACCAACGAGTCAAGTGTACTCACTGCTGCTCTCCGGGTGGGGGAGGCAGTGGGTGAGGTGGTGCGGTGGGTGACCAGTGGTGCAGGAGCTGTTACTGCTGCTCACCGTGTGGGGAGGTTGGCCGGGGTGGAGTTGGTGGGTGGGGCTGGGTGGGGGATGAAAGGGGGGCTTAATACAGTGGTCCCTGGGTGGGTGGGGCAGTAGGGGTGCCTCTAATCACCAGCAGGGCATGGGGAGGGGGAGCATGCTCATCTGGTCACCAGGTGTAGGTGTCTGAGAACTTCCCATTGGCTACAGCCAGCAGTAGGGACCTGGCCCTGACCAAGTGCAAGGAGGGGGGTACTGCCCGAAATCTGGTCATGTGGGAGACCTCCTGATGATACTATGGATCTATTTACCCAATGTGTACCACCCACCCTAATGGTCAGGGACCCCTGCTGATGAGTAGTCCTGTCTCAGAACCCTGGCTCCCTCCCTGCTCTCTGAATGCCAGGATCCCTGGAGCTCTCACCCTCTTTCCTGTACTTTCCCTCCTTTGATCTAGTATATGTCCTGCTCACCTTGCTTCAATCAGGTTATGTCTACACAGTTTCTCTGTCTCCTATTGGGAATTCCGTGAAGTTGTCTTCCTGTGCTCCTTACCCAAGATTGCCACTGGCTTTGTCTCAAGATGGCAACTTTGTGCCCTGGTGGCTGGCAGGGCACCTCTGCTCTGTATCTCTTCTCCTTCACTGTTTTCATTCAGTTTCTCCTTCTAATCAGTGTTTGATTTATTTATTTATCCTTCCATTTGATGCTCAGGGTTCCAGGATTGTCATCTGTATCTGTTTCACTTGTTTTCTTGGATCTTTGCTCTGGAGGGATGGCAAAGCGCATCTGACTAAGCTGCCATCTTGGGCCTTCTCTCCCCTTAGAGGTTTTAATGAAAACATATTTCTTCTGATGATGTAAGACTAGTCAATTCAATTCTAACCAGTGGGAATTCTAAATTTTACATTAATGGCTTTTCTTTTCATGGAATTTTCTTGATCTAATATCTAAAAAAAGAGTTCTTACATTTCAGATAATGGTGGTCTAGGTAATTTGAACTAATCCTTCCACTGAATCCAACTAAGATAGCTGAACAAAACATTTTTAAAAAGCTGCTTAGAAGTATTTTTGAGCTATCAAGATAGCAGAGAATTACTATGATAGGTTTGGGACAGTATGAAATATTTGGCAAGTGGGATAAACATATGGAGCTATGTTTTTGCCCTAGGGCACAATTTGCAAACTGTGATCTACAGTTTGTAAATAATGTTTTATTAGAACACAGCCACACCAATTTGTTTATGCATTGTCTATGGTTGCTTTCATGTGACAAAAGCATAGTTAAGTAGTTGCAACACAGACCTTACAGCCTTCAAAGACTATTTACTAATTTGACCATTTACAGAAAAATTTTGACAACCCCTGCTTAAGGCATTGGGTGATTCCAGAGGAAGCAATTGAGACGCTGAGCAGCACTTTTGATAGACTTTCAAGAAATAGGGAGATAAGGTTTGGAGTCCAGCACCCACCAATGTGTAGGAAGGCCATCTCACTTCCTAAAATGGGATGGAGGTGGTTTCAAATTGCTAGTGTCCATAGGCAGCCAGCAGAAACAAATATAAATCATTTCAAGTAGAAGCTTATTTCTGCAAACAATTGTGCAAATACAGCAGCTGGAGAAAAACATCAGGTACAAAAGAACATAAGGCTATCTGAACAAAAAACAGCAAAAAAGAGATATAATGGAAATAGACTAGAATGGTCTCCAGAAACACACTGCAGAATCCACCCAAAAGACTTGCTTTTAGAGAAGCTTTTTGTATTGCTAATTCATTAAATTTCCTTAGATGTTTACCTTTTTTTTTTTTTAAAACCAACTAGTGGGCTGGTCGGCAAATGGCTAATGAGAGGAAATGATGCTTTCTTCATAGTATTTTAATGCATTGAATTAAAATGTTATAAAGCAAACCTATTTAACAGCTTCTATCCTATTCCCGTATTCTCAGAGGCATAAAATGTATGTACTGCGCCAAATTGATTGATGTAAGTCAGGGGTGCTGCTCTCTCCAATCTCACTGTTGAAACATGATCAAGAAGCCTGTCTCTAAAAGAGAATGGCTTTTGTAGCTTCCAGCGCCTGACCTAATGGCTCAATTTTCTGATGGAACAATAAGATCACTGATTTTAAGTAGGTAATCAAAACCAAAAAATTATTCATTTCAGACAAATGCAGCTAAATAAAGTTAAGATACTAATAGAAATTGGAGCATAAATAAAATTGCCTGAAAGACACATCACATCAGCTTGGCAAGAGAAAAATGAGATTGTCTAAAATCACATAGTTTAAACACTGAATTGTTTTAAAGTGGTCCAAAGTACCTCCAAATTTATTAAAGGCGAGAGGAAAGGGAAAAGAGCCATAAATAGCTGTGAAAAGATGTTGATATCAGGAACTTGCCATGGAGGGATAGGGAGCAGGTGCCAGCCAAATCCTTAGCTACTTAGCAAGGTAAGAAAGTCCAAGCAGGTAAGTCCAAGTTCAGTGACATTAGACTTAAGAGAGAGTAATGTGGTTCCATACTAAGGGAAACATTTTGCAATCACGAGACATACCATGATTTTTCAATTTATAAGTCAATAAAAAGTAAGCAATTACAAGTACTGTCTGTCTTTCCCTGATACATCTCGCTTTTCTAGATATCGCCAACATTCTTTGTTGAAGACTTCAACTACTTAAGGAGAATTTCGTTTATAAAAATGGGAATTGTTATTATACATCTTCGAATTACTTAGATCATATTAACCTAACTCTGAAACTTCTGATAATTTGGTCCTTTTCTACATTTTAGATACATCCCGCACTGTTTTTGCATTTTCTTCTCGAAATGCACTTTCTCTTAACCTCTCCCTGAGAGAGCTACATTATCCTTTTTATTGACGTCAGTGGCCATCTCTTTATGTATTAACTGATCATTTTGCAATACACTTGGAATGGTGATTACCATGGTCGTTCTGGTATCGCCTTGATGATCAGGTCACATTAATGCACTTTGATCTTTGAGTCTCATGTCTTCACTCGGGATTTTTTTTTATAGCTAGATAATATTTTGCTTATTCATTAGACAGTTGATAGGCATTTATATTTTTTTCAGTTTTACGTATCATTAATAAAGCTGCTTTCAACATTTGCATACAAATTTTGTTTTTGTTTATCTCGGGTAGTGGAATTTCTTGGTCTTATGGCAAATGTATATTTAACTTTTTAAGAAACTAATTGTTTACAAAAGTGGCTATAACATTTTACATTATCACCATCAAGATGTGAGAGTTCATATTTGAAGATATTTATATATCTATATCTATATCAAAAAAATTTTTTTTAATCCATATCAATATCTATCTATATATGCATATAATAAGAATATATATATATATGTACATATACATTGTTGTTCTTGTTAGGTGAGCTTGAGTCAGTTCTGACACATACCAATCCTATGTAAAACAGAACAAAACCCTGCTGGTCCTGTGCCATCCTCACAATCTTTGCCATGCTTCAGCTCATTGTTGCAGCCACAGTGTCAATCCATCACCATGAGGGTCTTCCTCTTTTGTGCTAACCCTCTGCTCTACCAACTGTGATATCCTTCTCCAGGGACTGATCCCTCCAGGTAACATGTTCAAAGTATGTGAGACGTAGACTCACCATCTTTGCCTCTAAGGAACATTCTGGCTGTACTTCTTCCAAGACAGATTTGTTTGTTCTTTTGACAGTATTCAGTATTCTTCATCAAAACCACAATTCAAAGGCATCAATTCTTTGGTCTTCCTTATTCGTCATCCAACTTTTGCATACGTATAAAAACATATAAGACAATTGAAAACCACATGGCTGGGTCAGGCGCACCTTAGTCTTCAAGGTGACATCTTTGATTGTCAACACTTTAAAGAGGTCTTTTGCAGCAGATTTGCAAAATGCAATGAGTCTTTTGATCTCTTGATGCTTCCATGGGTATTAACTGTGCATTCAAGTAAAATGAAATCCTTGATGACTTCCAGCTTTTCTCTATCATGATGTTGCTTACTGGCTCAGTTGTGAGGATTTTTGTTTTCTTTATATTGAGGTGTAATCAATACTGAACTCTGTGGTCTTTGATCTCTAGTAAGTGATTCAAGTCCTCTTCACTTTCAGCAAGCAAGGTTGTGTCATCTGCATAACGCGTCGCAGGTTGTCTTCCTTCAATCTTGATGCTGCGTTCTTCTTCATATAGCCCAACTTCTCAGATTGTTTGCTCCTCATACAGATTAAGTATGGTGAAAGGATACAATCCTGGCTATACATGCAGTATACCTTTGTTCTGTTCCTCATGAGCACAGTTAAGTATTCTGGGGATCCCATCCTTTGCAATGCTATCCATAATTTGTTATCATCCACACAGTAGAATGTCTTTGCACAGTCAATAAAACACAGGTAAAACTCTTTATGGTATTCTCTGCTTTCAGCCAGGACCCATCTGACATCAGCAACGATATCCTTGGTCCCACGTTCTTTTCTGAATCTGGATTGAATTTCTGGCACTTCTCTGTCAAGATACTGCTGCAGCCACTTTTGAATGATCTTCAGCAAAATTTTGCTAGTGTGTGACATTAACGAAATTGTGTGATAATTTCCACATTTCGATGGGTCACCATTCTTGGGAATTGGCACAAATATGGATCTCTCCCAGTTACTTGTCCAGGTAGCTGTCTTCCAAATTTCTTGGCATAGATGCGTGAGCACTTCCAGCAATGTATCCATTTGTTGAAACATCTCAATTGATATTCCATCAATTCCTGGAGCCTTGTTTTTTGCCAATGCCTTCAGTGCAGCCTGGATTTCTTCCTTCAGTACAATGGGTTCTTGATCATATGCTACCTCCTGATGTGGTTGAACTTCAACTAATTTTTTTGGTATAGTGACTTTATGTATTCCTCCCATCTTCCAGGTTTTTGCACATGTCATCATAATACTTTACTTTTTGTTCTGGAGCTGCCCTTTGAAATCTTCTGTCCAACTTTTCTACTTCATCATTTCTTCTTTTTGCTTTAGCAGCTTGATGTTCAACAGCAAGTTTTAGAGTCTCTTCTGACATCCATTTTGGTCTTTTCTTTCTTTTTAATGACCTCTTGCTTTCTTCATGTATAATGTCCTTGATGTCATTCTACAACTCATCTGGTCTTTGGTCATTAGTGTGCAATGCATAAAATCTACTCTTGAGATTGTCTCTAAATTCAGGTGGGATATACTCAAGGTCATACTTTGGCTCTCGTGGACTTGTTATAATTTGCTTCAGTTTCAACTGGAACTCACATATGAGCAATTGATGGTCTGTTCAGCAGTTGGCCCCTGGCCTTGTTCTGACTGATGATATTGAGCTTTTCCATTGTCTCTTTCCACAGATGTAGTCAACTTGATTCCTGTATATTCCATCTGGGAAGGTCCATGTGTTTCCAGTTGTTTCTTCTCACTTTGAGTTGTGCCACATCAGCAAATGAAGGTCCTGAAAGTTTGATTCCATCCATGTCATTAAGACCAACTCTACTCCTTCCAACCTAAGGGGCTCATCTTCCGGCACTATATCAGACAATGTTCCACTGCTATTCATAAGGTTTTCACTGGTTAATTCTTTTTAGAACTAGACTGCCGGGACCTTCATCCTAGTCTGGCTTAGTCTGGAAGCTCAGCTGAAACCTGTCTGCCACTGGTGACCCTGCTGGTTTTTGAACACTGGTGGCATAGATCCCAATATCACAGCAACATTGAAGCCCCCACAATACGACAAACTGACAGATGCGTGAGGGATGTGTGTGCATATATATATATATATATATATATATATATATATACACATATATTTCTTGTTGTTGTTGTTGTTAGGTGCCACCAAGTTGGTTCTGACTCACAGTGACCCTGTGTACCACAGAACAAAACACTGCCCAGTCCTGAGCCATTCTTAAAATCGTCGTTATTCCCAAGGCTCTTGTTCTAGCCTCTGTGTCAATCCATCTCATTGAGGGTCTTCCTTCTCCGCTGACTCTGTACTTTACCAAGCATGATGTACTTCTCCAGGGACTGATCCTTCCTGACAACATGTCCAAAAATGTAAGATGCAGTCTCGACAACCTTGCTTCTAAAGAGCATTCTGGATGTACTTCTTCCAGGACAGATTTGTCTGTTCTTTTGGCAGTCTATGGTATATTCAATATTCTTCTTCAACACCATAATTCAAAGGCGTCGATTCTTCTTCGGTCTTCCTTATTCATTGTCCAGCTTTCACATGCATATGATGTGACTGAAAATACCATGGCTTGGGTCAGGCACACCTTAGTGTTCAAGGTGACATCTCTGCCTTTCAACACTTTAAAGAGGTCCTATGCAGCAGATTTGCCCAATGCAGTGTGTCTTTTGATTTCTTGACCACTGTTTCCATGGGTGTTGATTGTGGGTCCAAGTAAAATGAAATCCTTGACAACGTCAATCTTTTCTCCATTTATCATGATCTGGGTTATTGGTCCAGTTGTGAGGATTTTTGTTTTCTTTATGTTGAGATGTAGTCCATACTGAAGGCTGTGGTCTTTGTTCTTCATCAGTAAGTGCTTCAAGTCCTCTTCATTTTCGGCAAGCAAGGTTGTGTCATCTGCATAATGCAGGTTGTTAATGAGTCTTCCTCCATCCTGATGCCCTTTTCTTCTTCATATAGTCCAGCCTCTCAGATTATTTGCTCAGCATACAGATTAAATAGGTATGGTGAAAGGATACAACCCTGACGCACACTTTTCCTGACTTTAAACCATTCAGTATCCCCCTTTTCTGTTGGAAGAACTACCTTTCGATCTATGTATAGGTTCCTCGTGGGCACAATTGGTTTCTGTATATTTACCTATTCATGTCATTTCATAAAAGTGAGAACTTGTGATATTTTGTGTGTGTGTGTCTGATTGACTTATTTCACTAAACATAATGTTAAAATGTTTCAGGAATTTATATTTCTTAATTGCTGAGTAGTATACTATTGTATGTATGGCAAACATTTTACTTTTTAATTTATTTGTTGATGGGCACTTAGATTGTTTCCATTTTATAGTTATGGTGAATAGTGCTACAATGAACATAGGTGTGCACATGTCTGTTCATGTCACTTCTATTAGGTCCCTAAGGCATATACCCAGAAGTGGAATTGCTGGGTCACATGGCAACTTTACACCTAGTGTTTCAAGAGACCATCAGACTGTTTTCCACAACAGCTCAGTGGATTGTCTTTTAAATCTCTTGATAGTGACATTTGATGCACAAAAGATTTAAATTTGATAAAGTACTTCATCCATTTTATTTTCTTCTGTTACTTGTGCTTCTGGTGTCTTAGCTAAGAATCCGTCAACAAGTCCAAGGTCATGAAGATTTAGCATTATGTTTTCTTCTAAGAACTTTATAGTTTTGGGGGGAAGCCTTAAGTCTTCACTACTGAGTGTCATGTTAGCTCTGATGTTATTATAAATGCTTTTATCAGGTTGAAGAAGTTTCCTTCTACTCCTAGTTTTTTGAGTGTTTTTTATCATAAAAAGTTGTGGAATTTTGTCCAGTGCTTTTTTCTGCATCTATTGAGATGATGATGTGTGCTTTTTTCCATTTATTCTGTTAATGTGATGTATTACATTGATTTATTTTTGTATATTAAATGATACTTGCACTACTGGGATAAATCTCTCCTTCCAAAATGAAGTAAATTAATAGCTGAAAGAGTTTATTGTAGGTAGATTTTTACTACCAGAAGAATAAATAAAATTCTTCAGCCTTAAATGGCTATGCACTAGGTGGTGATGCAGGTATACTCAATTATACAATAATAAAAGAAGTAAGAAGAAGGTAAATTACATGTATGTTGTTGTTAGGTGCCGTCGAGTTGGTTCCAAATCACAGAGACCCTTCGTACAACAGAACAAAACACTGCCCTGTTCTATGCCATCCTCACAATTGTTCCTATGCTTGAGCCCACCTCCATCATTCCAGCCACTGTGTCAATCCATCTCGTTGAGGGTCTTCCTCTTTTTTGCTGACCCTTTTACTTTACCAAGCACGATGTTTTTATACAGGGACTGGTCCCTCCTGATAACACACCCAAAGTACGTGAGACCAAGTCTCGCTATCCTTGCTTCTAAGGAGCATTCTGGATGTACTTCTGCCAAGACGTATTTGCTTGTTCTTCTGGCAGTCCGTGGTATCTTCAATATTCTTCACCAACACCATAATTGAAAGCATCAGTTCTTCTTCATTCTTCCTTATTTTGCACACATATGAGATGATTGAAAATACTATGGCTTGGGTTAGGCACACCTTAGTCCACAAAGTGACATCTTTGCTTTTAAACACTTTGAAGGGGTCTTTTGCAGCATATTTGTCCAATGCAATACGTCATTTGATTTCTTGAGTGCTGCTTACATGGGCATTGATTATGGATCCAGGTAAAATGAAATCCTTGAAAACTTCAATATTTTCTCTGTTTATCATAATATTGCTTGTTGGCCCAGTTGTGAGGATTTTTGTTTTCCTTCTGTTGAGGCATAATCCATACTGAACACTGTGGTCTTTGATCTTCATCAGTGCTTCAAGTACTCTTCACTTTCAGCAAGCAAGGTTGTGTCTTCTGCATATCACAGGTTGTTAATGAGTCTCCCTCCAATCCTGATGCCACGTTCTTCTTCATATAGTCCAGGCTTTCAAATTATTTGCTCAGCATACAGATTAAATAAACATGGTGAAACGATACAACCCTGACACACACCTTTCTTAACTTTAAATCACGCTTTATCCCTTTGTTCTGATGGAACAACTCCCTCTTGGTCTAAGTACAGGTTCCTCATGAACACAATTAAGTGTTGTGGAATTCCCATTCTTAGCAGTGTTATAACCCACACAATCGAATGCCTTCGTATAGTCAATCACACACAGGTAAACACCTTTCTAGTATTCTCTGCTTTCAGCCAGGATCCACCTGACACCAGCAATGATATCCTGGTTCCACATCCTCTTCTGAATCTGGCTTGAATTTCCGGCAGTTCCCTGTGGATACACTGCTGCAGCCACTTTTTAATGATTTTCAGCAAAATTTTACGTGTGTGATATTAATGATATTGTTCAACAATTCTGCATTCTGTTGGATCACATTTCTTTGGAATGGGTACAAATACAGATCTCTTTCCGTTGGTTGGCCAAATTTCTTGGCATAGACGAGTGAGCACTTCCAGAAAATGAATGCAGCACTGAAAGGAGCATTATTAACAGTGGCCAGATGGGTAAACAACTGAAATATGTGTCAGTTGATCAATGGATTAACATAATGTGGTATATTTACACAATGGAATATCATTCAGCCCTATAAAAGATTGAAGCACTAATACATGCCACGACATGGATGAACCTTGAAAAGTTTATGCCAAGTGAAAGAAGCCAGACGGAGAAGGCCATATGTTGTGTGATTGCATTTATATGAAATGACCAGAATAGTCCAATTCATAGAAATAGAAAGCATGTTATTGGTAGCCAGAGGCTGGGGAATGGGGGAAATGGAGAATGACCACATAAAGGGTACAGGTTTTCCCAAACTAGATCACAATGGTAGTTTTACAACATTTTTAAATAAATCCTACTGAATGGTACACTTTAAAGTGGTCTAAATGGTACATTTTATGTTATGTGTATTTTACCATAATAATAAAACACAAAGCAGAAAAAAAGGTAGATCTCACCTAATATTCCTTACCCAAAACCCAGTGCCATCGAGTCGATTCCGAATCATAGCTACCCTATAGGACAGGTTAGAACTGCCCCATTTCTATTCCTTAAAAATTTGTATTTTAGAGCTCATAGGAATTACTGGTGGTAGGGTTAGTCCTATAAAAGTTAACCTTTCTGTTATTGGAACTGTGACATTAAAATCTGTCTCTGGTATCCTTTGTGTGTGACTAGATTGTAAGTCATAATTCCTTTTCTTGTGTGGCCATATTTTTTGGTTCTCAGGAGATTCTTTAACTGAGGAGCTCTTATAACAGTTCCGAGTTATGGATGATGCTTTCTCGGGCTCACTCCTTATGACTACTCTTCATTCACACCCTAGATTATGGAGCAATATCTGTTCTTTGGGCCCACCAACCACGCAGTCAGACCTTCTGAGCATAATCCATCTCAAGACTCAAGTTCTCTTTGCTTCCAGGTAATTCTGTACCTTTGTGTAATATTGGTGGAAGTCAAGGTTACTCTGAACACAGCCTTCATGCCTCTATTCTGTAGCCATAGGATTATTAAGCCTAAATTCTCCTAACTTTATCTTTTTTCAAGCATAAGTTTTTTGCCCTACCTTATATAACTTGGTGATAGGTGCTTTCTGTTGGCAGATTCATTTTTATGACCATTTTACTGTAGCTTGGAATGCTGTCTTCCATATTAGTAGCATGTGAGGCCACCTGACCTCTTATCTTTTATGTCATTGCCAAAACTCTGAATCCATAGAAAAAGTCATATTTAACACCCTGTTATTTTAATAAAAATCTCCCTTTCATGTCTCTTTTCTCCTCATATTTTGTTTCCTTTTTATTATGTATATGCTCAGTTTCACTTATCTTCAAAATAGTCACTCTGCTTAGCAAGCAAAGGAACTTCTTTAAGAACCACTTTTAAAAAAAAATTTATTGTGCTTTAAGTGATAGTTTACAAATCAAGTCAGTCTCTCATACAAAAACTTATATACACCTTGCTATATACTCCACCAGGCGCTCCTTGGAATATACTCCTAGTTTCTCTCCCCCTAATGAGACAGCACACTCCTTCCCTCCACTCTCTATTTTCTTGTCCATTTGGCCAGCTTCTGACCTCATCTGCCATCTCATGTCTCCTCCAGACGAGAGCTGACCACATAGTCTCATGTGTCTATTTGATCCAAGAAGCTCACTGTTCACAAGTATCGTTTCCTATCCCGTAGTCCAGTCCAATCCCTGTCTGAAGAGGTCACTTTGGGAACAGCTCCTGTCTTGGGCTAACAGAAGGTCTGGGGACCATGGCCTCTGGGGTCCTTCTAGTATCAGTCAGACCATTAAGTTTAATCTTTTTACTAGAATTTGGGGTCTGCATCCCACTGCTCTCCTGCGCCTTCAGGGGTTCTCTGTTATTTCCCTATTAGAGCAGTCATTGGTTGCTGCCAGGCACCATCTAGCTATTCTGGTCTCAGGCTAATGTAGTCTCTGATTTACATGGCCCTTTCTGTTTCTTGGGCTCATAATTACCTTGTGTCTTTGTTGTTCTTAATTTTCCTTAGCTCCAGGTTGTTTGAGACCAATTGATGCATCTTAGATGGCCACTTGCTAGTGTTTAAGACCCCAGATGCCATTCTCCAAAGTGGGATGCAGAATGAAGAACCACCTTTCTTAATAACAAAAATATTGTAAATAACAACTTTCCCCTTAAATATTTTTTCTCTATCAATTGTTCTACATTGTTTTTTTAAATTTTATTTTATTATTTTGTTGTTGCTGAGAATATACACAGCAGAACATACACCAATTCAACAATTTCTACATGTACAATTCAGTGACATTGATTACATTCTTCAAGTTACGCAAACATTCTCGCTCTCCTTTTCTGAATTGCTCCTCCCCCATTAACAAAAACTCACTGCCCCGTAATTTTCCTATCTAATTTTTCAAGTTGTTGTTGTCAGTTTGGTCCCATATAGATTGTTCTTAAGAGAGTACTATGCTCAAGGCAGACAACCTTTACTAATTAAGCTAAATTATTGTTTGAACTGAAGAAGATTTCAGGGAATATTTTTGGTTTAAGGTTATCTCAAGGCAGTTATTTTGGGGATTCATCCAGCCTCAGTGGCTCCAGAAATTCTTGATTCCATGAGAATGTGAAATCTGTTACTCGTTTCCACCCTGTAGATCAGGATTCTTCTATAGAAACTTTGATCAAAACATTCAGTAATGATAGCTGGGCACTGTCTAGTTTTTCTGGTATCATGGTAAACAAGCAGTTGTTCATGGAAGCAAGTAGCCGCACATTCCATTTCTTCCTCCTGTTCCTGACTCTCCCTTCTCTGTTGCTCCCAGAAAATAGAGACCAATTGTTGTGCCTTGGATGGCCTCTTGCAAGCTTTTAAGACTCCAGGCACTGCACAACAAATTAGGAGGTAGAACAAAAGCCCTAACACAATATTAGGCCAATTAACTGGGATGTCCCATAAAACCGTGACCCTAAACCTTACATCTCAACATAAAGAAAATAAAAATTCTCACAAGTGGACCAATAAGCAACATCATGATAAATGGGGAAAAGATTGAAGTTGCCAAGGATTTCATTTTACTTGGATCCACAAACAACACCCATGGAAGCAGCAGTCAAGAAATCAAGTGATGTATCGCATCAGGCAAATCAAGGGTTAAAAGACAAAGATGTCACCTTGAAGACTAAGGTGTACCTGACCCAAGCCATTGTGTTTTCAATTGCCTCCTATGCATGTGAAAGATGGACAATGAATAAGGAAGACAGAAGAAGAATTGACGCCTTTGAATTGTGGTACTAGAGAAGAATATTGAATATGCTATGGACTTCCAAAAGAACGAATAAATCTGTCCCGGAAGAAGTACAACCAGAATACTCCTTAGAAGCAAGAATGGTGAGACTGTATCTCACATACTTTGGACATGTTATCAGGAGGGATCAGTCCCTGGATAAAGACATCATGTTTGGTAGAGAGTCAGCAAAAAAGGGGAAGACCCTCAATGAGATGGATTGACACAGCACTGCAACAATGGACTCAAGCATAACAACAAATGTGAGGATGGTGCAGGACCGGGCAGTGTTTCCTTCTGTTGAACGTGGGGTTGCTATGAGTTGGAACTGACCCCATGGCACCTAACAACAACAACAAACCTTCAAACCAAACAATCAAATCCCACAAGGTATTTGGTTGTACATAAGCAGCTACTCTTGTTTTTTGTCATTGTTGTAAATATATCTATCACACAGCTTTTGCCAATTCAATTTTTTACAGGCATACGCCTTATTGACGCCAACTACTTTAATAGTTATGCAAGCTTTACTCAGTCCTCCACAAGCAATAACCCTCCTCCACTGTCTCCCTCCCTCCCATCCCTGGTAACCACTAAGAAACTTTGGTCTCTGTACGTTTGCCTGTATTTGTCTTTTTATATAAGTGAAGTTATAAACAGTATTTGTTCTTTTGTAACTTATTTTACTCAGCATAATGTCTTCAAGCTCCATACATGTTGTAGCATGTATCAAGACTTCATTTCTCTTTCTGGTGGAGTAGTATTTCCTTGTACGTATATGTACCACATTTTGTTTATCCATTCATCCACTGATGGACATTTAGGTTGTTTTCACCCTTGGCGATTGTAAATAATGCTGCAATGAACATTGTTGCACATAAGATGCTGTTTTCAAGTCCCTTGGTCGTATTCTTAGCTATACTAGGTCATATGGTAGTTCTGGAAACCCTGGTGGCATAGCGGTTAACAGCTATGGTAGCTAACCATAAGTCAGCAGTTCAAATCCACGAGGCACTCCTGGGAAACTGTATGGGGCAGTTCTACTCCATCCTATATGGTCGCTATGAGTAGGAATCGACTTGATGGTAACGGGACTTTTTTTTTTTGATGCTAGTTCTACTTTTCATTTTTTGAGGAACTGTCACACAGTTTTCCACAATGGCTTTACCATTTTCCCTTCCCACCAGCAACAGAATACAACCAGAGTGTCCTTAGAAGCAAGGATGACGAGGCTAAGTCTCACATACTTTGGGCATGTTATCAGGAGGGATCAGGTCCTGCAGAAGGACATCATGTTGGTAAAGTAGAGAGCCAGCAAAAAAGAGGAAGACTTTCAATGAGATGGGTTGACACAACACTGCAACAATGGGCTCAAGCATAACAACAAATGTGAGGATGGCTCTGATCCAGGCAGTGTTTCATTCTGTTGTATATAGGGTTGCTATGAGTCGGAACTGACTTGATGGCACCTAAGAACAACAACAACAAGCAGCAATGGATAAGGGTTCCCATTTCCCCACATTGTCATCAACATTTGTTGTTTTCTGTTTGTTTGATTTTTGTTTTTACTTTAGCTATCCTAGTGAGTGAAATGGTTTCTCATTGTGGTTTTGATTTGCATCTCTCTGATTGCTAATGACATTGAGCATTTTTTCATGTGTTTCGTGGCCATTTGGATATCCTCTTTGGTGAAATGTCTATTCAAGTCTTTTGTCGAATTTTTATTGGATTATATGTCTTTTTGTTGTTAAGATGTCAAAATTTTTTATATATATATTTTGTTGTCGTTACTAGTTTCTTAACAGATATATGGTTTCTGAAGGTATTTTCCTGGTCAGTAGCTTGTCTTTGCACTTTTTTGGTAAAGTCTTTTGATGAATGAAAGTTTTTAATTTCTATGAGGTCTTATTTGTTTATCTTATCTTTTGCTGCTTGTGTTTCTGTTATTATATTAGCATTATTTTTTAATTACTAGAAAAAATTTTCTGTGAAAAGTACCACTAAGAAGGCTGTTGCTTTAGGAACTCCTTTAGAAATGCCATTTCTCTGATATTTGCCTGTGTGCCTTTTGTAAATACTCCCCTTTACTGATAAAGAAAAGAAAATTGACAGACTTATTATGTGTACTATAAGATTACTGTAGCTTTTTTTTGTAAACTGTTACAATTCCAAGGGCAAAGTTCATTTTCAATATTCTGAAGTGTTTGTCTCTTACCTGTCCTAATATCATCTCATATCAAATTGTTGTAAAAAGCTCCTGAAACACAACTATTTGCTTTTTGCTTTGGATAAAGAGTCAGGGTGAGAATTGACAGTGTGATTATTTCATGTTGAATGGAAAGCTCACTACCACAGTCAACGCGGAGCACTCTGTTATTCCCAGTAAATGTCATTATCCGAGCGAAATTATGTCACTGATGAAGTTTGCATAAGAACCAGATGTTGTCTTGGAATTCTTTGGAACAATTATTTTTTTAACACTAAAAGAAGCAGCAGGATTTCTTTAATTCAACTTTGTTTCTTTGTACAAAATCATCATAGTCAACCCAATGATCTGCTTTGCTTTTACTTTTCCTGTGCTTCTTTGTGCCTCCTGAATAAACTGTTAATTTGGTTAAAAAAAGAGATAAGTCTGCAAAACGATTAATAGAATATTCTAGACAAAGCTATAACATTAGATATCGTATACGACACATTCTCACATTTAATGGAAATGGTAAAATTTCTGAAGGTTGGATAGCAAATTTGTCTTTCACCAGATACACACTCAGGGCAAGAAAAAGAAGGAAATAAAAAGCTAAAGCAATTTCACAAGTTCAAGTGACTGAGAGTGCCTTAGGCATTTTGCCGGCCTTTAAATATACTGTCAGTCTAATAAATCTTTAAGTACCATGACTAGACTGTATAATAGGCTTTAGTTTTATTTGGAGATTTTCTCAGATTCTTCCCACCATCCTTGAATTGCTATATAACACATCTGCAACGTGAAAAACAACAATACATTTCAGAACATCATGGAGAATCGATATTGTTTAACCTGGAGGATTTGAGATAATCTTATCTGATGGTTCCAAATCACAGGCACACATCAATATTATCTGGGGATCTTTTAAAATATAGATGCCTGTACCCAGCCTTGGTGATTATTATTTATTTTGTACAGAGTGGCGGGAAGGGGTTAGGTGAGGATACCACTGCTTAAGTGCAAACGTTTTATTTGTTTTAGAGATGATGAAACAGACTTTTGAGGGGAGGTTACATATCAAAGGGCACTTCAGTGAGCAGCAGTGCTGACTCCTGACTGTGATGCCTAAGTCTGTTTTTCTCAATCATTCTGAATCCATGTCCTTTTCTGAAAATCATTAGCAAGTAAAACCATCATTTGGTAATATTTGACATTTCAACATAAATTCTGTGAAGAGAAATTAACCAGTATGAGAGTAATTTGAGAGAAAAATATTTTGATATTTAAAGAAATATATTTTTCCTTTGGAAATATAAGATGAATGTCCTTTAGGATGTTTTCTTGCCACAAGATTTGCTATCCTTGACATTGTGGAAGGTTACTTTCGAGATAAAACCTGATGCTGCACATTTCTCTCCCCTCCCTCTATTCCCCCCCCCCGCCCCGCTCCACTCCCTTTCTCCTAACAAAGTACAGAGAGTGAGGTAATTATACTTCCCACTGTATGGTACATATTCACCATTGGTCCATTCAAAGCCTTTTCTTCTTGTTTGTTTAAGTATTCATTCACTTTTATCCTCACACATAATTCTTACTGTTCCCCATAGGCAACCACAGGTTAAATCGGATGTTTTATTTGAATGTGTTCAGCACTTTTTCATCTTTGTATATGCGGTCTAGAAGTCCTTCAATTTGAATTAGTCAACTTTATCAATTTTTTTGCCTTATATAGTTGTATTTAAGAAGACTTTCCCCATTCCTAGGACAGAAAGATATTCTTTAAAATATTTTTTTATTAAATACATAGTTCAATTTTGATATTAAGATCTTTAATACATGGACCTTTGTATTAGGTGATGTCTTAGTTATCTGGTGCTGCTATAACAGAAGTACCACAAGTGGATGGCTTTAACAAAAAGAAAATTATTCTCTCACAGTCTAGGAGGCTAGACATCTTAATTCAGGACACCAGCTCTGGAGGAAAGCTTTCTCTGTCAGCTCGGGGGGGAAGGTCCTTGTCATCAATCTTTCCCTGGTTTAGAAGCTTCTCAGTAAGGTCCAAAAGACACACTCAGCTCCTGGCACTTTTTTCTTGGTGGCATGAGGTCCCACTCCTCTCTGCTCACTTCTCTCTTTTATATCTCAAAAGAGATTAACTCAAGATACAACCTAATCCTGTAGATTAGGTCCTGCCTCATTAACATTACTTTCTCTGATTTTGTCTCATTAACATTGTAGAGGTTGGGATTTACAACCTGGAGGATAATCACATCAGATCACCAAATGGTGGACAACCACACAATACTGGGAATCATGGCCTAGCCAAGTTGATACACATTTTGGGGGGACACAGTTCAATCCATAACAGATGATAAGCAGCCATCCTGTTTATTTCAATTTACTGACCCAGTTTTCCCTACCCTATTTATTAGAAATCCATCTTTTCTTCAATGCTTTATAGTGCTCTATTTATCTTATATTAAGTTTACATACTAACACTATGTTAGTCTGCCTCAGAATGCTCATTTCGTCTTCACTGGTCTTTTTTTCCCCCCTTTGACAAGTGCCACATAGGTTTTATATTAGTAAGGCTTTGGAATATGTATTGATATCTGGTGGGGTAAATCTTCTTCCATTATTCCTAATTTTTAAGATTGAGATTAAGATCTTTATTCCTCCACATAAAGTTTTTTCTTAAGTCTAGCATATTCCTCAAAAAACTAAATACATGAAATTGAGTTTTTGAAGAGGATTTTCTTGAGTATATAGATCAATTTGTAGATATTTGTCACCTTTATAATACTAAGCCATCCCATCTAAGATCATGGAAGGCCTCTTTTTTTTTTTTTCAATTTAGATCATCTTCTATGTCCGTCACTATTGTGTTGAAATTTTCATCAGAGAAGGCTTTTATATTCTTGTTTAATTCCTGGATGCTGTATTGTTTTTGTTGCTATTGTAAGTGGTATTTTATTTTAATATATGTTCTGATAGCTTATTTTTGGTTTTAAAATGCAATTGATATTTTAGGTTGCTCTTAAAATTGACAATATGTTTTTTTCCTATCCTTATTAGTTCTAACAGTTCCTTCATGATTGATTCCGTTCTTTCCAGATTTGTTTCCACAATGCACAAACACTTCTTTCCTCAAAGGAGATGATGGTTTGCTTATCATCCTTTAATCTTTTTTCTTCCAAGAGCAGAAATTTATATTTGTAGAGATTTTATTTATTAATTCCTCAAATACTTTTCTTGAACAGTTATTATGCTTGAGAAACTATGAAGAGCATACAATGGTGAACATGACCAAGCTTGTGGCTGCCCTAATGCATACAGCTCAGAGTGGGAGATAATCAGGGGAGCAATTATAATAAAGTAGGTTTTGCTATCATAAGAGAAGTAAGGGTGCTGGTACAAGAGCACATTACAAGGGCAAGGACCCCGGTTTACATAATCTGGGAAGGATTCCTGAAGGAAGCAATGTTTCCGCGAATATGTGAAAGATGAATAATTATTATCCGGCCAAAAAGGGAGGGAAAGCGTGTTCCATGAAGTATAAAATTTCCAGGGCAAAAGCAATCATGGAATTCATAATAAAAAAGAATTTTAAAAGGAAGCTTTTGGCTGCTAACCAAAAAGCTGGCAGTTTGAATCCACCAGCTGCTCCTGGAAACCCTATGGGGCAGTTCTATTCTGTCCTATAGGGTTGCTATGAATTGGAATCAACTCAACTGCAATGAGTTTGAATTTTTTGGAATGCAGGTTGGGAAGGAATAGTTGCACAAGATGAAGCTGATGTGACAAGCAGGGGCCAGATTGTGAAGGGCCTAGTAAAGATTTTTCCCTTGAGGAAAATGCAGAACTACTGAAACACTTTTGGCAAATAACTGATATGTTTAGAATTATAATTTAGTATTTGAATTATTCCCGCTTGGAGATAAAGTATATAATGTGAGTTTGTAGCAACTCATCTTCAGCAATTTCTCAAAATAAGAATGTAAGTATCATGGTGTTTTGCCTAGGCATATATAACAGAATGATTAAATAATAAAGTTATTATATTATGTAACAAAGTGAATGGATACAGGCTGTTTCTAAGAAAAAAAATGGGTTAGTCAATTCAGCAGCTTAACAACTTCAGAGTTCTATGCTAGTTTTTTTTTTTTTTTTTTTTTTTACAGTTTTCTTGTTTTTAATCTTACAAGATGGCTAAAGGTCACACAACATTTTCCAAAGACAGAGAGAACAATTTCTCTTCACAAATATCTTTTCTATCAGAGAATAAAATCATTTGAGAAGCTTCCATTGAAAATTCTCCTTTTCTCATTGGCTAGTGTTGAGTCACATCCCCATTCACAGAATGACCAATCATGGAAGAACAATGATTATCTTAGACTAATCAAACTTCAACCCCTGAGGTGAAGGAGAAAAGGAGGTCACCTTCCCTGAGCATAAAATCAGCAATGAAGAAAGAAAGTAGGTAGACAACCAACAGTGTCTGCTGCACTGTACTATGGCATAAAAGACCTTAAGTAGTCTGGTAAATGTCTGTTGTTCTTTCCTCATCTTCCTCACCCATTACACACCATCTGGTGCAAATGGTGTGTATTCATCCACTAACCAAAAGATTCGTGGTTTGAGCCCCTCCAGAGGTGCCGCAGAAGAAATGCCTGGAGATTTCCTTCCTTAAAGATTATAGCAAGAAAACCCTATGGAGCAGTTCTACTCTGTAACACATGGGGCCACCGTGGGTTGGAATTGACTCAATGGCAGCAGGTTTGGTTCATTTTTTTGGTATACCGGCTTTTGTCCATGTTCTACTTCAGGGTCTTTGCACTTGCTACTTCCTTTGTCTAGGATAAGGAGGAAAATGTTTTGGGGTAAGTAACCTACAATGTTTGCCAACATCTCAAGTTTGTTATCATCCAAACAAATTATCTATGTTAGGAATGGAAAACTCAAGGGGGAGGGTGTGGGAGCTTTGTCATGCCCTTCATGAAGCTTCTTCTCACTCTAATAATCTTGTTTACACTCTCCTGCTTCTCACCTAATATATTGGTAGATTGCTTCATATCTCTCAATATTTTCAAATACAGTGCCTCATTTGATTCTTACATAAGATTCATAAGGTAGGCAGAGGAGGCCTGAGAGGTCAAGTGACCTATCAAGAGTCATCCAAATAACTCCTGGATCAGAAATTAAACAACTCTGACTACTCAGGCGTTGGTTTAGAAATTCTTTCAATTTATTGTCCACTCATAACTATGATCATATTCTCATTTCTTTCATTTGAGAAACACTGCATTAGCAGGAGGATGAATTAAGTTGGACAGAAATATAAGCCAAATCATGCCTGAGTCTGAGTACTCTGACAGTAGGACGTCTGAGCCCATACTCCAGTTAAGCCATCCATTTGCATAAACCTCGGCAGGAAACTCCGGTATGGCTTTGCACCTGTTCCACGACATCAGCAAACAGAGGCCTTTTAAGACAGCAAACCAGGGTGCGCTGAAATTAGGCTTCAGGAAATGCCTAGCAAGTTTCCAGGATAATGACACTAAGCCCAGATGGTCTGCGTACTGTGTTGCCTGTATTGGATTTGATGACTGTGGATGCCGACATTCAACATCCATTGTAACATCCATGTTCACTATGTAAGTTGCTCCAGCCAAAAAGCACAAAACAATCTTCTTCCAAAGCCTAACTAAAATCAGATATTAAAATGACCATTATCATTTTATACTGAATTATGTACTTTTTGTTTTCCTGATTACCGTCTGAGGCATTATGATACGTTTGCAGGAATAGACCTGAGAAATCATTTTAATTCAAACACACCATCTGCAAGAAACTCATTTTCTTTGTTCAAATGTATGTATTAAAATGTTTGTGCAAGTGTGAGGTGTTTTACACTTTTCATGTAGAAAATGATTTCTGCTGTTTCAGTTTTTCATTTTAATGAAAGCCTGGCTAAAAGGACATTTATGTAGCTATAAGTGAGCTTAGTCAGAAAGATACAATCAATATTCAATGTTTAGATTTTTATGTGCTTACCAACGCAAGCTCTGTGCCCCTCCCTAGCTTTTAAACCCCACTTCCACCTCCACACATACTGTCTACACTGTAATTGAGTCAGAAGATAGCTTACGGTTTCTTTTTACCACTGAAGCAAATGCTTCACATTCTTTATTCTGTTGATTTCCCAAATTCAGTTACAGAAAGATCTATGTTTTAAGGGACAGAGTGTTTAAAATGAAAATATTCAATGAAACGGAATAGAAACAGACCCATCTTTGGGTTCCAGTACTTACTATCTGTTTTATTTTGAGCAAGCTATTAAATTGCTCTAAGTACCAGATTACTCACCTGTACAATGAAGATAGTACTTCTCCCAAAGGGTTTAATGATTGAATGCTTAAAAAGCATTTGGCATTGTGTTGGACACATAGTGAGTCCAGAATAATTATTATTTACCTACTTTACCATAGGAGCCCTGGTGGCTAAGTGGTTACAAGCTAGACTGTTAACCAAAATGTCAGCAGTTCGAATCCACCAGCTACTCCTTTGGAAACCCTATGGGGCAGTTCTTACTATAAAAAGAAAATACAAAATCCTGAAGCCATAAAAGAAAAGGTAAATATTTTTGAGCACATAAACATAAATCTTAGATGGCAAACGGCCCCACCCCACCCATCTGTCCCCCAGAGAATGCATTGCAGATTGGTAGAAAAGTTTTTGGAACGTATTTTCTGAAGATTGTTGTTGTTGTTAGTTCTCATTGAGTTGGCTCCAGCTCATAGTGAACTTACGAATAACAGAAAAAAAAGTTCCTCATTCCTGAGCCATCTTCATGATTGTTGCTATGTTTGAGTTCATTGTTTCAGAATCTGTGTCAATCTACCTTACTGAGGGTCTCCCTAGCCTTCACCAAAACACTTTACCAACCACGATGTCCTTTTCTAATGATTAGCCTTTCCTGATGTCCAAAGTCTCACCATCCTCCCTTCTAGGGAGCGTTCTGGTTGTATTTCTTCCAAGATTGATATGTCTGTTCTTCTAGAAGTCCATTGTATATTCAATATTCTTTGCCAACACCACAATTCAAATGCGTCAGTTTTTCTTCTCAATTCCTTTTTCATTGTCCAGTTTTTGCATGGAAGCCCTGGTGGCGTAATTGTTAAGAACTATGGCTGCTAATACGAGTGATTAGAAAAGACCATGGCTTGAGTCAGGTTCATTTTAGTCAATAAAGTGAAATATTTGTTTTTAAAAATTTAAGGAGGTCTTTTTTTTTCGCAGCAGATTTGCCCAATACAATATAGGTCCTTTGATTTCTTGACTGCTGCTTCCGTGGACGTTGATTGGTGATCCAAGTAGAAGAAAATCATTGACACCTTCAATTTCTTCTTCATTTATCATGGTGTTCATTTTTTCTTTTTTTTTTTTTTTTGATTGGTTCAGTTGTGAGGATTTTTGTTTTCTTCAGGTTCAGATGGAAACCATACTGAAGACTGTAGTCTTTGACCTTCATCCATAAGTACTTCAAGTCCTCTTCATTTTCTGCAAGCAAAGTTGTATCATCAGCATGTTGCAGATTGTTAATGAGTCGTCCTCCAATCCTGATGCCACATTCTTCTTCATATAATTAAGCTTCTCGAATTATTTGTTTGGCATACAGACTGAATAAGATAAAAGAGTAGAACAATTTTGCATACCTTTTCTAATTCTAAACCATGAAATATCCACTTGTTCTGTACAAATGACCACCTCTTGATCCATGTACAGATTCCACATGTGCACAATTAAGTGTTATGGAATTCCCATTCTTCATAATATTATCCATCATTTATTTTGATCCACACAATCAAGTACCTTTGCATATTTGATAAAGCACAGGTAAATATCTTTCTGGTATTCTCTGCCTTCAGCCAAGATCCATCTGACATCAACAATGATATCTCTTGTTCCATGTCCTCCTCAGGATTCGGGCTGAACATCTGGCAGTTCCATGTCAATGTACAGCTACACTCATTTTTTGAGTTATCTTCAGCAAAATCTTGCTGAAAGGTGACATTAATGATATTGCTCAACAATTTCTGCATTTCATTTAATGGCTTTTCTTTAGAATGGGTAAAAATATGAATCTCTTCCAGTGGGTTGGCCAGGTAGCTGTCTTCCAAATTTCTTGACCTAGATTAGTAAGCACTTCCAGCATTCCATCTGTTTGTCAAAGCATCTTAATTGGTGTTCCATCAATTCCTGGAGCTTTGTTTTCACCAATGCTTTCAGTGCAGCTTGGACTTCTTCATTTAATACCAGTGGTTCATGATCATACACTACCTCCTGAAATGTTTAAATGTTGACTGATATTTTCGGTGGAGTGACTATGTATTCCTTCCATTTTCTTTTGATGTTTCCTGCGTCATTCAAATTTTTGTCCATAGAATCCTTCAGTAATTCAACTCGACGCTTGAATTTTTTCTTCAGTTCTTTCAGATTGAGAAATGTTGATCGTGTTATTTCCTTTTAGTTTTCTAACTTTAGGTTTTTGCACATTTCATCATAATATTCTACTGTGTCTTTTCAAACTGCCCTTTAAAATCTTTCCTTTAGCCCTTTTATTTCATCATTTCTTCCATTTGCTTTAGCTATCCTGCACTTAAGAACAATTTTCAGTGTCTTCTGATAGCCATTTTGGTCTTTTCCTGTATTTTAAATGGCCTTTCAGTTTCTTTATGTAGGTTTTCCTATGGTTAATGTCTTAATGCTTTACCATCCCCCCCCCACTTTGACTATCAGTCTTTTTGTGACTTTTTGTCTTTTTGTATAAGCAGCATAGAGTTAGGTCTTGCTTTTCAATCCAGCCTGACACTCTCTGTCTGCTAAGTGTGTTGTTTCATTCATTTCGATTTAGTGTAGTTATTGATATGTTTGGGTTTAAACCTACTACCTTGGTACCCATCATCGTTTCTTTTTCTCAGTGTTTCTTTCCCACCTTCTTTTGGGTTAATTGAATACTTTAGTATTCAATGTTTTTTCTCCTATTGACTTTCCAGCTTTTTTTTTTAATTTCCATTTAATTATTTTTTATAGTTTGCATTTCTCTTCTTATATTTCATGTTTCTTCACACATGTAGTTCACCTTTTTCCTCCGGACACTTTCAGATATTTATCATGGTTATTTTTAAATCTTTCTTTGCTAATTCCAGTACCTGAGTGACTGTGGGTCTTCTACTATTGATCGATTTTTCTCTTCGTTATGGGTTATGTGTTCCTACTTCTTTGCTTTCTTCATTTTTTTTTTATCATATTCCAGGCGTATATATTGCATTCATATACTATAAATATATTTATTTCCAGAAATGGGTGTAGTTCTTCCTCTGTCAGGTAATAGTGTGGTTGTCTGAGTCAATCTAAGCTGTGACTGAGCTCAGACTAGGATTGGATGCACCTTTAATTAACTTCACTTTCCTACAACATTTGAATATTTTTGAGAACTTTCATGACTTTACCTTTGCATAGTGAATAAAACGCAGGAAAACATCTTTCTGGTATTCTCTACTTTCAGCCAAGATTCACCTGACATCAGCAATGATATCCCTCATTCCAGGTCCTCATTTGGATCTGGCTTGAATTTCTAACAGTTCCCTGTTGATGCACTGCTGCAAACATTTTTGAATTATCTTCAGAAAAATTTTACTTGCATGCAAATGAAAGGAACGATAAAGTAAAAGAGCTGAACAGAAGATTTCAAAGGGCAGCTAGAGAAAACAAAGTATTATAATGAAATGTACAAACACCTGGTGTTAGAAAACCAAAGGGAAAGAATATGCTCGGCATTTCTGAAGCTGAAAGAACTGAAGAAAAATATTCAAGCCTCACATTGCAATACTGAAGAATTCTGTCTTAGTTATCTAGTGCTGCTGTAACAGAAATACCACAAGTGGAGGGCTTTAGCAAAGAGAAATTTACTCTCTCACAGTTTAAAAAAAAAAACAAACCCACTGCCATTGAGTTGATTCCAACTCACAGCGACCCTATAGGACAGAGTAGAACTGCCCCATAGAGTTTCCAAGGAGCGCCTAGTAGATTTGAACTGCTGACCTTTTGGTTAGCAGGTGTAGCACTTAATAACTATGTCACTGGCGTTTCCGTGGGAGACTGGAGTTCAAAATTCTGGGCACCAGCTCTAGGAGAAAGCTTTCTGTCTGTGTCAGTTCTAGCGGAAGGTCCTTATCATCTCAGCACAGGAATCCCGGGTCCAAAAGACACACTCTGTTCCTGGTTCTTCTGTCTTGGTGGCATGAGGTTCCTACCCTCTCTGATAGCTTCTCTCTTTTATGTCTCCAAAGAGATTGACTCAAATACACTCTAATCCTGTAGATTGTGTCTTGTCTCATTAACATAACTGTCTCTAATCCTGCCTCATTAACATTATAGAGTTCAGGATTTACAAAACAGAAAAATTACATCAGATCACATAATGGTGGACAACCACACAATACTGGGAATCATGGCTTAGCCAAGTTGACACACATTTTGAGGGGACACAATTCAATCTGTAACAGTTTCTATGGGCAAAAAATTGAACAATGCAGGAAGCATCAAAAGAAGATGAAAGGAACACACAGAATCACAGTACCAAAAAGAGTTGGTCACTGTTCAACCATTTCAGGGAGTAGAGTAAGATAAAGAACTGATGGCACTGAAGGAAGAATTTCAAGCTGTATTGAGAGCATTGGTGAAAAGCAAGGCTCCAGGAATTGACAGATTACCAATTGAGATGTTTCAACAAACAAATACACCACTGGGAGTTCTCACTTGTTTATGCCAAGAAATTTGCGAGACAGCTACCTGGAAGAGATCCGTATTCATGCCCATTCCCAAGAAAGGTGATTCAACAGAGTGTGGAAACTTTCCAAGAATATTAAATTACTTAATACATAGAAAACTCTTAGAAGAGTACCTGGCAAATTTTAAGTGCTCTGTAAGCGTGAAGTAGCTTCCCAGACCTGCTATTATTTGCAAATCAGAACTCCTGTGTCTTTCTTCTAAAACTCATCTTTTTCCTCTACATTTCCTTCTCTTCATGTTTTTGCTCTATGTGACATTTTTCCATTTAATCATCCAGACCATTCAATAATATTTCAGCAGAGATTGCTTATTCAATTTCAAAAATCAAGAATCCTCGTCCTACTTGTTGTTCCACAAAGTCTATTATGTGTTCTAAATGTATTTTCTTGGAGTCGTCGTCATCTTCTTACCTTTCCTTTCTTTATTTTCTTCTCCTTTCCCTTTGTCTGTCTTTCTGTTTTCCTTCCTTCCTCCCTTACTTTCTCTTCTTCCCTTCTTCCTCTTCTTCTTCATCCTCTTTTTTTTATCACCTCCATTGGTTCTATTTTAATGGGTGCTAATTTTTCTAGATATTTAGATTGAATTTTGTCTTCAATGCCACTGAGTCCTTTTAACTGAGTTTTATTTTCCTCGATATCCTCATGATTTTGAGCTTCCACTTTAACTATACATGTCAAGTGATTTTAATTCCTTGGCATGCAGTATACCAGCAAGTTTTGGCTGTCCCTGAAGTGTGTGCTGATTTTTTCCCCTCTGCTAAAGTGAGTGGAGAATGCTCCTTTTCTCACAACTATCGCCATTTACCTCCCAACTGAAGAAACTTGAAATAATTCAGTGAATCAGCCTTTTTAGGATGGCTGAAGTCAGCTGAATTTGGTATACCTTGTGGGTACTATTAAGCAAGGTTGCAAGTGTGCCCCTTTCTGATGGGTTACTGCAAGGTGGGTTCCCATAAATGACTATGAAATCCAGTCTTCTCTTTTTTCAGTAAGAGGTAATCCTTTGATTCTGTTGCTGGTTCCTGGACTCTTGTACGATACCAAGGAGAAAGAAGTTCCATACCTTCTCTTGTCTTCAAGAGACCTTAGAAGCCTCAGAAGCATTCTTTAGACTATGCCGGCATGTCTTCCCAGGTTGTTGTGTTACTACTGAGAAGGAGCTGGGAGGTCTCAAGCCATTACATCCCAAGAATCAACCTTCCAAGACACATATACACACGCTTGTGCATGCATGCACTCACACACATATGTACACTCACATTTTTTACTTTGTGTATTTCTATATGTTAAATTTTTGTTTCTATATGTTAAATTTTTGTTAAATTTAAAAGTGTAGGTAATACATTTTTAAATGAGAGGTTATGTAGGAAAGTAAGGACTCCTAGTAGAGACTACCCTTTTAGAAGTTTGACTGATAAGAAAAGGGAAGAAATACATGAAAAGATGAAAACCAGGTTTAAGACATGTTTTGTATGGTTGGTTTTTAATTTTTTTAAACATGCCTTGAGCATGTTTATATATTAACGTGCAGTGTATGTGAACAGAAAGACCTTAAAGATATAGAATGGAGATAATTATACAGTGCTCTCTCAATTAAATAGGATGTTTACATTATAGCCATATTCCAACAATTCGCTGTTAAATAGACATTCTATTTTGTTTCATCTTTGTGGCTGAAAATCTTATTTAAATTTCCACATCTATCTTCATGCCCAAGTAAATATATTATAGTGCAAAATTTCACAAAATATCTGGATAATAATGGATATTAGGTGAAAAGGAGGATTCATGTTCAAACAATTTTTGTTTAAACAATTTTAGGAGGTTTTTTTTCGAAGTTGAACTTCACGGATGCGTTACTATTTTATATGCAAAAGTATTCAGTCTTTGCTGAAGTTATTTGACTATGGAGTCCCTTGCCCTGTAACAAAGCTTAGGTTGTTTTAGGAAGCTGCTGCCATTTAGTATCAAGATTTTATAATGTAACAAACATTGGGAAACAGCCCTCAAGTTACTAGGATCTTGTCGGTTCTTGTATCAGCCAGCTATTTTTATGAAGCAACAAAATTACAGTGGTATAAAATAATAAACATTTATTTTTTCACATTTGCATGTCAACTAATCTAGTCTGGATTCATGTTAGTAACTGGGGACCTCTTTCTCCAAGTGTTTCTCATCTTCCTCTGGGACCAGTGATTTAATTGGGGCATGTTCTTCCCATGACGATAGCATAAGCAAAAGAAGGCATAACCAACTTTTCTAGCAGAATTCACTTCCTTGCTTTATATTATGTCTGCTCACATTTCATTAGTCAAAACAAGTCACATGATCAAGTCCAAAGTTAAGGGGCTGTGAAGTATATGACCTGTTTTATGGAGGAACTTCAAAATTTACATGGACAAGAGTGAGGCTACAAGACATGAAAGAGAACTGGGGCTAGAAATTCAATCCTCTAGAAATCTCAGGATTGTCATTTTGAATGACGCTAAAGGTCCTGAGTTTGCAGTGTTCTTCAGTCAGAGTGCTATCGACATTTCACGTGGGACATTCCTTCCTGGATATTGTCAATTTTTAGCACCACTGGCTCTCACCCACTAGAGCCAATAGCATGTCAACCAGTTACAGACAAGTAGACTCTGGCTCATGGCAACCCCATGTGTGTGAGACCAGAACTGTGCTGCATAGCGTTTTCAATGGCTGAGTTTTTTTGAGAAGTTGATTGCCATGAATTTCTTCTGAGGCACCTCTGAATGGACTTATACCTTCAATCTTTTGGTTAGCGGTTGCATGACTTAATCATTTGCACCACTGAAGGACTCCCACCGACTTTTCCAATTACTCCTTAAGGAATCAGAAACACTGCTAATTGGGAAATGCTAGTGGATTCTACTATTTACGAATTGTAGAATTTTGAGCATGTAACTCAACATCTCAATTTTTTTCTGCCATAAAAAAGGCGTTAGAACTAACAAGCTCTAAGTTTCCTTTAAGTGTTAACATTTGATTCATTGAAATATAGCAGAGAGAAGCGACCAGAATTATTGTGCCTGCAAACCAGCATATATACTCCAGGCCATCTCTTTCACCTCCAAAACATTCAGAGAGTGTATGGTTCCACTCTCATAGTTTAAGATGAAAGTGACAAGTTAACAAATGTCAGAGGAAGGCAATCAGAATGATTGTTTAAGACTGAACAAAATATAAGTGGTGCTTGATACACCTATAGTTATTTAGCCTTGAGAAATTAATAATGAGCTTGGTTAAAAAAAGGAATTGGAGCATGAGGACGAGAGCCTGATAACAGCTTCTTTTGTTCTTTAGACAAATAACTATTGAGTGCCTGTTCCATGCTAGATAAGATGTTGGGCCTTTTCAGATTTATTTTCTTATAAAAACAGAGTTATTGTGTGTTGTGCCCAAGAGGGCAAAGCTATTGGCATTGGGTGAAAGGGCAGTAAACAACTTTTTGATAACATAAAAGAGGATATAATAATTGTTGTTGTGTTTTCTGACTCATAACAGTGGTAAAGGTCAGAGTAGAACCACCCCATGGAGTTTCTAGGCTGAAATCTTTAGGAGAGCAGATTGCCAGGCCTTTTTTCCTGCAGAACTGCTGGTAGGTTTGAAATACCGACCTTTCAGTTAGCAGCCAAGCACTTAACCTTTGCACCACCAGGGCTCCTTACATAATAATAAGAGAAGTAGTCTGAAAAATAAATGGATGGCTTCATGAGTCTTATTCATATTTGAATCCCTGATAACTTGGCACATGGCTGCGCATAAGGTAGGTGTTAAATAGGAGCTTCTTGAATAAATAAATGCATAAACTGGGGTAGAAATAATTTATTTCTAAAGTTAATTCCAAATCAAAATGTGATTTTTAGAGAACGTGGGACACCACAAGTCACATTCTCTGCCTTTTTTATTTCTCTCATATGTCAATGAGAAGCATCTCTTCAAAGGAAATTTGAGGAGAATATGGTGGAGAAAAGAAATTTATCCAAGGACATCAGGATGTGTGCATGTTGAAGGGGGTATAAGAAGTTCCAGGCTTTGCATGGTGATATGTGGATGGGGGCTGAGAGTATGCATATGATTCATTATCCCCTTTTGCCTACTATCTATACCACTTTGAGACACACTGAGGCACGTTTTCCAGGGGCATTGTCCTAATACTCCATATCTTTCATTACTTTTGAAATAATATGGCAGCTTATTTCTTGTCTTAGTTTCTGTAAGGCAAACAAAACAAAATAGAGGCAGAATATCAGAGAAAAACAAGCCTGTTATAGGCTCCAGTAAAGTTTTGGTTAATCGAGATTTATTCTACTAAAACTGTGAGGATATTCTTACTGATTGGAAGTAAACAGTTCCCAGACATTAACAATTGAGTGGGAACATGTGTCTGACTCACCCATGTCTCTCCAAAGAAAATCTCAGAATTAGAATAGTCATTCTTGATACCACTTGATCACTCAAATATAAATTGTATTTCCACAGTGTACAGATTTTAGTGCCAAAAGAGGAAATTCAATCTAAAACATGATCTCTTGACAAATGAACTATATGTTACTATCAGAGGTTAAGGGTAAGTCAGAATGATATTAAAATTAAAAGGTAAATTCTGAGTGTCTTCGAGTTATTTCAATCTGTGCACACTATTCACCACTCACCACACCACCGGAAATGTGCTAGTTCCCTGGGCAACCAAAAAGTGCATGAAATGGACTTATGATTCGGGCTATGATGCAATGACACTGACTGAATTCATTCTCTCACTGAAAATAATTAGAAAATTGGACCAAATATATGAAATACTTTCACACATTGCACAACAAGCAGCGCGAGGAAAATAAATGAGGTGAGTCCTCTGATCACATTGACTTTCTGCCTGACTGAACATTACACACCACAAATCATCAGGGGAAGCAACCAGAACAGGGCAGTTTCCCCAGACTGCTGAGGCAGAAAATGAAGTTAAGGGGGCTGGAACATATGGGGCAGAGTTCTAAGAAAAGGCAGCTATCTAGAAAAATAACTCCAGAAATTTCTTTAGTGGACCTTGATGAAAATACCCTTCAAAAATGTAGGCAAAATCTAAACATCCAGACGCATTAAATATGAGAGAATTTTTCACCAGAAGACCTGCACTAAAAGAAATGCTGAAGGAGTTTAGTCAGGCTGAAGGAAAAATTATACTTGAGAGAAAATTAGATCTACAGGAAGAAATAGTGAGCACCAAAAATTAATATACAGGCAACTATAAAAGACTAATTTTGGCTTTCTAAATTTCTGTAAAAAAAGATTGATTATTCAAAGCAAATTAATATAGCATTCTGGTCTTATGGCATGCAGAAATAAAATATATGACAGCAACAAAAAAAAGGCAAGAGGGATTAAATAAAAGTATGCTGTTGTCAGTTTCTTAGGCAGTAGGTAAACTGGTAGAATATTAGTTCAAGCAAGACAGATAAGTAAAATATATACCATGAGATTTTCAGTTCAACATGTAAACAGCTTGGAAGTTCTTACTCCCATCTTTACAAGAAAAAATCTGAAAAACTGAAAATCAAAAACTCTTCTTAGATTCGGCAGAGAATTTAGATCACAGGAAAAACCACTGCTCAGAAAACAGGAGACAGTCATACATATAGAAAATAAAAGCTTACTGGGAGGCAAAAGCTCTATTGGATCCCGCACTGTTAAAAAAGGGAAATTGACTAACTGGTGGAGACTGAGCAGGGACTAGCTTGAGAGGTAAAAAATTCTGGAGACCCTCAAACTCCAGTAGTCCCATCAGGTTCTCCCTATGAAGACTGGAGAAAAATTCCCCACGTGTTTCTGGAGTGGGAGGAGAAAACTGACCATTTTAAAGCATTACCACACAGTCTGCTCTCCTTAACAATGGCATGCCTTCAAAGTAAAATATTTTCCCTGAGCCTAACCAACATGGGTTTTCCAAGAGCTTAATGTACCTGGAGGGAGGGAAATACCCAACTCCAGCCCCCTCTTGCCTAGCTACACTGACACCCAACCATAGGATCCGAGAATGCTTTCCCTCCCCTGCCATATCTCACCATCACATCAATAAGCATTCTGCAAAATAACAGGAGATTACAATTAAAGAGAATTGCAAGGCTCAGAAGCTGTTTAAGGAGTCTCTAGAGAAATTCACAGACAACAGGGGAGATGAAAGCAAAAACACCAGGGGAAATTTTAGCCTGTAACACTTACAGCAATGTAATACTATATATAATACTCGTGAAGAATGTGCTACTTAGTTCAAGTAGATACATGAGATGAAATGGTCAGCTCCTGTCCGGAGGCAGGATGAGAATGCAGAAAGGAACAGGATGGACACGGGAAACCCAGGGTGGAATAGGGGAGTATGCTGTCACATTACAGGGATTGTATCTAGAGTCACATAACAATATGAGTATAAATTTTTGTATGAGATTATAACTTGACCTGTAAACTTTCACCTAAAGCACAATAAAAATGAAAAAAAAAGAAGAAACAAAAACACTAGCTTAGAATTCTGCACCAAGGAAAATTACACTTCAAAACTGAAGGAGACAATTAGGCTAGACAAAGAAATAAAGGGCATCTGGATTGGTAAGAAAGAAGTAAAATTATCTTTATTTGCAGACGACATGATCTTATACACAGAAAACCCGAAGGAATACTCCAGAAAACTACTGAAACGAATTAGAAGAGTTTGGCAGAGTTTCAGGTTACAAGATAAACATACCAAGTTCATCAACAAAAAGAACACTGAAGAGGAAATCACCAAATCAATACCATTCACAGTAGCCCCCAAGAAGATGAAATACTTAGGAATAAATCTTACCAAAGATGTAAAAGACCTATAGAAAGAAAACTACAAGACACTGCTGCATGAAACCAAAAGAGACCTACATAAGTGGAAGAACATACCTTGCTCACGAATAGGAAGACTTAACATTATAAAAATGTCTATTCTACCAAAAGCGATCTATACATTTAATGCAATTCTGATCCAAATCCCAAGGATATTCTTTAATGAGATGGAGAAACAAATCACCAACTTCATATGGAAGGGAAAGAAGCCTCGGATAAGTAAAGCATTACTGAAAAAGAAGAAGAAAGTGGGAGGCCTCACTCTACCTGATTTTAGAACATATTATACAGCCACAGTAGTCAAAACAGCCTGGTACTGGTACAACAACAGGCACATAGACCAATGGAACAGAATTGAGAACCCAGATATAAATCCATCCACGTATGAGCAGCTGATATTTGACAAAGGCCCAGTGTCAGTTAATTGGGGAAAAGATAGCCTTTTTAACAAATGGTGCTGGCATAACTGGATATCCATCTGCAAAAAAATGAAACAAGTCCCATACCTCACTCCATGCACAAAAACTAACACAAAATGGATCAAAGACCTAAATATAAAATCTAAAACGATATAGATCATGGACGAAAAAACACGGATAACATTAGAAGCCCTAATACAAGGCATAAACAGAATACAAAACATTACTATAAATGATGAAGAGAAACCAGATAACTGGGAGCTCCTAAAAATCAAACACCTATGCTCATCTAAAGACTTCACCAAAAGAGTAAAAAGACTACCTACAGACTGGGAAAAAGTTTTCAGCTATGATATCTCCGACCACTGGCTGATCTTTAAAATCTATATGATTCTGTCAAAACTCAACCACAAAAAGACAAACAACCCAATCAAGAAGTGGGCAAAGGATATGAACACGCACTTCACTAAAGAAGATATTCAGGCAGTTAACAGATACATGAGAAAATGCTCTCAATCATCAGCCATTAGAGAAATGCAAATTAAAACTACGATGAGATTCCATCTCACACCAACAAGGCTGGCATTAATCCAAAAGACACAAAAGAATAAATGTTGGAGAGGCTGTGGAGAGATTGGAACACTTATACACTGCTGGTGGGAATGTCAAATGGTACAACCACTTTGGAAATCGATCTGGTGTTTCCTTAAAAATTTAGAAATAGAACTACCATACAACCCAGAAATCCCACTCCTCGGAATATATCCTAGAGAAATAAGAGCCTTTACATGAACAGATATATGCACATCCATGTTTATTGCAACACTGTTTACAATAGCAAAAGCATGGAAGCAACCAAGGTGTCCATCAATGGACGAATGGATAAATAAATTATGGTATATTCACACAAGAGAATACTACACATTGATAAAGAACAGCGAGGGATCGCTGAAACATTTCATAACCTGGAGGAACCTGGAAGGCATTATGCTAAGTGAAATTAGTCAGATGCAAAAGGACAAATATTGTATAAGACCACTATTATAAGATCTTGAGAAATAGTTTAGACTGAGAAGAACACATAATTTTGTGGTTACGAGAGGGGGGAAGGGAGGGAGGGTGGGAGAGGGTTATTTACTGATTAGATAGTAGATGAGAACTACTTTAGGTGAAGGGAAGGACAACACTCAATACAGGGGAGGTCAGCACAACTGGACTGGACCAAAAGCAGTTTCCTGAATAAACAGAATACTTCAAATGTCAGTGGAGCAGGGGCTGGGGTTTGGGGACTATGGCTTCAGGGGACATCTAAGTCAATTAGCAAAGTAAATTCTATTAAGAAAACATTCTGCATCCCACTTTGAAGTGTGGCGTCTGGCGTCTTAAACGCTAGGAAGCAGCCATCTAAGATGCATCAATGAGTCTTGACCCACCTGGATCAAAGGAGAATGAAGAACACCAAGGTCACAAGGTAATTATGAGCCCAAGAGACAGAAAGGGCTACATGAACTAAAGACTACATCATCCTGAGACCAGAAGAACTAGATGGTGCCTGGCCACAACTGCTGACTGCCCTGACAAGGTGCACAACAGAGAACCCCTGAGGGAGCAGGAGAACAGTGGGATGCAGACCCCACATTCTCATAAGAAGACCGGACTTAATGGTCTGATGAAGACTAGAAGAATCCCGACAGTCGTGGTCCCCAAACCTTCTGTTGGCCCAGGACAGGAACCATTCCCGAAGACAACTCATCAGACATGGAAGGGACTGGACAATGGGTTGGAGAGAGATGCTGATGAGGAGTGAGCTACTTGCATCAGGTGGACACTTGAGACTATGTTGGCATCTCCTGTCTGGAGGGGAGATGGGAGGGTAGAGAGGGTTAGAAACTGGCAAAATTGTCACGAAAGGAGAGACTGGAAGGAGGGAGCGGGCTGACTCATTGGGGGAGAGTAAGTGAGAGTATGTAGTAAGGTGTATATAAGTTTATATGTGAGAGACTGACTTGATTTGTAAACTTTCACTTAAAGCACAATAAAAATTATTTTTAAAAAAACTGAAGGAGACCATATGGCACAACAATTCTACTCTTAGAGCTATATATCTAAAATATTTCAAAACAGGGACTGAAAAAAAAACTTGTATACCAATGTTTATTGCAGTAGTATTCAGAAATCCAAAGGTGAAAACAACCCAAGTGTCCATCAACAGATGAATGGATAAACAAAATGTGGTATACCCATACACTGGAATATTATTCAGTCATGAAGAGAAATGTGGTTCTGATACATGCTACGACATGGATGAGCCTTAAAAGCATTATGCTGAATGACATAAGCCAGTCATAGATGGACATTGTATGACTCTATTTATATGAAATACTGAGAATCAGCAAATGCATAGAGACAACAGAATGCAGAAATTATCAAACAATAATATTAATATCACATGCAAGTAAAATTTTGCTGAAGATAATTAAAAAACTGTTGCAGTACTACATTGAAAGAGAACTACCAAAAATTCAAGCTGGATTCAGATGAGCACATGGAATGAGAGATATCATTGTCTATGTCAGATGGATCTTCTCTGAAAACAGAGAATACCAGAAAGATGCTTACCTGTGTTTTATTGGCTATACAAAGGCATTCAACTGTGGATCATAATAAATTATGGATAATGTTGCAAAGAATGGGAATTCCAGAACACTTAATTATGCTCGTCAGGAACCTGTACATAGACCAAGAGGCAGATGTTCCAACATACAAGAAGATACTGCATAGTTTGAAGTCAGGAAAGGTGTGTGCCAGGGTTGTATCCTTTTACCATAGTATTCGATCTGTATGCTGAGGAAATAATCTGAGAAACTGGATTATATGAAGAATAAAGTGGCTTCAAGATAGATGGAACACTTATTAACAACCTGGGATATGCAGATGACACAACCTTGCTTGCTGAAAGTGAAGAGGACTTGAAGCACTTACTGATGAAGACCAAAGACTATAGCCTTCAGTATGGTTTGCACCTCAACATAAAGAAAACAATAGTCCTACAACTGGACCAAAAAGCAACATCATGATAAACGGAGAAAAGATTGAAGTTGTCAAGGATTTCATTTTACTTGGATCCACAATCAACACCCATGGAAGCAACAGTCAAGAAATCAAAGGACGTATTGCACTGGGCAAATTTACTGCAAAAGACTTCTTTAAGGTGTTGAAAAGCAAAGATGCCACTTTGAGGGCTAGGGATTGCCTGAATCAAACCATATTTTCAATAGCCTCATATGCATGCAAAAGCTGGACAATGAAGGAAGACAAAAGAATTGATGCCTTTGAATTACAGTGTTGGTGAAGAATATTGAATATACCGTGGACTCGACAGCAATGGGTTTTGGTTGGGCCAAAAGAATGAACAAATCTGTGTTGGAAGAGGTACATCCAGAATGTTCCTTGGAAGCAAGGATGGCAAAACTTTATCTCATGTACTCTGGATATGTTGTCAGGGGGGACCAGTCTCTGGGAAAGGACATCATGCTTGGTAAGGTAGAGGGTTAGCGAAAAAGATGAAGACCCTCAATGAGATGGACTGACACAGTGGCTTCAACAATGGACATAAACATAGTAATGATTGTCAGAAAGTTGCAGGACCAGGCAAAGTTTCGTTCTCTTGTAGATAGGGTTGCCATGAGTTGGAACTGAATCGACAGCAACTAACATCAACAACAACAACACAGAGACAAAAGTTTGTTAGTGGCTACCAGGGGCTGCGGGAGGGGAGAAGGGGGAAGTATTGATTAATGGGATGAGTCAGAATTGACTGGATGGCAACAGGCTTGGACTTGAATGAGTCGGAATAGATTGGAGAGCAATGAATTCATTTTTTTTTTTTGGTTTTGGTTTTGGTTTTGGAGTTTCTTTTTGGTTGAAAAACTTTTGGATAGTTATGATGGTTACAACATAATGAACATAATTAATGCCACTGTACACTTAAAAAGAGAAAAATGACAAATTTTCTGTTATGAAGTGAAGAAGAAGTAAAAACTTTCTCAGATAAATAAAATTTGAGGAAATATTTTGGCAGTAGATATGCCTTGCAAGAAATGTTAAAAGATGTTCTATAGAGAGAAGGAAAATGGTATGGGTCGGAAACTTGGATCTACATAAAAAAAGAAGACTGGTTAAGAAGAAATAAAGTTAAAATAAAATCTAATATAATTTTATATATATAATATAAAATTTTATTCTTAACATAACAGTTTGTCGAAAATAACAATAGTAACTAAGTAGTGGATGATTATAGCTTAAGGACAAATGAAATGTATGACAGCAATATTATAAAGGATAGGAAGGAGGAATTGAGGATACTCTGTTGGAAGGAAACTGTACTACTCAAAATCAGTATATTGCTATTTGAAAGTGGACATAGATTAGTTATAAATACGTATTGCAAACTCTAAGAAAATCACTAAAATTTTTTTAAAAGAATTATAATTGATATACTATGAAAGGAGAGAAAATAGAATTATATAAAAGGCTCAAAAAAGTTTAATGCAGAAATAAAACAAATGAAGAAAAAGGGCAACGAATATAAAACATAAAAATATGATAGAGATTTTTAGTCCAACTATATTAATAATCAACTTGAATGTGAATGGTCAAATATACTAATTAAAAGACAGAGACTGTCAGCGTGGATTAAAAAAAACAGGACCCAACTATATATTTAAAAGAAACTCACTTTAAATATAAAGATACAGACAGATTAAAATCTAAGGGATGGAAAAAGATATATCATGCTAATACTAATCAAAAGAGAGTTGGCATAGCTGTATTAATTTTAGATAAAGCAGATTTCGGAGCAGGGAAAATTATCGGGGATAAAGAAGGGCACTACACAATGGAAAAGGGGTTAATTCTCCAAGAAGACACAAAATCTTGAAAGTGTATGCACCTAACAACAGACATCAAAATACATGAGGCAAAAGCTGATAGAAATGCAAGGAGAAATAGACAAATCCACTATTATAGTCAGAAACTTCAACACCCTTCTAATAGTAATTGACAGATTCAGCAGGCAGAAATTCAGTAAGAATATAGTTGAACTGAGCAGCATCATCAATCAACTGGATCTAATTGACATTTATAGAGTACTTCATCCAACAACAGCAGAAAAAGCCTTCTCAAGATCACATGGAACATTCCTCAAGTTGGACCACATCCTGGGCCATAAAAAACAAATGTAAAAGAATAGAAATCATACAAAGTATACTCTCAGACCACAACTAAATTAAACTAGAAATAAATAACACAAAGATGGCAAGAAAGTCCCCAAACATCTGGAGATTTAACAACTCATTTAAAAATAACATATGGGTCAAAGAAGGATATATAATGTCATTAATAATGTGATAAAATTTACAAGACATCAATGAAAATGATGCAGTAGGAACTCCAAAAATCAAAAGAACACTGGCAAAAATTGTTAGAATCAACACTTTCAGAAAGCTGGAAATTAACCCAAGGCTTCCAGCAACCCAAAGAGCATGTATTCTGGAAAATAAGCTGAATCCTACTAAGAATAATGTGCTCTGCAACTTTTTAACTGGCCTAGTTCCCATCTGCCCCTCATGAAGGTCTACAGTAGCATTGTAAACCAACAGCTTGAGTCCAGATCAAGATGGCAGCATGAACAACTGTATACTCCCATCTACTTACAAAAATACCACCCCAATTAAAAAACAAAACAAAATCAGAAACTGTCAGAACCAATTTTGTCCAAACTCTGGAAAACAGTCAAAGATTTATAGCAACTAAGTGAACACTGAATCAAGAAAAAAAAAGGACATATAAATGGTACGAAAGCTTTTGTTTTCTGCTTTCCTGCACAACACATCCTCCCTGGCTCGGTGTGACTTTCTTAAAGCAGTGGAGGCCCACACTCCTGGAGAGGGGGTCTGATCTCTAGTTCCAGATTGAGCAGAGCAGACTTGAAGCAAATTATTATGTCTGCCTTATTTCACCTGTCTGGGTGTTGCCTGAAAAACTGAACCAAGGCATGTCTCAGAACTTACAAAGGGCCACATGTCGCTAAAGAGTTCCATTAAAGCACACAATAGGCTCCTAAGGACTGGAAGGAGAGGTCAGAGAGAGTTTCTTAGGAAACTAAAGCTTTCAAAAGAACCATGCACATAGGGAACAGAGAAAGTCACACACATGCCCAGGGCGAGAAGCATGCTCAGAAATTACCTGAGAAGGTCCCAAATTTTCATCTCTGACTGATTCTTTTTTCTTTTCTTTTTTTTTGTGTGCTTTAAATGAAAGTTTACAGAGCAAATTAGTTTCTCATTAAACAATTAATACACATATTGTTTTGTAACATTCGTTGCCAATCCCACAACATGTCAACTCTCTCCCCTTCTTGACCTTGAGTTCCCCCATTACCAGCTTTCCAGTTCCCTGCTGCCTTCTCACCCTTGCCCCGGGGCTGGCATGCCTTATTTAGTCCCGTTTTGTTTTATGGGCTTGTCTAATCATTGGCTGAAGGGTGAACCTCAGGAGTGATTTCAGTACTGAGCTAAAAGGGTGTCCAGGGTCCATATTCTCAGGGTTTCTCCAGTCTCTGTCACACCAGTAAGTCTGGTTGTGTGTGTTTGTGTGTGTGTGTGAGAGAGTTAGAAATTTGTTCTACATTCTTTTGCAACCGTATCCAGGACTCTCTATTGTGATCTCTGTCAGAGCAGTCAGTGGTGGTAGCTGGGCACTATCTAGTTGGGCTGAACTCAGTCTGGTGGAGGCTATGGGACTTGTGGTCCATTAGTCCTTTGGACTAATCTTTCCCTTGTGTCTTTGGTTTTATTCCTTCTCCCTTGCTCCAGACAAGGTGAGACCAGTGGAGTATCTTAGATGGCCCTCACAAGCTTTTAAGGATCCAGATGCTACTCACTAAAATAGGATGAAGAACATTTTCCTTATAAACTGTTATGCAAATTGAGCAAGATGTACCCCAAGACTATAGTCCCCAGCCTTCAGCCCAGTAATACAGTCCCTCTGAGAGTTGGAAGTGTCTATGGAGCTCCCCGCCACGTGTCTGTCAGTTTGTCATACTGTGGGGGCTTGCGTGTTGCTATGATGCTGGAAGCTATGCCACCACTATTCAGATACCAGCAGGGTCACCCATGGAGGGCGGGTTTCAGCTGAGCTTCCAGACTAAGACAGACTAGGAAGAAGGACCCAGCACTCTACTTCTGAAAAGTATTAGCCAGTGAAACCCTTAGCAGTGAAACATTGTCTGATATAGTGCTGGAAGATGAAGAACAAATTCAAGCTTCAAGTTGCAATAGTGAAGGATTCCATGGGGAAAATATTAAATGACACAGGAAGCATCAAAAGAAGATGAAAGGAATACACAGAGTCATTATACCAAAAAGAATTAGTCAATGTTCAACCATTTCAAGAGGTAGCATATGATCAGGAACCGGTGATACTGAAGGAAGAAGTCCAAGCTGCTCTGAAGACATCGGTGAGAAATAAGGCTCCAGGAATTGATGGAATATCAATTGAGATGTTTCAACAAACAGATGCAGCGCTGGAGGTGCTCACTCGTCTATGCCAAGAAATATGGAAGACAGCTTCCTGGCCAACTGACTGGAAGAGATCCATATTTATGCCTATTCCCAAGAAAGGTGATCCAACAGAATGTGGAAATTATTGAACAATATCATTAATATCACCCGCAAGCAAAATTTTGCTGAAGATCATTCAAAAACGGCTGCAGCAGTATATCGACAGGGAACTGCCAGAAATTCAGGCTGATTTCAGAAGAGGGCGTGAAACCAGGGATATCATTGCTGATGTCAGATAGATCCTGGCTAAAAGCAGAGAATACCAGAAGGATGTTTACCTGTGTTTTATTGACTATGCAAAGGCATTCGACTGTGCCGATCATAACAAATTAAGGATAATATTGCAAAGAATGGGAATTCCAGAACACTTAATTGTGCTCATGAGGAACCTTTACATAGATCAAGAGGCAGTTGTTTGGGCAGAACAAGGGGATACTGATTGGTTTAAAGTCAGGAAAGGTGTGCGCCGGGGTTCTGTTTGATCACCATACCTATTTAATCTGTATGCTGAGCAAATAATACGAGAAGCTGGACTGTATGAAGAAGAACGGGGCATCAGGATTGGAGGAAGGCTCATTAACAACCTGCATTATGCAGATGACACAACCTTGCTTGCTGAAAGTGAAGAGGACTTGAAGCACTTACTAATGAAGATCAAAGACCACAGCCTTCAGTATGGACTGCACCTCAACATAAAGAAAACAAAAATCCTCACAACTGGACCCATGAGCAACATCATGATAAACGGAGAAAAGACTGAAGTTGTCAAGGATTTCATTTTACTTGGATCCACAATCAACAGTCATGGAAACAGCAGTCAAGAAATCGAAAGACGCGTTGCATTGGGCAAATCTGCTGCAAAGGACCTCTTTAAAGATTTGAAGAGCAAAGATGTCACCTTGAAGACTAAGGTGTGCCTGACCCAGGCCATGGTATTTTCTATCACATTATATGCATGTGAAAGCTGGACAATGAATAAGGAAGACTGAAGAAGAACTGATGCCTTTGAATTGTGGTGTTGGCGAAGAAGATTGAATATACCATGGACTGCCAGAAGAATGAATAAATCTGTCTTGGAAGAAGTACAACCAGAATGCTCCTTAGAAGCAAGGATGGTGAGACTGTGTCTTACGTACTTTGGACATGTTCTCAGGAGAGATCAGTCTCTGGAGAAAGACATCATGCTTGGCAGAGTACAGGGTCAGCGGAAAAGAGGAAGACCCTCAGCGAGGTGGATTGACACAGTGGCTGCAACAATGGGCTCAAGCATAACAATGATTGTAAGGATGGTGCAGGACCGGGCAGTGTTTCGTTCTGTTGTGCATGGGGTCACTATGAGTAGGAACTGACTCGACAGCACCTAACAACAACAATAACATGGAGCTTCCATGACTTGGCTTTGGTCAAGTTGTGCTGGCTACCCTGGTACCATAAACTTCTGACTGATTCTTTAGCTTAATGCAAGTTGGGCTAAATGTTGAAGCATGGCCCTGGCACAGAGCCAATTTACAGAGACTGGGATAGTGTGTTTGTGTGTTCCACTGGGATTCAAGGAAATATCTGTAAAAACAATACCTGAACACAAGCTAAGAAACAGAGACTTTGGTGTCCACACACATCCAAGAAGGTGGTCTTTTAAAAAATATTTAGAGGCAGTCACTGAACAAAGATTTGACAACAGCCTTCAACAATTAAAAAAAAAAAGAAAGAAAGAACAGCAAATCCTGGGGAAGGAGAAGAACCTGATTTCCAGAATTATCACATTATTATATTCATATGTCCCACTTTCAACAACACCAAAAAAAAAAAAAAACACAAAGCAGATGGAGCAAGATGGCAGTGTAAGTAGTTGCACATTGCAGTCCCCCACAACAAATCCACAAGAAAACAGGCAAAGATTGTGAGACTGAACAGTCTCAGAATGCTAGACAACATTCAAAATGTTGGAGCATCAACGTGAACTCTCAATAAAGAAAAAGATAATATACAAATAGTGGTAGAGAAGTGGTTCTCTACCTGTCCATACCCCGCCCTCCTCCCCAGCTCAGCATGACCATCTTGGGGCAGCTGCATACACAGGCCATCCTAGTAGGGAGTCTTGTATTGGGGCGGTATAGGCAGTACCTCTAGTTAGGGAGCCTGGAGTGAAACATTGAAGGCCAGCAACCCCAGCCAGGGAGGCTACAGGTGAAAGAATGACAGTTGGTGCACCTGGGTGGGAAATCTGGTGGGGAATCTCTGACAGCTGACATTTCCCAATGGGATGTTGTTTGCTAGAACTGCACAGCTGGCTCTCCAGGCAGGGAGACTGACAGTGAATCTACAGCAGTTACTGCTCCTAGGTGAGGAGTCTGGGACTAGAGCTGCACAGCTGGCACTCCTAAGTAGGAAGGTCTTGTGAATTGGTGCCTCTTGCCACACCAAGGCGGGGAGTTTGGTGCTAGAGCTCTATAGCTGGCACTCTGTAGTGGAGAATCTGGCAGTGAATCTGTGCCAGCCAGCACTCTTAAGTGGGGAGTCTTTGCTGGAGCAGCAGCACCAGTGCTCCCAGACAGGGGGTCTGGGGGCAAATCCACAAAAGTTCATGCTTCCAATTGGGAACAGTGGCAAAACTGCTCCCAGGTGGGAAGTCTGGTGTCAAAGCAGCACAGCGAGCACCCCCAATCAGGTAGTCTCATGGTGAAGCAGCCACATTAGGTGCTGCATGGCAGAGAGTATGGTGCTGGAGTGTTATAACCCGCATCTCCTTTAGAGAGCCTAGTGGTAGAACAGTGACAGTGGTACCCCCAAACAGGGAAACCAATGGTAAAGCAACCACATCAGGTGCACCGAGAGAGGGAGTCTGGTGTTGCAGCAGAGAATTAGTGCATTTGAATTTTTTAAATAATAGTAATAAAGAAAAAGAACAAACCTTAGGATAGGAGAAGAAACTGATCTCTGGAGTTAACGCAGTATAATAGTTTCAACAAAACAGTATAATAGATTCAACAAAAAAAAGTCACAAGGCATATGAGGAAACAGGAAAAGATGGTCCACACAGAAGAACAAAATAAAGTGACAGAAACTGTCCCTGAGGAAGGACACATAATGGACTTAGTAGACAAAGACTTTAAAACAATTGTACTAAATATGCTCAAAGAGTTAAAGGAAAATACAGATAAAGAACAAAAGGAAATGAGGAAAATGATACAAGAACAAAACAAATCTTTTGATAAAGAGATAGAATGGAAATAGAATGGAAAAGCCACTGTAATGTGTCTGGACACATCCAAACACTTCAAGGGACAGAGTAGCTGGGGCTGGGGGCTAGGGACCATAGTTTCTGAGGACATCTAGGTCAATTGGCCTAACAAAGTTTATTAAGAAATTGTTCTTCATCCCACTTTGGTGAGTGGCATCCGGGGTCTTAAAAGCTTGGCGAGCAGCCATCTAAGATACATCAGTTGGTCCCATCTCGCTTGAAACAAAGGAGAATGAAGAAAACCAAAGACACAAGGAAAATATTAGCCCGAAGGACTAAGGGACCACATGAACCAGAGAGTCTATAGTCTGAGACCAGGAGAACTAGATGGTGCCCAACTACCACCACTAACCTCCCTGACAGGGAACACATCAGAGATTCCTAGACTGAGCAGGAGAAAAATGTAGAACAGAACTCAAATTTACATAAAAAGACCAGCCTTAATGGTCCGACAGAGACTGGAGAAACTCCTGAAACTATAGCCCCCAGACGCACTGCTCTCCCAGAACTGAAACCATTCCCAAAGCCCACTCTTCAGACAAAGATTAGATAGGACCATAAAACAAAAAATAATATACGTAAGGAATGTGCTTCTTAGTTCAATCAGATATATGAGACCAAATGGGCAGTTCCTGTCCAAAAGCAGGATGAGAAGGCAGGAAGGGACAGGAACTGGTCGAATGGACACAGAGAACCTGGAGTGGAAAGGGGGAGTGTGCTGTCACATTGTGAGGATTGTAACTAATGTCACAAAAAGCAATATGTGTATAAATATTTGTATGAGAAATTAACTTGAACTGTAAACTGTCACCTAAAGCGCACACACACACACACACACACACACACACACACATACACAAAACAGAAATACTGGAGCTAAAAAGTATTATTACAGAAGTGAAGTATTCACTTGATGTACTCCATAGCAGATTTGAAATGGAGGAAGAAAGAATCAGCAAACTTGATGATTGGGCAACTGAAATTATTGAGTCTAAGAAAATAGAATGAACAAAAGCGAAGAGAGCCTAAGGGTCCTGTGGACACCATCAAGTGGACTAAATAGACATTACAAGAATCCCAGGAGGAAGAGAGAGAGAAAAGGGCAGAAAGAACATTTGATGAAATAATGACTGAAAATTTCACAAAATTCACAGAAGACATTAATCGACACATACAAGAAGCTCAATGAACTCCAAGTAGGATAAGCTTAAAGTGAGCCACACTGAGCTACATTTTAATAAAACTCTCAAAAACCAAAGATAAAGAGATAATTTTGAAAGCAGCAAGAAAGAAGTGAATTATCACATATAGGGATCCTCAATAAGAAGTGGCTATTTCTCCTCAGAAACCACGCAGGCAAGAAGGCAGTGGGATGACATATTTTAAATGTTGTCAGCTGAGGATACCTTATCTGGCAAAACTCTCTTTCAAGAATGAGGATGAAATTATAACATTCCCAGATAAACAGAGGAAATTTGTCTGAGAATCGACTCAATGGCACACAACAACAACAAATCTCTCCTACAAGAAATGCTGAAGGGATCCTGCAGATGGAAAAAGACACTAGATAATAACTTGAAGCCATCCATAGAAAGAAAACCAAAGATCTCCATTAAAGGTAATTTCATACAAGTGTAAGGGTCTGATTTAAGGTATTTTTGGTTGGTAAATACAATTGTTATGTTCTTCATGCATTATAATGACAAATGCATAAAATATGTATAAATTTACGTGAAGAAGCATGATGTATGAAAATGTAATAGGTAATAACAACAACATAAATGGTAGGAGCAGTATAGGAAGTGTTTTTGTATGTTACTGAAGTTAAGCTGGTGTCAGTTTAAATAAGGTTGTTGTAAATCCAAGAGGTTAAACATAAACATCATGTTAATAACAAAGAAAAAAATATATATATATGTGTGTGTGTGTGTGTGTGTGTGTGTATGAAAGGAAAGGAAAAGGGAATTGACAAGGCTCACTACAAAAAATCAACTACACACAGAAGAAGACAGTATTGGAGGAAACGAGGAGCAAAGAAGGTATAAACCAAAAACCCAAACCTGTTGCCATTAGTCAATTCCGACTCATAGGACACTATAAGATACACAAAAACCAAATAACAAAATAGCAAAAGTAAGCCCTTCCTTATTGGAAATTACAGTGAATGTAAATGGACTAAATGCTCTAATCAAAAGGCAGATGTTGGCAGAATAGATTAAAAAAAAAAAACAAACCATGATCCATAATTGCCAAGTCTGTTCAATGCAGGAAAAAAAAATAGTCTCTTTAATAAATGGTACTGGCACACCTAGATTTCCTCATGCAAAAGAATAAAGCTAGACCCATACCTCGCACCCTGTAAAAAATTAATTAAAAATGGACCAACAACCTACGTGGGAGAACTGAAACATAAAACACTTAGAACAAAACATAGGGGTAAAGCTTTAGTTTCTAATTTTTAAAAATTCTTAGATATGACACCAAAAGCATGAACAACAAAAGACAAAATAGTTAAATTGGACTTTATCAAAATTAAAAACTTGAGTATCAAAGGACTTTATCTACAAACTAAAAAGACAATTTACAGAATGTGAAAAATATTTTGTAATGCTATATTTGATAAAGGTTTAGTATCTAGAATATATAAAGAACTCCTATGATTCAACAACAAAAAGGCAGATAACCCAATCAAAAATGGACAAAGGACTTGAATAGATGGTTCACCAAAAAAATATATAACTGGTCAATAAGCAAAGGAAAAGATGCACAGTGTCATTAGTCATTAGGAAAATGCAATTTAATATCACACTGAGATACTACATCATACCCACTAGGATGGTTATTTTCAGAAAAACAGAAAATAAGTGTTGGTGAGGATGTAGAGAAATTGGAACCTTCATCCCTTGTTGATGGGATCGTTAAATGGTACAGCTGCTGTGAAAAACTTTGATGGCTCCTCAAAAAGTTAAATACAGAATCACCTTATATCCCTGAAATTCCACTCCTAAGTCTATACACAAAAGATTTGAAAACAGGGACACAGATGTACACCAACATTCACTGCAGCACTACTCACAATAGCCAAAAGGTGTAAACTGTCCAAATGTCCGTAAACAGATGAGAGGAGTAAAAAGAATGTTGTATATACATACAACGTAATATTGTTCAGCCATAAAGAGAAATAAAGTTCTAATGTATGCTCAACATCGATGTACCTTGAAAACACTATGCTGAGTGCAATAAGTCAGGCACAAAAGGACACATATGATTCCACTTACACGAAATATCCAGAACAGACCCCTAGTGGTGGGTGGTAGAGGTGAAAGGCTAGTTATTACTTAAGGTACACTGAGTTTCTCTTAAGGGTAAGAAAAAAATTGGAAATGGATAGTGATGACGGTTGCACAAGAATGCGAATATAATTAAGGTCACTGAATTGTACACATAAAAATGGTTCTAATGGTAAATCTTTTCTTATTTATAATTTATCATGATAAAAAAGAAAAAAACTCGATGGTGGTGGTGGTAGATGCTTTTTTTTATTTTTGGATGAAAATCAGATAATCAAATATGCCTTAAGACTTGAAATGAGAGCTAATCTCTTTTTTTTTATCGTGGTGGAAATACACCTAACAAAACATTTGCCAATTCACCGGTTTCTACATGTACAATTTGGTGACATTACTTACATTTTTCGTGTTTTACAACCCCATCACTATCTTTTTTCTAATTATTCCACCACTATTTTTTTTATTAGCATAAACTCAATGGTCCCCAAGCAAAAACTCTCCCTTTCATCTTTTCTTCCACTCCTTGTGACCACTAATAATCTTTGGTTTCCATATATTAGCTTATCTCATATAAGTGAAATAAATCATACAATATTTTTCCTTTTGTGACTGACTTATTTCTCAGCATAATGTTTTCACGGTTCATACATACTGTGAAGTGTTTCAGAACTTCATTTCTCTTTATGGCTGAGTAATATTCCATTATACATATATGCCATATTTTGTTTATCCATTCATCTGTTCATGGACATTTTGGTTGTTACCACTTTTTGGCTATTGTGAGAAGGGCTGCAATGAACATTTTGTGTACAGGTTTCTGTTTGTTTTCCCATTTGCACTTCTTTTGGATATGTACCTAGGAGTGGAATTGCTGGGCCATATGGTAGTTCTGGAAACCCTGGTGGTGTAGTGGTTAAGCGCTACAGCTGCTAACCAGAAGGTCAGCAGTTCGAATCCACCAGGCACTCCTTGGAAACTCTATGGGGCAGTTCTACTCTGTCCTGTAGGGTCACTATGAGTCAGAATCAACTCGACGGCAATGGGTTTTAATGGTAGTTCTATGTTCAACATTTTGAGGACCTGCCAAACTTTTCCACAGCAGCCATACCATTTTGCATTCCCACAAACAATGGATGAAGATTCCAATTTCTCCACATCTCCTCCAACACCTATTGTTTTCCATATTTTTTTTAAATCATTGCCACCATAATGGGGGTGAAGTAATATCTCATTGTGGTTTTGATTTGCATCTCCTTAATGGCTAATGACATTCAGCATCTTTTCATGTGCTTGTCGGTCATTTAAATATCCTCCCTGGTAAAATGTCTGGTCAAGTACTTTACTCTTTTTTTTTTTATTGGATTGTTTACCTTTTTTTGCTGAGTTGTAGAAGTTATTTTATATATCTTAGATAGAAGACCCCTATTAGGGAGTTCCTGGGTGGTGCAAATGGTTAAGCACGTGACTACTAGCTGAAAGACTGGTAGTTCAAACCCACCCAGAGATGCCTCAGAAGACAGTTCCGGTGATCTGCTGCCAAAAGGTCACAACCTAAAAATTCTCTGGAGCATAGTTCTACTTTGACACACGTGGGTCACCATGAGTCAGAATCGACTCAAGAGCAATGGACGACAACAGACCTCTATCAGATATACGGTTTCCAAATATTTTCTTCCAGTCTATTAGGTTGTTTCCTTAATTTGTTGATAAATTCATTTGATGAACGAAAGTATTTAATTTTTATTATGTCCAGATTATCTAATTTATCTTTTGTTCCTCTGGCTTTTGTTGTCATACCTGATAATCCATTGTTAACTGGGTCCCACAGCCACATTCTTATATTTTCTTCTAAAAATGTTACGATTTTAGTTTTCACATTTAGCTTTTTAACCCATTTTAAAGTAGTTTTTGTGTATGGTGTAAGGCAAAGATCCTGTTTCATTCTTCTGCATGTGGATATTCAATTTTACCAGCACCATTTATTGAAGAGGTTCTTCTTTGTCCATTGAATGGACTTAGCATTCTTGCTGAAAATCAATTAATCATAAATGTTTGGATTAATTTATGGACTCTCAATTTCATTCCATTGGCCTATGTGTCTAATATTATACCAATACCAGACTGTTTTGATGACTGTAGCTTTACAGTAAGTTTTGAAATCAGAAAGTGTGAACCCCCTACTTTATTATTCTTCTACAAGATTGCTTTAGTCATTCGGGGTCCCTTGCCCTTCCTTATAATTTGGAGAACTTGTTTTTCCATTTCTGCAAAGAGGTCTGTTATAGATTAAAACATGTCCCCCAAAATATTTGTTGTCAATCTTAACCCCTATACCTGTGGATATAATCACATTTGGGAATAGGGTTATCTTTGTTATGTTAATGAGGCCATTTTAGTGGAGAGTGTGTCTTAAGCCAATCACTTTTGAGATATAAAAGAATCATATTAGGAACAAAAGCAAGCAAGCACAGATGGAGGAAGATATATGCCAGGCCACATGAAGATCGCCAAGGAAGCGAGGAACAAAAACTTAAAAGAGATAAGGACATTCCCCCTGAGCCAACAGAGAGAGAAAGACTTTCTCTAGAGTGGTTGCCCTGAATTCAGGCTTCTGGCCTCCTAAACTTGTCAGAAAAAAATTTTTGTTTATCCTGGTATTTTTGTTATAGCAGCACTAAGAAACTAAGACAAGGGCTGTTGGAATTTTGATGGAGTTTGCATTGAATTTGGAGATTGCTTTGGGTAGTATTGACATCTTGACTAATAGTAAACCTTCCAATCCATGAACATGGAATGTCCTTCCATTTATTTAGATCCTCTTTAGTTTCTTTCAGGAGCCCTAGCAGTGCAGTGGTTAAAGCCCTTGGTTGCTAACCAAAAGGTCAGTGGTTTGAAACCACCAGCAACTCTGTAAGAGAAAGATGTCGCAGTCTGTTTCCGTAGAGATTTACAGCCTTGGAAACCCTATGGGGTTTCTATGAGTTGGAAATGACTTGACGGCAGTAAGTTGTTTTTTTTTTTTTTGGCATAGTTTCTTCCAGTAATGTTTTACAGTTTTCTATGTACAAGTCTTTCACTTTCCTAGTTAAATTTATCCCTAAGTATTTCATCTTTTTAGTTGCTATTGTAAATGGTAATGTTCCCTTAATTTCCTTTTCAGCTTACTCAGCAATGTCGGAAACCCTACTGATTTCTGTGTGTTAAGCTAATCTCTTGAGCAAAGCTTCCCCCATTGCTGTATCACAATCAGAAGGCCTCAATTTTTAAGCCTATGCACAGTGAGTATAACCAGTATTCTTTTTCTCATTCTTCTAAATATCTTGGTTTTCAACTCTTTGTGTGTAATTAAGCATATATATTTGGAAATGCTGATGTGCGGAACATAAACTACCTGCTGAAATGCAAACCAACCAACTTTCTGAAATCCTGCTGACATTTTCCAAAGAATACTACTTGTCAGTATTTCAAGTTTCCTATTTTGAATAAAATAAATATCTGGTAACAAAAGAATTTTCATGCATACCCCTTGAAATTCAACATGTGTTTAGACTGTGTTCACTAAAGTGCCAAATTGGTAACATAATGTTTCATATTTAGGTAGCAATAACTGGATATGAGCTTGATGAAAAGACAATCATCTTTCTACTTAGGTAAAATGTATTTCCATCTTCAAGAGGAACTTATCTTACAAAGTATTTTGCTTGTAGAAAATTTGCATTTTGCATTTCATATTCTTCATTTAGAAGAAGGTTTACCTGATATCGATGGGCCATTCGGTAATCACATTACCACATTAAATTCTAGCAATGAAAATTGCTGAAGAAAATAGTAAGTCTCCTAGTTTTCACACAAACAGGAATTTGAACTGATAGCTTAGTAGTCCACGTCATTCTAAAAATGAATTGTGAATGGGATTTCACATTACATTGTTTCTTCTTAGAGTGTGAGAAACAGATTATTACTGCAAAACCACATAAAGACTACCTGAAGGCCAAGAAACTGGAGCTGTCACTTTGACTTATGCTTAAGCAAATGGATATTGCAGTCTCAGCCTGGGCTTTTGGGACTAGAATTCGCTTCTAATTTTTACATGTTCTCAGCCTCAAGGATTATAAGGCAAAGCCTTGGTTTTATGGTGCACAGTTCCTTTATTGTGCTCATATCAAGAAAGCAACCAGCCTAGTTCCTGCCATCTAGGCTATTATATCGCACTTTGTCTGTATGCAGTCATGTGTCCTGACCTTAACCTAACAAAACCCAGGTAACTGTGGAGTCCTCCTTTTCAATGGGACTTTTCTCTGTCTTGTTAAAGTGTTTACCACTAGTTTTCTCACTACACAAGCAGCTAATTAATATTGTTTTTCTTATAGTTCTATAGTTGTGTCTATGCACACAAACCAATAACAGAGAAAACAAAGAATTTGGCTGTTTTCTGATCAGAATCTTTTAGAACCCCTTGAGGACAGGGAATTTATATTACTCAACTTTGCATGCTCAGTGCCTAGTACAATACTTAATACACAAATATTCAAGAAATTCATGTTTTGTAAGTAAATGTGTGAATGAAGTCAAATGCCTCGACTTTAAGGATATTCAGTGTCACATAACTGGCTTCACTGATTTTATCCCAGTTTCAGGTATGTGTGTGTGCATGTGTGTCAGAGGGGCAGGAAGAAGAGAGAGAGGGAGAGAGATTTTGTAGACAATACCTCAGTCTCAAACCTAGCTATCACTGTAGTTCTGTTAAAAGTCAGCAGGGTGAAAATACAACTGATCTTTTCTGCGTATCTTATGTCTTTACCTCTGGGAAAGCAAGAGTCGTTTTTCCTCAAATTAAGCATGCAGTGGCAGGATTGTTTCCCACTCATCTCTACACATCCAAAACATAACTCAATCTACTGCCACTGCTTTATCATTTCCCAAGCTCTTCTCCCTGTCTCCACATCTATAGACGCTATTCATGCTCTGGTTACAAAATTACTTAGTTACAAGTTTTTTTTTTTTTTTTCTGGTTTTCTTTGCCCTTGTGCCTGTTCTACAGCATAATTATATGACCAGCACTAAAATCAGCTTCTTTCTTTCTTTTTCACCTCATTATATCTCTCCTCATGTTCTTATGATGGTTTCCTTTTGTGCTGTAGGATATTCATATATTTACTTTTTATACTCACTGTAAGAAAAAGAAAAAGGAAACCCTGGTGGCTTAGTGGTTAAGTGCTACTGCTGCTAACCAAACGGTTGGCAGTTCTAATCCACCAGGCATTCCATGAAACTCTATGGGAAAGTTCTATTCCTCCTATAGGATGCTATGAGTCAGAATTGACTCGATGGCAATGGGTTTGGGTTTTTTTTTCATTACATGGTATTTGATAAAAGAATCTTTTTTATTCCCCCTTATAGCTCCCTGAAAAAAGAGGAAGACCCTCACTAAGATGGGTTGGCACAGTGCCTGCAACAATGGGCTCAAACATAGCAATGATTGTGAGGATGGTACAGTACCAGGTAGAGTTTCTTTCTACTGTGCATAGGGTCGCTGTGAGTCAAAATCGACTTGACAGCACCTAACAACAACAACGTAGCTTCCTGAAGCCTAGAATCCAGTGCCTTGCTCTAGAAATTTTTTATTCGAAGTAGATCAGCAAGTGCGACTCTACATATCACCTACATGTTGAGGAATCACAGACTAAAGATGAAATTACCATTAGTTCATATCAGTTAGGGAATTCTTTGGTAGAGGTAAGTTTTATCCAGTTTTTGTGTTGTGAATTTGTGAAACTTAGGTCTAAGTTCTCTCTTCTTCTTAACACAAGCCTCTTAAGCTGATATTTATCAAGGATAATTTTATTTTTTTTCTCATTTCCTTACATCAGGCCAGAACTAATCTTCCATTGTCTATATTATTTACTGTTTTCTTCTTTTAAAGACTTTACTTTTTTTTCATTTTTTTCTAACAAAAAGAAGCACAAGAAGTCCCTGATTGTCTTCTCTGAAGACTAAAAATTTTTAGAAATCCATCTGGATCATGATTGAAAAATATAATATATACAGTAAAATCAAAATTAATTATAAATCATATGAACACATTTGTCAAATTAATGTTAGTACATACTAGGAAACATTCTTAACAGGAGTAACACCTTAAGATGAAGTTTTGATTTTGCCTCTCTGGTAAATTGATATGAGGGTGGTAGCACATAGGAATATTTTTTTAAACTGATTTGGAATCACTATAATTGAATTAGAGTCTTGAATCTGCTATTTTCTGGTCATATGAATTGAAAAAAAATTACTTTATCTGGGTTTCAGTGTGCTCATATAACAAAATGGGAACATAATAATTTTAACCTCACAAATTTTTTCTGAGGAAGTAATGACACAATGAATGTGAAAATGTTTTACAGCCATAAAGTGCCATATTTGTGCAAAGGATTATTCTTTTCTTGAAAATTACTCTTGTACAATGTTTGCACTCATTGAAAAAAATCATTTTTCAAAAGTTTTGCTGGACTCTTTGATGTTCTTCTAATGAGGTATTTGATCAAGGGTGGCAAGATGCTGCAGGAAAGCAGCAGTTAACATCTGAGTAATACTGTGTCCCCTCTGGATATATCTTCTTCCATCTCTGTGCTGCCGTCACAGCCTGTGTCTCAGGAGTCATGGTTAAATAGGTGATTTGCTTTACACTGATATTCTTGGTCTGGCTTTAACTGACAGAAAAAAAACAAACAAACAAAAAGATGTTCCTAGATCTTACATGTTTTGGGGAAGGAAATATTTATTCACAGTCACATTTTCCTAAGCATCAGCCACTTTCAAGCTGAGCTGATTACTGATGATTTCACAAGAAAATAAACAAACCACAGACTACCCTACAGCTGAAAGAGAACTAAGTTCTGAGATTTGAGAACAGAGAATGATAATACTAAAATATTTAGTATTTTATCTGTCATTATTCTGAACTCCTAGAGCACGCAGTGTCTACCAAACAATTTAATATTTTATTATAAAGTTTTCATGATTTTTTAATTGTTTCATATACTTACGGTAACCATTTTGTTGGAAAGGGAACTAAACAGAAATTCAGAAGCTGGGGATTCTAGATTAACCAATACGTTCAACAATGCATTTGTGCTATTTGGGTAAGCTATTATTATCTGATATTACTTTGTTATATATAGATTGAGGTAGTTGGTATAGAATCAGAGGTTGCAAACAGTATTCTTCAGAGTCGTTTTGTTTGACCAGCATTATGTCAGATATTTTTAAATGCCCCTTAGGTGGGGAAAAAACATTTCCAAGTCTACGACAGGCCCCACCACTCCTTATTGTATTACACCAACCATTGCACACATTTATATCCCAAATATGAAACCTAAAGTCATTATAGTTTTTATTTTGCGGACTAAATTATATTTAAATTTCTTTCCAGTTCAGTCTCTGAATGTGATAAAGTAGAACTTAATCTAGACCTTGAAAACTGGAAATGATTTCAAAAGGGACTTCTGATATGGTCAGTATGTCATCTAAGTTAATATGAAAACCATCATCCTACAAATGATTTTAAAATGATAGATAAAATATAAGTCAAAGACATTTATAATGGAGTTTCCAAGAAAGAGAAATAAAACGATATATGCAAGGAAGAAGAGGAGTAGTAGGAGGAGAACAGAAAGTCAGACCAGTAAGCAAATGAGCTAACACTACCAAGTTCTGTCCAGAAAAGGACAGTATGGAAAGATTTAGATGCTTATTGAATGATGCAGTTGTTTGGGTACAAAACCCAAGTAGTAAAAGATGAAAAGCCTTTGAACCATGCAACAGGGGAGCTGGAATTGAAATCCCTGCATAAAGATGGAATCCTCAAAGTCTGCACTGAAGTGGAATGGGAAACTCAATAAAATCACAAAAGATAACAATAGAGTGTGTTGCTATCCAGTACTCTGTACAATAAATCCTTTCCATTAGAATTTAGAACTTTGGTCCAATCCCTTACTTTGGGTGAAAGTTCAAATTACAGTACTTGAGTAATCGAGGCACTCAAGAATTAACTTAAATTTGATTCTGATTCAGTAATTTTGGGGGGGTACCTGATAGAAGTGAATATAAAACCACTCTGTAGGGATACTTCCATGACCATGGTAACAGGTGATTTTGACAGGAAGAAACCAATTCCATTTAGGTTGGTCTATTTTTTTTAATTACAAAGCACACAACAATGTAACTTATTCCCCACATATGTTTGAAAGCACTTATTCTGTTTCTGTGTCTGCTCAGAATCTGAGATAAAAGGCTAATCTGTGAAAGGCTGTATCATACATTTTTTTAAAAAAAAAAATATGCATAAGAGAAATCACTGAAACCTTAAGAAAAAAATAGACATCAATAAAGAATAGGCAGATCTGATAAAACAAACAAAAACAAGTAAAACTTCAATAAAGGAAAATGTACTTTTCACATAAAAAAGCCTCAGTGGATAGGTTAAATAGCAGACAGGACTGGATTTAGAATTAGTGAATTAGATATAGAATACAGCATAAAGTAATAAAGACGTAAACTGTATGAAAGCAAAGTTTAAGAGTCGAGAAAGACATTATGAAAAGGTCTAATAAACCTCTTGGAGGAGATCTTGAAGAATAGAGTGATTGGAGTAGAGGCAATATTTAAAGAGATATCAGAAAATTTTCCATAATGAACTCTCAGATTCAAGACAAACAATAACACCCCCAGAAAAAAAATGCATGCCTTAGATTAATCATAGTGAAACTGTAGAATATCCAGAAGGGTGGGGGATGATTATAAAATCAACTAGAAAGAAAAGACACATTTCTTACAAAGGACTAAAAATTCACTTGACAGTAGACTCATTCCAAAGTGTGTACCAAAATTTCTAGAGTATACTCAAAATTTTATGGAGAAATAAAGCACCACTACTTTTTTTTTCTTTCTATGATTCACAATAACTGTTCATGGTCTATCAGTTACAACATTTTGTTTGTTTTTTTAAGTGGAAGATAACGCTAGAGTTCTACATGGTAATATGACAAACAAGAATAACCAGCAGCCATTTTTATATATATCCTCTGAGTTCATTTTAAGCTACAGAATATAGTTGTTTATGCTAAATTCAAAAATCACCATGTAGAACTTTTATTTGCCCTCCCACTCAAAATATATCCGAATACTCATAAGTAAGAATCCCACTATTCTAGAGACAACCTTGAAATTTATTTTCTCACAGTTCTGGAGCCTAAAAGATCAAATCAATGCCTTGGCTGTGTCAATTCTTTCCTTGTTAATGGCTCCAGGTGTTCCTTGGTTTCTTGGCTTGTAGAGCATCCTCACATGACATCTGTCTTCCCCGGTTTGTGTTTGCCTCTGCCTAATAAGCTCTTTTTACAACAGGCTGGATTAGGTTTAAGGCACACCCTGGACTGATATGGCCTCATTAATGTAACAAAAAACGCTATTTTGAAACATGATTACATTCACAGGTATGTGGGTAAGGATTTCAATACACAATTCAATCCATAATATGAAGGACAGGCATAAAGTTTTGCTTAAAATGTACTTGTCGCAATACATTATAGGGACTGGTGGAGAGTAAGAGGATAAAACCTCCCAAAAAACCCACTGTCATCGAGTCGATTCCAACTCATAGCGATCCTATAAGACAGAGTAGAACTGCCCCATAGAGTTTCCAAGGAGCGCCTGGCGGATTCAAATTGCCGACCTTTTGGTTAGCAGCCATGGCACTTAACCACTATGCCACCAGGGTTTCCAGTAAGAGGACAGATGTCATAAATTTCTTTACAGAAATATTGGAGAAGCTTAGCAACAGATTTAGATCATCCTGATTGATTGATTTTCCTTTATCCTTTACTCCTATAAAGGCTTACAGTTTTGAATTAAACAATATTGATCACTGAAGTAGCTCTACTTCAACAGCTTTATTTACAAGATTTAAATGCCAAACACTCTTTTCGTTAATGTCCACATGGGGTTTAGCTTTCTAGTTTACAAATGTACTCTTAATTTTTGAGATTTTCACATCATTTATCAAAAAGGAAAAGAAAGGCGTGCTTTTTGTTTATGTATTGTTTAAATCCATATCGCATATAACTCCAGATTAAAACAAAATTACCTTGAACATATGTAGTTTTAAAGTCCTCTAAGTTCTGGACTTTCTTCTATAGAAATCCAATTAATTCTAGAAGACTAACAATAATGTACTGTCCACATATGGAGGATGAGTGGAAGTTAGAAAAAATAAAAATGCATAAGCAATTCATTAATCATGCACAAACTTACTTCCAGAAAGTAGAGGAGTATAACTATCTCCACAATCTTTGTCTCTATATCTCCATTTCATGAAATCAAACTTACTGATAACATAGTTTGAATCTTGTATATTATTATAATATTTTGTGCAATTTAGTCATCAGTGGTTGAAAGAGGTTTGTTTATGTGTTTGGTTATTATGAATTTGAATTCAGAATCAGATCCTTCTGAGGTCAACTGAGACACCTTGGAAAGGTAAGCAGCCACCTATGAACAAAACTACAAGGGACCACCAGGAATTTAACAGATAAAACACCCAAAAGGTAAAAAAGGTCAGGGACAGACAAGAGATTGAGACTGAGATTAGAAATTTCACTTGGTTAGATATGCAAGCTATTTTAAAGAATTTTAATTAAAAAAGAGAATGGAAAGGAGGCCAGTTGGCTTCTTTGGGCCTTTACCATGGGGTCAAAAATATGGCTTTCATTATGTTTGAGTGTGTCTCCTATAAATATCACTACCTGAATTTAAAATGAAAACTAATTCTTTTCTAAGTGTTCCTGCTATTTAACAAGTCATGTTAGTTTTCTTCAGAAATTTGAAGATATTGATTCCATTGATTACTTCTATTATTTCTGTTGCAATATCTGTGGTTAGCTTAATTGTAGTTCTTTACTACCTGGATGATTTTATGATGTTGTCTTTGGTGCTCTTCAGTTTCATTTTGATGTGCTAAGATGTGGAAGCACTTTTAAGTTTAGATTGAGAGCATGTTTCTATGGAGCCATTTTGTATTTGCTTTCACCAAACATTTAAGAGTATCATAGGCCTGGGGTCCATTTTAATGGCAAAGTCTCACATAGATAATGTAACATCAAACCTTAAACCTACATGAGATTAACGTCCAGTGTTTCAAAATATTAGAAAGTGTTTTCTTTCATCCACAGTCCAAGACAGACCATGCCGATTGACATACTTTTATCTAGCGTCTACTCTTACGGACGATGCAGACCTTCTTGGCTACCAACCCTCTTTACTTGTCTCCATTCTTTCTACCTCTCTAAGACTTCATCTCAGAGAATGGGGAAGGGAATATTAACCCAATCCCAAAGATTAAGGAAACTGACATTCCCTCCCGACTTGCTACCCTTAACAAGGCTAATTCCAACATCATCTCGCTCAGTCAATGCTGAAGTTTTTACTTATCACCTTTTCCTCCCCCCAGGAACTTAAGAAATTCCCTTTTTTTTGGTCTTAAAAACGCATCTAGTCATTGAAATAATTTTCAGTTGGGAAGATTTTTTACAGTATCTTAGTTCCCATATTACCAGAATCAGAAATCCACAATTTCACATCATATTTTCTATGGGATTACAGATTTATGTGTTGGAACTTGCTAACCCTCTCATGGTTTATGTAATTTCCCTTTTGAATGTACCTAAATACATTATCTCCGACCAAAACCACTCATGCACATACCCTCCCACTTTGATCTAAAATGGTTGGACTATACTTTCTGAAGCTTGAATCTCTTTTTAAGGGAGGATAGATTTATTTTGGATGGAGTAGGACTAATAGCATAAATAACTCCCTTAATTTGGTGATAGCGATTGATGAAACTTTAAAATCTTACAACAAGACTTAGATATGCTCATTCAAAGAGAATAGTGGATAAGGGGATTTTGGATGAGAGTAATCTTAGTGGTTAATGAACATTCAAATAATGTATATTGGAAATTTATGAAACTGATTGAATATAGAATTTTTGTTCATTTAATTATTTTAAATATATGACACTTCTGATTTCCAGATGAGAATGTAATCTCAGAATTTCCCATTATCTTCTTGGAAGTCACCTAATGCAATAGTAAAATATGAGAAACAGAGACATAAACTCCAATTTTATTTGAACTATAGACAGATAGAACTGTTAACCCATTGTGGTCGAGCCTATTCTGATTCATAGTGACCCTATAAGACAGAGTAGAACTGCCCTATAGGGTTCCCAAGGAGCACCTGGTGGATTCGAACTGCCAACCTTTTGGCTACCAGCTGTAGCACTTAACTACTATACCACCAGCATTTCCATAGACCAATACAACCTTGAAACAAAGAAAAAGTTGACTAAAATGGGCTTCAGAAAATGAAATCACACACTGCCACAGAAAGATACTAAAAGAAGAAACATTTTGCTGAAAATCATAGGAAGAACCAGAAAATTTCTGTAGACTAATGTAAAGTGGGTGCCTTCAAGCTTCTCAATTTCAATAGCAGGAAAAGAATGCATACCCTAACAGTGGAAGTCTCTTTGAGAAGCAGAAGAGGTAAATATAAGCAAAGAATCACTTGGACAATTCCTATTTTCAGGAAGCAACATGACCTGTGACATTGTGCTCTTCCATTGTGAACCACATTCAGCTATTTCCTTTGGTTAGGAAAAAATAAAAGTTAAAAAACTCCCACGCCAAATCCTCAGGGACAAATAAATCTACTGGGTTAAAAAAGAATCCTATGTCCTCTAAGACACTGATTTCCTAAAAATAGCTTGACTAGAAAAAAAAAATCTAATTCAAAGACAGGCACAGCAAACACAAAAACAATACATATATTATAATAACTACGAGAGAAGGAGACAGATCTAAAACAAAACAAAATAAAATGAACAGTTATCAGTGCAATATCGCAACAGAAGAAATAAAAATTGTGGCAACATAATTCACCATGAAAAAAAAATCAACAAAGCAATATCCTCTCAAAAGGAAGAGCACAAAGAAAAGCTTCAAGACCTCTTGTAATATATAAAGGAACAAAAGAAAAAAAAGGTTGAAGAATTTGAAAAAAGGAAAGAAAACGCACTACAGAAATGAAGGCAAAATTAGAATTAGCACAAGGAAAAATGAATATTACACAAAACCCTGTGAGTTAAAAATAGAGTAGAAAATAGCTAGCAGAATTTAATTGGAAAAAAAAAACTGTTGCAAGAATTAAAGAGATGGCCAACATGGCACCACAGACAGAAGCACCACGTCATCCCTTCACAGCAAAGACCTGAAAACTTAAGTAAAACAGAGAAAAACGTCATTCCTAGAACCCGAAGTGTCAAAAAATAAAGTGTCAAATGAAGAGATAAAAAAAACTCAGCCAAACACTGAATGGAATAAGAAACTGACAGAGGACAGAGAGTGAGGAGAAATACCTGTGGAAGTTCCTTATCGGTCAATGCAGCACCTATCTGCCATCTTGGACTCCTGTCAGAGATCAGCTGATGGGAAACACAGGAAAGCAGCTTCACGGAGCTCCCAGCAGAAGACAGAGCACCCAGTAACCAGTGTTACACACTTTCCCACCCTGCATCCTCTCCCCACTGCTCTACCTCTGAGCTTCCTGGCTGGATGCGGTGGATCGGCTGGCTGGGAAGTGCAGCATCCATGCCACTTAGATTTGCCTCACCTACATCGCAGATCGGTGGACAGGGAGTGCCGGAAAGCAGCTTCACAAAGTTCCCAGCAGCAGACAGAGCACATAGTAAAGAGTGATATATGCTTTCCTAACCCCCACCCTTCTTCCCCCCACCCCTTCAGCATCCTCTTCTTGCTGCCATCTGCAGTATCTTGACCAGGAGGCAACTACTTCCACCTGGGCTGCTTGGATTTGCCCCGCTGGCCAAGTCCCTGAGGTGCGTGAGTTGGTGTTGATTCTTTCCCTCTCTTTTGGTTTCTTCTGTGTCTCCCACCACCTCCACTTTCTTTCTCTCAAATGCCTGGCTCCATGTGCCTTCTTTGCTTCTTCTTGAAAGGCTATGAAGCACCACTGTATAGGGGAACCACTCCCCCGGCCTGTGACACCACACTGGTGGCATCCCCGGGGCATTTTAAAAATTGTTTGGTTTTGCTTTGTTCTGTTTTGTTTGGTTTGGTTGGTTGTTTGTTTTCTCTTTTTGCACTTGGGAGCCCATTCTAGCCGGGATGCACTACATGGCTTAAGGACCACTTCCCTAATTTGCACAGCTATGTAGGCGGGATCCCTGGAGGTATTTCTTTTCTTTTTTTTTTTTCTTTTCTGTCTCTTTTTCCCTTTCTTTCTTCATTTCTCAGTTCTCGTCTATCTATACTTACCTTCTTCTCCTGTCTCCTGAATATCTGGTAATGTGTGACATCTATACATCCTCTAGCCAGTGTATACTGTGCAGCCTGGGAGACATCCCTGGTCTTTGCCGCTGAACTGATGGGACCCATGGGGGATTTTCCTACCTTTTTTTCCCAATTTTTATCTAGTTATTTCTTTTCTTTTTTCCTTTTTGCTTTTCTCTATTTCTTGGTTTCTCATCTCTCCACTTGGTTTCTCATCTCTCCACTCCAATGGCAAGCTCCCTTTGCACTCTTCTTTTTTCCTTTGTTTGTTTCTGGCTCTATTTCTCTCTCTTCTTTCCCATACCCATATTAGCTCCATACATCACAATGTCTCCACTCTTTCCTGCCTACCTGCACCATGTGCTGAACATCACACCTTCAAGCAGCACAAGCACAGCTTACTGGAACCTACCTGGCATTGATTCTTGGCTTGCACTGTTGGTCCAAGTACAAGACACAAAAAAACATCCTGGCCTCTTCCCTTCAGCTGGACCTGCCCTGCTGCAAAATAGCTGAGTGACTGGCCCTGCCTATTGGACATGGAGGTGAAAAGTATTGTGACAACACATGGGCAATCAAAAAAGAAGGTACAGCCTGCCTGCTCAGACATAACCAAACAAACAAAAAAGAATGAAACAAACAAATCTACAATTAAGAACTGAAGAAAGTAACTACTGAATGTCCTGAAGACAGTAGACGATATCAAACATATTAAAAAAGGACAAGGTGGTTCTAGCAGGTGTCCAAAATAAAAGACCAGATGAATTTCCAGTAGAAGAAAAGGCCCTAGAATGATCTGACATGGAATTTAAATTTCTAATATTCTGAGCTATCCAACAGTTGAAGCAAAAAGCAGACAAAATGAGGGGAAAAAGACAATTTTTTTGGAAAAGGCAAACAAAATTATGGAAAATACAGACAAAAAAACTGGAACAATTAAGGAACATAATACAGGAACAAAATGCCAAAATAAATTCACAACTAGAAATCACACACAAACAACAATTAGAAATCCAAAAGAGAAACTACAAGATTTCACAAATGAACAGCAGGTTTGAAATGATGGAAGACATGATCAGTGAAATTGAAGACAAACACTTGGATACAACTCTGTTTGAGGAAAAATCAGAAAAAAGAACAAAGAAAAATGATGAAACCTTGAGAATTACACAGGATACAATCGAAAGCAAAAATTTTCAAGTGATTGGAGTTCCACAACAGGGAGAGAAAACGGAAAACACAGAGAAGATCATTGAACAATTGCTGACAGAAAACTTCCCTAATATCATGAACGATGTGAAGTTGACATCCAAAAAGCTTAGTGAACCCAATATAGGATAGACCCCAAAAGAAAAACATAAATGCATATCATAATCACACTCACTAAAACCAAAAACAAAGAAAAAAGCCTGAGAGCAGCCCAAGAAAAACAAAAAGTCACATACACAGGAGAAACAATAAGACTAAATAAAAAACACTCCACCCAACAGCTGCAAAGTACACATTCTTTTCCAACTCACATGGAACATTCTCCAGAATAGACCACACCTTAGGCCACAGAGCTACCCTCAACAAAATCCAAAACATTGAGATGATACAAAGTATCTTCTCTGACCACAATGTCATCAAGTAGAAATTAACAACATGAAAGGCAAGGGAAAAAAATCAATTACATGGAAACTGAACAACACCCTGCATCAAAACTACCAGGTAATAGAAGAAATCAGAAGTGGAACCAAAGAATTCCTAGAATCAAACAAGAATGAAAACACATCATACCAAAACCTTTGGGACACAACAAAGGAAGTCCTCAGAGATCAATTTACAGCAACAGATGCACACATCAAAAAAGAAGAAAGGGACAAATCAAAGCATTAGCTACACGACTTGAACAAATAGACAACAGGAAAAGAAGCCCACAGCCACCAGAATAAAGGAGACGATAAAGATCTAAGCAGAAATAAATGAAATAGAGTATAGAAAAACAAGAGAAAGAACCAACAAAACAAAAATTGGTTCTCTGAAAGGTTCAACAATATCAACAAATCACTGAACAAACTGACAAAAGAAAAACAGGAGAGGACACAAATAGCCCAATTAAGAAATGAAATGGGGGACATTACAACAGACCTAACTGAAATAAAAAGGATCATAACAGAGTACCATGACAAACTATACTACAGCAAATTGGAAAACCTAGAGGAAATGGACAAATTTCTAGAAACACACTACCTACCCAAACTAACACAAAATGATGTTGAAAATCTGAACTGCTCCATAACAAGAGAAGATATTGAAAAGGTAATAATAATAATAAAAAAAAACTCCTAACAACAACAAAAAAAAAGACCTGGCCCAGATGATTTTCCTGGAGAACTCTACCAAAGATTCAAAGAAGAGTTTACACCAGTACTACCCAAACTATTTCAGAACATAGAAAAGGAAGCAATAGTTCTGAATTCACTCTATGAAGCCAGCATAACTCTGATAACAACACCAGGAAAAGACACCACACAAAAAAATTACAGACCAATATCTCTTATGAATATAGATGAAAAATTCTCAACAAAATTCTAGCCAATAGAATTCAGCATCATATGAAAAAAATAATACACCATGACCAAGTAGGTTTCATAGCAGGTATGCAAGGATGGTTTAATACTAGAAAATCAGTCAATGTAACCCACCACACAAATAAAAAGAATCACATGATCATTTCAATCAATGCAGAAAAAGCATTCGACGAAGTCCGACCCACATTCTGGATAAAAACTCTCAATAAAATAGATGTAGAAGGAAAATTTCTCAACGTAGTAAAGGGGATCTATGAAAAACCAATGACCAACATCATTCTTAATGGAGAGAGGCTGAAAACATTCCCTTTGAGAACAGGAACAAGATAAGGATGCCCTTTATCACTACTCCTGTTTAACATCGTGTTAGAAGTCCTAGCTAGAGCAATAAAGAAAGAAACAGAAAAAAAGGGCATCCGAATTGGTAATGAAGAAGTTAAACTGCCCCTATTTGCAGATGTTATGATACTATACATAGAAAACCCAAAAGACTACACAAGAAAACTCCTGGAACTAATAGAAAGATTCTACTGAGTTGCAGAATACAAGATAAACATGAAAAATCAGTTGGATTCCTATACACCAATAAAGAGAATGATAAAAGGAAATCAGGAAAACAATACCATTTATGATAGCCCCTAAAAAAATATAATACTTGGGAATAAATCTAACCAGGGAAGTGAAAGACCTATACAAAGAAAACTAGAAAACACTACTGCAAAAAACCAAAAGACATCTACAAAAATGGAAAAACATACCATGCTCATGGATAGGTAGACTCAACATTGTGAAAATGCCAATTCAACTCAAAGCAATTTACAAATACAATGCAGTACCGATCCAAATACCAACAACATTCTTTAAAGAGATGGAAACACTTATCATTAACTTTATATGGAAAGGGAAGAAACCCATGGTAAGTAAAGCACTACTGAAGAAGAATAAAGTAGGAAGACTCGCACTACCTGACGTCAGAACCTACTATACAGCTACAGTAGTCAAAACAGCCTGGTACTCATACACCAAGAGATACATTGACCAATGGAACAGAATTGAGAACCCAGGTGTAAATCCATCCACCTATGGTCACTTGATCTTTGACAAGGGTCCAAAGTCCATCAAATGGGGAAAAGACAGTCTTTTTAACAAATGGCGCTGGCAGAACTAGATGTCCATCTGCAAAAAAAAAAAAAAAAAATGAATCTGGACACATACCTCACACCACATACAAAAACTACCTCAAAATGAATCAAAGACCTAAATATAAAACCAAAACCCATGAAGTTCATAGGAGAAAAAATAGGATCAACTCTACAGACCCTAATACATGGCGTTAACAGGATAGAAACCACAACCAACAGCACAAAAGCTCCAGAGGATAAGCTAGATAACTGGGATCATCTAAAAGTTAAACATGCTCATCAAAAGACTTCACCAAAAGAGTAAAAAGAGAACCTACAGACTGGGAAAAAAATTTTTTGGCTATTACAAATCATACAAAGGTCTAATCTCCAAAATCTACAAGAAAATTCAAGACCTCTATAACCAAAAGACTAATAATCCAGTTAAAAAATGGGCAAAGGAAATGAACAGACAATTCACCAAAGAAGACATTCAAGCGCTGAACAGACACATGAGGAAATGCTCAGGATTTCTAGCCATTAGAGAAATGCAAATCAAAACTACAATGAGATACCATCTTACCTTGGCATTACGGGCATGAATCAATAAAACAGGAAACAACAAATGTTGGAGAGGTTGCAGGGAGATCAGAACTCTTATGCACTGCTGGTGGGAATGCAAAATGATACAACCATTTTGGAAAACGATATGGCGCTTCCTTAGAAAGCTAGAAATAGAAATACCATATGATCCAGCAATCCCACTCCTAGAAATATATCCTAGAGAAATAAGAGTCATCACACAGACAGAGAAATGCACACCCATGTTCATTGCAGCATTGTTCATAATAGCAAAAAGATGGAAACAACCTAGATGCACATCAACAGATGAATGGATAAACAAACTGTGGTACATACACACAATGGAGTATTATGCAACGATAAAGAACAAGGATGAATCTGTGAAGCATCTCATGACATGGATGAATCTGGACGGCATTATGCTGAGTGAAATAAGTCAATCACAAAAGGACAAATATTGTATGAAATGACTACTGCAAAAATCATGAAAAAGTTTACATACAAAAAGAAACAATCTTTGATGTTTAGGAGGGAGGGAAGGGGTGCGTATGGAAAAACACTAAATAGACAAGAGGTAAGTGGTAGCTCTGGTGAAGGGTAAGAGAGTACACAAACTGGGGAAGCCAGCACAACCTGTACAAGGCAAGGTCATGGTAGCTCCATAGATACATCCAAACTCCCTGAGGGACCAAATTCCTGGGCCGAGGGCTGCGGGGACCATGGTCTCTGGGAACATCTAGCTCAATTGGCAGAACAGAGTTTATAAAGAAAATGTTCTATAGTCTACTTTAGTGAGTAGCATCTGGGGTCTTAAAAGCCTGTGGGAGGCCCCTTCAGGAGCAAGGAAGAATGAAGAAAACTAAAGACACAAAGGAAAGATTAGTCCAAAGAACTAATGGACCACATCTGCCACTGCCTCCACCAGACTGAGTCCAGCACAACTAGATAGTGCCCGGCTACCACAGCTGACTGCTCTGACAGAGATCACAATAGAGGGTCCTGGACAGAGCTGGAGAAAAATGTAGAAAAAATTCTAACTCAAAAAGAAAGACCAGACTTGCTGGCCTGACAGAGACTGAAGAAACCCTGAGAGTATGCCCCCGGACACCGTTTCAGCTCATTAATGGGATCACTCATGAGGTTCACCCATCAGTCAAAGATTGAACAGGCCCATGGAACAAAACAAGACTAAAGGGGCACACCAGCCCTGGGGCAGAGACTGGAAGGCAGGCGGGAAGAGGAAAGCTGGTAATAGGGAACCCAGGGTTGAGAAGGGAGAGGGTTGACATGTCATGGGGTCGTTAACCAATGTCACAGAACAATGTGTGTACTAACTGATGAGAAACTAGTTTGTTCTGTAAACCTTCATCAAAAGTAGAATAAAATTTTAAAAAGACAAAAAAAAGAATTAAAGAGAAAATGATATGGAAGAATGAAAAATTCCCTTATAAACACAATTGGAATTCTTGAATAAGATAATAAAAGTAATAGAAGGAATATGTTGTGGTATAATGCAAGAAAACTTTCCAGGAATAAATATAAAACTATAATCCATATATTGAAAGTATACGCTACGTCTCCTGGAAAATTGGCACACAATAGCAAAAACTGAGAAGTATCCCAGTAAAATAACTGAATCTCAATGATGAAGAGTCCTTTGGGCTCTCAGGCAAAAATGTCAAGTGACATGTATAGAGAAAATAGTTGACGGGCTTCATACTTTTCCCACAGCAAACATCAATGTTAGACGACAATAGAAAACATTTTCATAAATCTTAAAAAAAATAAAGATAATACAATAATTTAATCAATGAAGATATATCTGGAAAAAAGCATAACAAAATGACTATTGAGTATTGAACCTGTAGGACTAAAAACAAATATGGGGATTGTGGTACCAGAATAGAATATAAATGTTATAATCTTTGACAACAAAATTTGGTGAGGGGTTGAGGGAAGGTGAAAGTTTATGTATGCTGATTTCTTTATTTTTTATATTCAAGGCAAAAATTGTATTTATATATGAAGTGAAATGATAGATGTACATTATTTAGCAGTATGGAGTTAAACACTAATAAAGACGATATAATTAGCTTTAATAGGGTAGTGTAGAAAAAGCAATAAAGAAAGGAGGAAAAGGAAATAAAATAGTTAAAATAATAATGTTCAATAAAAAAAAAATATTTGGAGCCAGACCATCTTAGTATAAATCCTAACTCCACTACTTCCTAGCATGTAACCTTGAGCAAATTGTTTAACCTCTCTCTGCCTCAGTTTTATGACATTAAAAAAAAATGAGTATAATAACTGCGCTGACATTATAGGGCTGCTGTGAGAATTCAAAGAATCAATATATGCAAAATACTTGACAGTGCATTGTCATTTTAACCATTATATTAAGTTTATGCAAGTAATTTAAGTGTGTTATTATTAGTAATTAATTCCCTATCATGAATATATCAGGTAGGGTTTGTCAGTTTAAAAAGGTCACTAATATTTTAAGAACGAAGGATTTTAATACAGGAATTTGTGTTTTTGTTTTTATTGTCACTGCCACCCTGTTCTGCAGTATCTTCTGCATTGCACAGAGAACTGTGGAACAATATATATATATATTTTTTGCAGAATTCCTTGTAGTTCCCAGATTGAAGTATTCGAAAGAAAAGCACTTGTGTGAGATTGTGAAGACAGAAGAAGGAAACCACTTGGCAGCTGTGAGCAATGAGGTACAATTGTGAGCAGTTGCATGGGTCTGTGGCAGAAAGAAGGTTTGCAGTGGCTTTCAATTACCTCTTTTTTTATTTTTTAAAATAGTACTGTTTTTGGTGAAAATTTACACAGCAAATTAGATTCCTATTTGATAATTACTACACAAATTGTTCAGTGACAATGGTTACATTTTTCACAATATGTCAACATTCTCATTAATTCCAGAAGAATGTTTCCTCTCCAGTAATCTAGTTTCCCTGTCTGCTTACCCTTCAATTTTTGCTTTAGAGTAATTGTTGACCCCTTGGTCTCACATAGATGATTTTTTAAAGGCGTGAAGAACTCACAGGTGATATCCTTTATGAGCCAATCTGCTATTTAGCTAAAAGGTGACCTCAGGGAATAGTTTCGGTTCAAGGTTTAAAGGGTATCTCAAAAAAAAAAAATTTTTTTTTTTTCTTCATGGCCATAGTTTCAGGGAATCCTCTATTCTCAACCAGTCCAGTAAGTCTGGACTTTTTAAGAATTTGAGTTTCTGTTCTACATTTTTCTCTCATTCTATCAGGATCCATCTACTGTGGCCCCAGTCAGAACAACTGGGCACCATCTAGTTCTTCTGGTCTCAAGGTAGATGAAGCTGTGGTTCTTGTAGACTGTCAGTCCTGTAGACGAGTTTCTTCTCTGAGTATTTTCCTTCTTTCTCTTTTGCTCTGGATGAGTAAAGTATCTTAAAGGACTGATCTCCAATTATCTCTTGAAGAACATTTTTTTAAACCTTCCAGCTGAGTGAGATTAGTGATGGTGGCTTTCTTTCAGTTTCTTCAGATTTATTGCAGCTTCTAGATTAATTCCTATAGATCACTTTCTTTAGTGGTACATGCAACTGATATAGTCACTTGAACTTCCCTTCAAGCTTGCCACTTCTTGATTTCATGGACTCCAACAGAATCTTCCCTGACCTTCATTTCCCTAGCTCTGTTAAGGCTATGTGAACCTCTAAGTCCTTGCATTAAAACCCTTTCCAGGAAATTCTTCCACCATATGTCTGTCAGTTTGTTGTACTGTGGTGGCTTTCATGTTCCTTGGATGCTGGAAGCTATGCTATCAGTATTTCAAATGCTAACAGAGTCACCCACAGTGGACAGGTTTCAGCAGAGATTCCAGACTAAGACATACTAGGAAGAAAGGCGTGGATCACAACAGAATATACCTACTCCTCACTTATCGACTATCTCGTTATCTGATATTTTGCATTTATGACTATAGTAAAAAAATCTACTATTGGGCTATTTTGTGCATTAACAACATACGTTTGGCAGTAACATACACCGAGGTGTGAGGCGAGAGTAATGCTGGCTGTGATGATTAAGGTTATGTGTCAACTTGGCTGGGCCATGACTCTCAGAGGTTTGGCAGTTATATAATGATGTAATTTGGCAGTAATGTAATGATGTAATCATTATCTATTTTGTGATCTGATATGGTCATCTTCATTTTCATATAATGGTGATTTTTACATAACATCCTGGTCTTTTGGACCTAACCACTTCGATTAGTAAAGAATGGGTTCATATAGTGCTGGAAGATGAGCGCCTTAGGTTGAAAGGCACTCAAAATACACAGTGGCTACAACAGTTGTCTCCAGCATACCATGATCTTGATAATGGCAGAGGATTGGGCAACATTTTGTTCCAGCGTACACGGATGGCAACTAACAATGACAACAGAATTCCCAGAATGGCTTCTGTTTTGTTGACCAACTCTGACTGACACTCTTATGGAAATAAATCCAGATGTGCACTATAAAGACAGATAGAAATATAATTATTAAATAACATGATAATGAAAATAAGTATGTGTAAGAATCTATTGTTAAAAATTCAGTTCCGAAGCATTACCCCATGTTTTGTTCTAAGAGTTTGATGACTTTACTTCTTAAATTTGCATCCTTGATACAGTTTGTGTTAACTTTTGTATATGGTGTGAGGTATATGGGTCCAGGTTCATTCCTTTGCATGTGAAAATTCTATGCTTTTCCCATTGAATGAACTTAGCACTCTTGTCGAAAATTAATTTACCAAAGATGTACGTATTTATTTCTGAATTCTCAATTCCATTCCATTGGTCTCTATGTCCATCCTTATACAAGCACCAGAATGTTTTGATTACTGTAGCTTTATAGTATGATTTGATATTGGGAGGTGGGTCCTCCTTTGTTTTTTCGTTTTCAGGATTGCTTTGGCTATGCAGGGTTCCTTGTCATTCCATATAAATTTGAGGATTGCCTTTCCCATTTCTGGAAAGGAGGCTGTTGGAATTTTGCTAGGGATTGCATTGACCTATAGATTGCTTTGGGTAATATTGACATTTTAGCAATATTAAGTATTCCAATTCATGAACAAAGAATGTCCTTAAATTTATTAAAATCTTTAATTTCTTTCAGTAATGTTTTATAGTTTTAAGTATATGAGTCTTTCACTTTTTTGGTTAAATTTATTATTAGAGATTTTATTGTTTTTGATGCTATAGTAAATGAAATTGTATCCTTAATTACCATTTCAGAATATGTTGTTGTTGTATAAATTTTTATGTGTTGATCTTGCACCCTGCCACTTTGCTGAATTCATTTATTAGTTCTAGCAGCCTTCTTGTGTATTCTTCAGGATTTTCGGAACATAGGATCATGACATTTGTGAACAAGGATAGTTTTACTTCATCTTTCCAGACCTGGATTCCTTTTACTTCTTTTTCTTTTCTAATTTCTCTGACTAGGGCTTTCAGTACAATCAGCAGTGGTGAGCGCAGGAATCTTTGTCTTGTTCCCATCTTAAGGGGGAATGCTCCATCTTCCTCCACTGAGTATCATGTTAGCTATTTTTCTTTTTATAAATACATTTTATCATATTGAAGAAACCCTGGTGGTGTAGTGGTTAAGTGCTACAGCTGCTAACCAGGAGGTCAGTAGTTTGAATCCACCAGGCGCTCCTTGGAAACTCTATGGGGCAGTTCTACTTTGTCCTATAGGGTCGCTATGAGTTGGAATCAACTTGATGGCAGTGAGTTTGGTTTGGTTTATCATATTGAGTAATTTTTCTTCTTCCTAGCTTGTTGAGTGTTCTTATCATAAAAGGGTATTGAATTTGTCAAATGACTCCTCTGTGTCGACTGAGATCATGTGGTTCTTTTCCTTTGTTCTACTGATATAATGAATTACATTGACTGAATTTATGATGTTAAACCACTCTTTCATTCCTGGGATAAATCCCACTTGATCATGGTGAATAATCTTTTTCATATGCTTTTAGATTATCTTTCCTAGTACTTCGTTGAGGATTTCTGTTTTTATAGTCAAAGGGATATTTGGTCTGTAGATTTCATTTCTTGTGGTGTATATATCTGGCTTTGGTATCAAAGTAATGCTAGCAAAATAGAATGAGTTAGAAAGTGTTCCCTCCTCTTGTATTGTCCGAAAAGTTTAAGGCAATTCAAGGAGGTGTAATGCAGAACTCAGAAGAACACCATGAGAATATTAGGCGCTCTGTCAGTACATGCTGGAGGGAGAAGGAAGTAATTTAAGATAAACTTCAAAATATTCCTTCTTTATAAAAGACACATAAAATGCAGTAATGGATTTCACACAGTGTTCCTTATATTGCTCCTTGATCCATGAACTTGGATAAAGTTCTCACACACCATGCTGTAGGAAGAAGAAATAGACAAAGGTCCTGGATTAAGTTCCCTGCCCGCTGACCTATTGTTGGCTTCCACATAATTTTGAGCAAATCACTTATTCCTTCTTTCATCTTCCTGCCTCAACTGCAAAATGGGAGAAGAGTCTTGACGGCTCCCTTCTTTCTTTTTGCCTTCTTTTTTTTCAGTCATTCAATTACTTTTCTGTTCTTTTAACAAATATTTATTGGCTGTCTACCATGTACTACTCTGGTGACAACACAGCAAGCAAGACAAAATACCTCTCATCATAGGGCTTACATTCTTGTGAAGATAGCAGGCAACAGACACACACATAAATACTAATGTATATAAATATATATTAAATATATACATGCAATTGCAGATAGTGTAGATGCTCTAAATTATTAAAAAATACACTGAGTTTCTGTTGGGTGATGAAAAAGTTCTGGAAATAGTGATAAGGGCTGTACGACATATTGAGTGTAATTAATGTCACTTAATTTTGCACTTAAAAATGGTTAAAAGCAATTTTTGTTATATTTTACTATAAGTAAAAATAAGTATGTCACATGTTTTTATACACTTTATAAGATAGTAAAATATTATTACATGTTACTACACAAAGAAAATCTTCCTAAATGTTGAAAAACACACAGAGAAAACAAAGCAAGTAGTTCACCTAATGAATGATTTTTTTTAAATAGATGTATAAACAGAAATCATAACATAAAATTTCAATGAAGGTGACCAGTTGAAAAGGACAATCAAATAGCATCACAAGTATTTTTGCTGTAAAGAAGAGATACCTACAACAAAATGGTTTAGAAAGATTGAAAATAAAAGAGTATGCAAAGGTGTATAAAAACAGCAGAAAAATCCATAACCTTAGTATCAGACAAGGTTGAATCTGAGGCCAAAATCTTCAAGTGAAATGAAAAAAATAGCGCTCTCTAATGCTAAAAGATTCAATTCACAATTAAGTTATAATAATTATAAATATCTGTGCACCAAATAACATGGCAGCAACATTTGTTTAGTCAAAACTGTATAAAAGAAAAATACAGGCAAAAATGCATTATTGGCAGCAGATTTATTTTTTCAAATAGTCCATGCCAGGCTGAGTGGATAAAGAAAAAATACAGAAGATCTAAAAACACAACTACTAAAATGCAGTTATTTAAAATATATCATACCCTGAAATATAGAATACATTTTTTATTAAAGGACTTCTGGAATATCTTTTAAAAAATGACTACATATTTTGATAGAGGAAAAAGGGCTTTGTTTTCCAAAATGTAAGAAGAGTAAAACAGTGCAAACAATGTTCATTAATCACGATTTAATACAGATAGAGGTTAATAACAAGTCCAGAATCAAAAAGTCTTCATTTACACACTTTCTTTTGAACAACTCAAAGAAGAAATCAAACCCTAAAGTGCAGAATATCTAGCAAATAATGATAGTAGAAACATCACGTATCAGAACTTGTGGGGTGCTTCTAGAGCAGTATCTAAAGGAAATTCCAGTCTTCGAGATAATTTTAAAAAAGAAAATATACAAATCATCAAGCTAAAAAAAAACTAAAGAAAAAAGAGAAAGAAAATCAAAAGTTAGCAATTAAATAGCTAAAAGAAAAATTAATGACTTTTTTTTAAGTAGCTGGTTCTTTGAAAAAGAAAAGCACAGTAAAATTGATAAGCCATTAGCTAACCTGATCAAAATAAAATATTGTGTAGAGAATTCAAAAAATGAAGAATGACAAGGGAAATAACCACAGATGGAGACACCTAAAAGAGTAAGAGACTACTTTGTTCAACTCCACGCAAATAAGCTTGAACACCATGATGAAATAAATCATTTAAATATATCAAAACTCACCCAAAAGTATAGAAAATCTATCATAACATAAGCATTAGGGCTCAACAGTTTTACAACATTTTGACTTCTGGCTTTAATCTTGCAGCTATCTTTGCGTGTGGGAGAAATGATACATTCACAAAGTTCCTTACACCCTGAATTTCATCAGTAGAGAACTGATTAAAATGAATTCCGGTACAGCTACATAATGGAATACTATGCAGCTGAATGAAACGCATAAACAAACAAAAAAAACACATTGTTGTTGTTAGGTGCCGTCCAGTCGGTTCTGACTCATAGCGACCCTATGCACAACAGAATGAAACACTGCCTGGTCCTGCGCCATCCCTACAATCGTTGCTATGCTTGAGCTCATTGTTGCAGCCACTGTGTCAATCCACCTCGTTGAGGGCCTTCCTCTTTTCTGCTGAGCCTGTACTCAGCCAAGCATGATGCCCTTCTCCAGGGACTGATCCCTCCTGACAACACGTCCAAAGTGTGTAAGACGCAGTCTCGCCACTCTTGCCTCTAAGGAGCATTCTGGCTGCACTTCTTCCAAGACAGATTTGTTCATTCTTTTGGCAGTCCGTGGTATATTCAATATTCTTTGCCAACACCACAATTCAAAGGCGTAAACCCTTCTTCGGTCTTCCTTATTCATTGTCCAGCTTTCACATGCATATGATGTGATTGAAAATACCACGGCTCGGGTCAGGCGCACCTTAGTCTTCAAGGTGACATCTTTGCTCTTCAACACTTTGAAGAGGTCCTTTGCAGCAGATTTGCCCAATGCAATGCCTCTTTTGATTTCTTGACTGCTGCTTCCATGGCTGTTGATTGTGGATCCAAGTAAAATGAAATCCTTGACAACTTCAATCTTTTCTCCATTTATCATCATACTGCTCACTGGTCCAGTTGTGAGGATTTTTGTTTTGTTTATGTTGAGGTGCAATCCATACTGAAGGCTGTGGTCTTTGATCTTCATTAGTAAGTGCTTCAAGTCCTCTTCACTTTCAGCAAGCAAGGTGTGTCATCTGCATAACGCAGGTTGTTAATGAGTCTTCCTCCAATCCTGATGCCCCATTCTTCTTCATATAGTCCAGCTTCTCATATTATTTGTTCAGCATACAGATTAAATACGTATGGTGAAAGAATACAACCCTGATGCACACCTTTCCTGACTTTAAACCAATCAGTATCCCCTTGTTCTGTCCAAACAACTGCCTCTTGATCTATGTAAAGGTTACTCGTGAGCACATTAAAGTGTTCCAGAATTCCCATTCTTCGCAGTGTTATCCATAGTTTGTTATGATCCACACAGTCGAATGCCTTTGCATAGTCAATAAAATACAGGTAAACATCCTTCTGGTATTCTCTGCTTTCAGCCAGGATCCATCTGACATCAGCAATGACATCCCTGGTTCCATGTCCTCTTCTGAAACCAGCCTGAATTTCTGGCAGTTCCCTGTCAATATACTGCTGCAGACGTTTTTGAATGATCTTCAGCAAAATTTTGCTTGTGTGTGATATTAATGATATTGTTCAACAATTTCCACATTCTGTTGGATCACCTTTCTTGGGAATAGGCATAAATATGGATCTCTTCCAGTCAGTTGGCCAGGAAGCTGTCTTCTGTATTTCTTGGCATAGACGAATGAGTACCTCCGGCACTGCATCTGTTTGTTGAAACATTTCAATTGATATTCCATCAATTCCTGGAGCCTTGTTTTTCACCAATGCCTTCATTGCAGCTTGGACTTCTTCCTTCATTACCATCAGTTCCTCATCATATGCTACCTCTTGAAATGGTTGAATATCAATCACTTATTTTTGATATAATGATTCTGTGTATTCCTTTCATCTTCTTTTGATGCTTCCTGCATTGTTTAATATTTCCCCATGGAATCCTTCACTATTGCAACTCGAGGCTTGAATTTTTTCGTCAGTTCTTTCAGCTTGAGAAACGCCAAGTGTGTACTTCCCTTTTGGTTTTCCATCTCCAGCTCTTTGCACGTGTCATTTTTATACTTTACTTTATCCTCTTGAGAGGCCCTTTGAAATCTTCTGTTCAGTTCTTTTACTTCATGAATTCTTCCTTTTGCTTTAGCTGCTCGATGCTCAAGAGCAAGTTTCAGAGTCTCCTCTGACATCCACCTTGGTCTTTTCTTTCTTTCCCGTCTTTTCAATGACCTCTTGCTTTCTTCATGGATGATGTCCTTGATGTCATTCCACAACTCGTCTGGTCTGCGGTCACTAAAAAAAAAATAGTGTTCAATTAATAAGGGACACTCTCCAAAATATATCGTAAACTGTAAAAAGATAGTCATATTTCCTTGTGCGTGTGTGTGTGTGTGCATACGCATGTATGCATAAATACTTCTGGATGTATAGCAGGAAACTTGTAACATAGTTAGGTTCTATGGAGAAGAACTGAGTTCCTAGTGAGAGAAGTAAGACAGTTTTTCACTTTTATATTCTTTTTGTACATTTTTAATTTTGAATCATGGGAATGTGTTGACAATTCAAAAATAAATAAAATTTAATTTAAAAAATAATAAAGGCAAAGCAGCAACAACTTTTTTATTAAGGGAGGGGCTGAGAATTGTCAATTTAGCTATGTGTGCTCCGAACCCTAGCCCTTGCTTCCTACGATATACGCAAAGCAAAACTGAGAGATCCTGGTATTTTTCTACTATTCTGAGAGTTACCTTGTCTTGCAGTTTCCAAGTGAAGTGAGGTTAAGATATGTAGAGACAAAATAGAATATATTTTTAAAATCCAAATTAAACCTTCTGAAACAATTGAAAGTGGTTAGGAATAAAACCAATTTCAAAATTTAACTCCAGAGTATACATAGTTTTGCGGGTAAGAAGAAAAATTTCTTTGCTATGAAGACTCCAGTTTGCCGTACATAACAAGGAGTAGCTGAATCTTAATTCATACATAAAATTTTCTTTCTAGAATGGAAACTTCCAGCTCCAGTTCCTGTGTGCTACCGAAATGAGAGCATTCTAACAGACCTTTCCACCTCAATTATAGTTGGCTTTCAGGAAGCAGGAGAGAACTTGTAGAATGTAGATCAAGGTTTTTTTACATCCTAACCTTCCTTGACATTTCATTAATACGTCATTATAAAAATCCAGTTCTTAGAATCTAATTTTTTTTCCTGAAAGGCAATGTGATTTGCACTGTAAGTTGCTCTGTTTGCTAGGATATAATATAGGTCTCATTTAATCATGGGAAAGATAATTCATCTAATGCTTAAAATGTCTGGTTTTTATTTCCAGGTTTGTAAACAGCCTGGTGTGTAACATTAACAGGTGACCTGGTGGTACAGTGGTTAAACACTCTGCCGCTAGCCAAAAGGTTGGTGGTTGGAACCCACCAGCCACTCCAAGGGAGAAAGTTGGGCAGTCAGCTTCTGTTAAGATTTCAGCTTGGAAACTGCATGGGGATGACTCATAATTTTTCCCCCACTCTGAATCTTTCCAAATTGGGCTGATAGTATCAATGGTGTAATGCTATCTCTTGGTAATGTTCTTAACAAAATAATATTTAAGTAATGGATAGTCTTGGGTTATGAAACAGTCCCTTAGGCTTGAACAATACAAGTTAAAAAGATTTAACTTGCTGAAGAGAAAGTACAAGTTCAGGGGCACTTTTAGCCTATATGAGAGGTCATTTGAGCTACATCTAAGTACAGGAGCTAGTTTCACAGTTTTGCACTGGTAGGTTAAAACATTAATCAGTCACATGGCCAATCAATAATAGATTGCTAACTGCCTAAAAGTAATTAAGTACTCATCATTTAAAATTGATCAGAGTGCTTTTCTATGTATAACTTTAGTGAATTTTGATTAAATGAAATGAGTGAAACTTGATTACATGATGTTTAATGATTTTTAAGAGATTTTAGGCAATAGAGCTCTTTATTCAAACAAAGTATTCAAATGCTTACACTCTAAATGAGATAACAAAATGACCACTCTGAAGTAAGGGTGGAGGCTGCAGGGCTCTGCTGATTTGCCAGGCTCTTGTCCCTGTTCCTCTCCCTGGGGCACCCTAACAGGACATCCCAAAGCAGTATACAGTGCCAAATGGCTTGAAATATCACTTCAAATTTACAAGTACTCAGATTTGTAATCTCTGCTTTGGCGTCTGGCATAAACCACTATTTCAGTCAGTAAAGTTAGTTTCATAAGTAAAGGTAAAGAATTAAAAACTTGGAGCCACACTTAAAGTTGTTAAATATACTGTGTAATTCTACAAGTGTCCTCATGGTTCCTTGGTATCTCAAAGTGCTTGGCAAATTCATATTATCCCTTAATCCTCTCAAATTGCCTTGAAATGCACTGACATCATTTAAAAACTAATTTCAAGCTGATGAACCTTTTACTATCCTCATATTTTAAATCTGAATAGGCTGGAATCTAACTTTCTTGAACATCCAATCATCCTTGTATGCATGATTTTCCCACAAATATACAGAAGTCACTGCTTAGTGGGTTCCAAATATCCCATTGCCCTCTAAGTTAAACCCAAATGCATGAATTTTTTTTAATATGTATGCATACAACAGTTTCTGAGCCAAGCAGATTAAAAAGGCAGCATAGTGTAAAAGTTAAGAGCATGGACTCCTGATCCAGACTGTCTGGGTTAGATCCTGATTCTACCACTTAACGAGGAGCCCTTGCTTAACAAGGAGCCCTCCTGGCACAATGGCTAAGCACTTGGCTGCTAAAGGAAAGATTGGCAGTTGGAACTCACTCAGGGTCTCTGCAGCAGAAAGATCTGTTCTCTTTATTATTGTTGTTAAGTACTGTCGAGTTGGTTCTGACTCATAGCATTCCCATGTACATCAGAACCAAATGCTGCCTGGTCCCGCACAATTCTCACAATCCTCGTTATGTTTGAGCCCATTGTTGCAGCCACTGTGTCAATCCATCTCGTGGAGGGTCTCCCTATTTTCTGATGACACTCTAATTTACCAAGCATGATGTATCCTGATAGCCTGTCCGAAGTATGTTAAGACGAAGTCTCACCGTCCTCCCTTCTAAGGAGCATTCTGACTACTTCTTCCAAGATAGGTTTGTTCTTTTGGCAGTCCATGGTATATTCAATATTTTCACCAACACCGTAATCCAAATGCATCAATTCTTATTCAGTCTTCCTTATTCATTGCCCAGCTTTCACATGCATACGAGGCAATTGAAAATACCACAGTTTGGGTCAGGTGTACAACAAAGATTACAGCCTAGAAAACCCTGTGAGGCAATTCTACTCTGTTACATGGGATTGCTATGAGTTGAAATCAACTTGACAGCACCTAAAAATAACTACTTATAGGTGTACCACCTTGAGTGAGTCAGGTAACTTCTCTGGATCCCAATTTTCTGAATGTTACACAGGGATAATAATATTGGTGCCTACTTCATAGAATTTCTATGAGAATTAACTGGGCTAATATTTTACAAAGTAATTAGAACAGTTTTTGGCACATAGCAAACACCATAAATAAAATTAGATGAAAATCTGCATTTCCTGTCAAAGGTATGTTACAGCTGTATTTCCCTAGAAGTATACTGTGTTCTCATATTGGCTATATGCTAAGTCACTTTATATGACCAAAAAACTGCATATGGATTTGATTAGAGTCTGTCTAAAAGATGTTTTAAATGCCCATAGAATGCGGGTGAGTTTCTGAGAGTACTTGCCTCCGTCTATAATCTGGTACCTACTTAATGTTCTTGCTATTTCCTGTCATTCTCTTTGGCTCTCTTTGATTCTAGCTAAAATGAAATAATTATTCAATGGGTCATACTGTTTCAAGCCTCTATACCTTCTCACATCTGTTCCTTCTTCCTGAATTATCCTTGTAACACTTCTTCTTCCTCATAAGGTTTCAATACTGATTGAGAAATTGTAATTAACTGTCAAATATTAGTTGAGCTTTAGGCGTGATAATGGACTATCAAAACAATACTTAAATCAAGAAAGTTTATAGGGAAGCAAAAATAGAAGATATTCTATATTAGCTTTCTCAGTATATGTTATAGCAAAAATTCTTTCAATTTAATATACAACTTATTTCTCTATAGAAAAAAGAAATTTAGTCACCATGGCCACCATGCTACATGTAATAAGAGCATCAGTCCCTCCATTACCTTTTTCACTTTCCCCCTTTCCTCCCTCTAGGGTCTGCCATACCTCTTAAATTTCGCCATTTCGGGCTGGCTTTGAATAAGAACAGGCCATAATATTGCCACTATTGCCACAGATGCCTCTTAATATCCACTCTTTTAGCTAAGAAAACTTACCATGCCGATCATTCTCAACCAAGGATCTGTCTAATCCTTAGTCTTCGAATAAGAGAAGGGTGTGTGTGATATCCTAGTAAAAGATATCCTAGTAAGAGGTGGTTTAATTCTTCTGGTTACATAAGAGTTTTATAGGCATATGCAGAAAAAAGCAAAAGGAAATTTCCCAACCATGTTCCAAAAAGTGTGAGATGCTGATGAGTATCATGAGGGGACAAAAGTGCTCTACATTTGTGAGAAATGATGGCCTAAATAAATTAAGCAAGTTTCTTTACTGCAAGAATGATTGGGCTTTTTGGAATCGATTCAATGGCACACAACACTATTTTGTGAAGCTCAAAGTTAGTGAAGCAGTTTGTATAATTTTCCAAACTTGTTGCACATGAAACTATTTCCTCAGGCCACTTAGTAACATCTCTTGGAATCCATGATCAATGGAACCCAACTTGATAAATATGTTCATAGGAAAATTAGAAATGCCATGTGGTCAAATGAACTGAGTCCATTGCTTCACACCAGAGGGACTGGAGAAGAATCATGAGTTTTGTTCAGCTCAATAATTGATAACTGTGTGACTAGCATGTTCTAGGTACTACACTAGGTACAGGAGAAATAGACATGATGAGATTCAGGCTTTTCTCTAGAGTTGCTCACAGGCAGGAGTAGTGCTTACTATGGCAAAAATCTTCTCTTTCAGGGCCAGAATCCAAGAGCAGCTTTCTTACCTGAGAGTATAACCAGGAGTGATATCTCCTTGGAGCTGACTTATTCTTGTTTTTTTTTAAGAAAAAGTACATATTCCCCCTTGTTTCTGACTAATATTCATAGTAGCCCTGGGTTTTAGATTAATTTTGGATAGTATTTTATACTTTTTAAAACTTTTGCATTTTTTTAATCTCATTTGAAACACACAACTCATGTGTTTGTTAGACAGGAGAGATGCCATTATTTGTATTAGACCAATGGAAAAAATGAGATCGATAGAGAGATAATATAGAAGTCAGCATGATGGAGTGGGGAAAAGGCCTGAAAGAGAAGAAAATGCATGCTCTGATTCCCTAGTAGCCACTAACTAATTGCATAATTTTGTACAGTGATTTACCTGGTTATACTCTTTTTCAAGTGATGATAAAATCTATTATAGATACCTATTGGGGTTGATGTGAGGTAAAATAGTAATACAGATAAAATACTTTGAAAAGTTTAAGAGGGTGTACAAACCTGAAATGTTCTTTTTGACTTGCTCTCAGCTCAAAAAAGAAGTAAGCATAGGACACTAATCCTCATGGATCAACCCAGTGCTTTTCCAAAAGCTTAAGATGTGACAAAGTAGCATGAATACAGATTTTCAAATATCTTCCTGTTTTTCCTGATTCCGTGCTTGCCCCAGAGTAGCCAGAGCAGACATTTTAAAACATGAAAATTTTTGCAATGTCATTTCTTTACCTAAAACTAGTTGATGGTTTCCCATTGTACTTAAAATAAAATCCACATTATTTTCTATGACCTACAAGGCCAGTCCTGATTTGGCTGATACCTATCTTGCTAGCCTCTATTACTGTTCCTGAAATTTATTAACCTTCAGACATATTTATTTTTTTTTTCTTCAATTCTCCAAGGTGTTTGCTATCTCAGAGCTTTTGCACATACTAGTACCCTTGCTTGAAATAACTCCCATCCCCATTCCACCTCCACCTGGATAATGACTATTCATATTTTGGATCTGAAATTAAATAGTCATTTTTCAGAGAGACCATCTGCATATATTATACTCCCTGTGATATTTTCATTAAAAGAAAAAATTGCTGTCAAGTTGATTCCGACTCATAGCGACCCTGTAGGACAGAGTAGAACTGCCCGATAGAGTTTCCAAGGAGCATCTGGTGGATTCAAACTGCTGACCTTTTGGTTAGCAGCCATAACTCTTAACCACTACGCCACCAGGGTTTCCCTTTCCCTCATAGTACCCTATTTTTTACATAAGTCTTTACAGCCTTTATTCAATTTAAAAAAATGAAGTATTGTTTATGTTACCATCTTTTAAGGTTTGCTTTCCCTGCTGGACTATAAAATTCATGAGAGCAGGGACCTTGTATGTTTTGTTTCCGAGGTTATATAAAGTGTTTATTATGGTGATTGACACATAGTAGCCACTCAATAAATGTTTCTTGAATTAATTAACAGCTTGGCTGAATACTGCTTTTTATCAAAAGCATACCACACTCTTTTGGTAAAAGAAAAGAGAAAACTATTCTCTGAAGCTAACAGTGTGGTCGCTAAGCTTTTATTTTGAAAGAATTTCAAATTATATTGTTATTAGCTGCTATTGAGTCTGGCCCCAGACTCATGGGGACCCCATGGTGACTCCATGGCTGGCAATGGAACCCGGATCTCCACGTGGAAGGTGAGAATTCTACCACTGAACCACCAATGCCTCTTATATTACTAACTTTTAAACCTGTGATTCCCATCTGAAGTATGCCGGTATTCCTTCATCCCTCACAGCTCACTGGCAGCCACCATCCCCTTCTGCCTTCAATACCCGTACCTGCTTGTTTGGTTTCACATAAACTTTGGGAGACAAATAATAATACAGAACCTTCTGACAAATGTGAATCTGTTGGGAAGCAAACAGAGTCACCTCTATTGGAAGACTATATTAACTGTAGTATGTAAACAATTTTTTTAAACAATATGCTATTTTTAAAGAGATTCTTTGTTGTTGTTTTTTGCCATCGAGTCAGCTCCAGCTCATGGCAATGTTTTGTATAATAGAAAAAAAATATATTGTTCATTCGTATGCCATCTTTAGCATTAAATAAATATTTTTCTTAATTACATGTTACTTATATCATTACTTAAAAGGAGTAGAGAAATACAATTTTGTGCTACATTTATTTTGAAATAAATATTACCAGAAAGAAAAATCAAATATTGAAGCATCAGGTAGAATTTCATTGTACTTCTGTGTCTCTCTTCATACCCTAAAGGACCACTCCTGCTCAACAATTATGGGAACTTGAATTAAACAAAAGGCTTATAGACTACACTGCTGCTGGGATGTCTTGCAAAGATTTGTATGTTTTGTTAATCTTTGAACACATCTGTGGCCTTCTTGTGCCAACTGTACAAATGCTCTATAAAAAGTTAACATCTTTGATGCCTCTGAATTTCCATTGATCCTCAGATACTAAGCTTTGACTGTAAAACAATATCTTTTGCAAGAAAAAAGAAATAATATAAAATAAAGATTTTTCAACTTTGATTTTTTGTCTGTTTTTATTGACACATTGTTACCAATCACAACAGTTCAGTATAATTGCAAGTGTCTATTTTTTTCTGCATTCATTCATTTACTCACTTATTTATTTTTTAAATTTTATTTAAAAGAATTATAAATTCATATAGTAATCGCAAGAATATTACAGAGACTTCTGGCCAACATGGCAGCTTAGTAAAACACACCATGACATCCTTCTACAGCAAAGTTCCAGGAAACCAGCCGAAACAGATACAGATGGCCGTTCTGGAGCCCTAAACATCAAATGAAAGAATAAAGAACTAGATAGAACACCCATGGAAAGAAAAAAACAGCAAACAAGAAGAGACTGAGCAGAGGGCTGATGCCAACTGACCTGACACAGCATGGCCATCTTGAAATAAAGATAGCAACAATCCCAGGTGAGGAACACAGAAGGCAACTTCACAGAATTCCCAAGAGAACACATAGTAACTGTATAGACATACCCAGAGTGAAATAAGTTTCTATTGTTGGCTGCAGCCAATGGAAAGAGCCCAGGCACCCTCACTCAGTGACCAGAGGAACATATTTCCCCTTCCCTCCACACTTCTGGTAACTCGAAGCACTACACCCCCATCCCTGCAGCCTTGACTGCTGAGGACCAAGGTATAAGACCCCCCCATCCAGCTCTGACCACCACCCTACCCTCCTCACTGGCAACATCTTTGCCCAACGACCCCACCAAGCTGCAGCAGACCACTCTAACATAGCACAGCCTCACCATCTGCCCCCCATGACAACCCTGCTGAGTGATGGCAGGCCTCCAGCATGGAACTGGATACTTACCCAGCCCCTCCCACCTACTGACCCTGCTGGGTGGTTGCAGGCCACTCCAGCATGGTACCAGATGCTCCCAACCACCTGAGCAGTGACGACCATGCACCCACATCTCACATGCCTGCCACTAACAAACCTCTCACCTGGCAAGTGGCAGCAACCACATTCCCATGCTCTCATCCACTTGTCACCCAACCCACCTGCCCTCCACTGTCCCTGTACCCCTCCTATCTGGTGATCAATGGCAATTACACCTCCATTCACCCACCACACCCACCACATCTGCAGCCCTATCCACTTGATGAGTGCAAATGCCTGCTCCCGCACCACTTGGCAGATAACCCCACTGCCCACTGCCATCGAGTCAATTCCAACTCATAGAGACCCTATAGGACAGAGTAGAACTGCCCCATAGAGTTTCCAAGGAGTACCTGGCAGATTCTTACTGCCGACCTCTTGTTTAGCAGCCATAGCACTTAACCACTACACCGCCAGGGTTTCCATAAGGTTTCCAAGGAGCAGCTGGTGGATTTGAACCACTGACCTTTTGGTTAATAGTCGTAGTTCCTAACCACTGCACCACCAGGGCTCTGGGCAGATAACAGATGGTGGCAAATACCTTCCCACACTGCCAAGAGCTGCCCAGCATGAACAATGAATAAACAGTCACATTCACACTACAGGCTGCTGCCCAGATCACCCAGAGACAGGTGGCTAGCACTCCAGTGCTGCCAGACCTGAGAGCAGCCAACCACACAAGACCCATCAGACCAGATATAACAAAGCAAAACAAAAAAATCAGAATGAAGCAAATATACTATCAATAAATAAATACAGTAACACTTTAATTTCTCAAAGACAACAGACTATCAAATCATATAAAGAAACAGGACAAGATGGCTAAAGCAAAGGACCAAAATAGTCAGAAAACCTTCCTGATGAAGAAAGGGTAATTGAAGTATCTGATAAAAAAGTTAACAGACTAATATATAGGATCCTCAAAGAAATCAAGAAAGAGATACAGTAGAACACAGACGAAAACCAGGAAAACACAGACAAAACTTTAGAAGAATTCAGGAAAACAATACAAGAACAAAATGACAAAATAAATGGACAGAAACCCTACAGACAGAAACTAGTAATCTAGAAGATTAACACTAAGATTCAGAATTAGAAAGCACATTGGAAGGACTAAGGAATAGAATTGAATCAATGGAAGACAGAATCAGCTGAATAGAGAACAAATCCCTTGATACAAATCTGTTAGAGGAACAATCAGAAAAAAGAATGAAGAAGAATGAAAGCCCAAGAGTCATGTGGGAAATTATCAAGAGGAATAGTTTACACATGGTCGGAATTCCAGAACAAGAAGAGATACACACAAAAAAAGCACAGAGAAATTTTTTGAAGATTTGCTGACAGAAAATGTCCCTAAAATCATGAAAGATGAGAAGATATCCATTTAAGAAGCTTGTCAAGCCCCGTATAGGATAACCCCAAAAGAAAATCACAACATATCATAATCAAACTTTCCAAAACCAAAGACAAAGAAAGAATCCTGAGAGCAGCTCTGGAAACACGAAACATTACCTACAAAGGGGAACCAGTAAGACAAAGCCATGATTCCTTGGCAGAAATCATGCTGGCAAGAAGGCAAAGGGATGACATACATAAAACCTTGAAAGAAAAAAATTGCCAACCAAGATTACATATACAGCAAAATTGTCTCTCAAATATGATGGCAAAATTAGGGCATTTTCAGATAAACATAAATTGAGATAATTTGTGAAAACTGGACCAACCATGCTAGAAATACTAAAGAGAGTCCTTTAGACAGAGAGACAATAATATCAGACAACAACCTGAGATTAAGACTCATGACAACATCACCTGGTTACCAACCCAGAGAAAGAATTTTCAAAAATAAAATAAAGTTACAAGACTGAAAACAGGGAACCAGAGACATCAATCTGTAAATGATGACAACTTTAAAATAAAAAGGGAATACATGGTGTAGTTATAGAACTTCCATATGGAGAATAAGTCAAGGTGATATCAAGATATAACAGACTGTTTTATACTTAGGAAGATAAAAGTAAATTTCAGGATAACCCCAAAGAAAAATAACAAACTTTGCCAAAATAAAAAAGAAGAAAATCATAAAAACTCAATAAACACAAAATCAACAGCAACAAAGGAAATGAAAAGAAAGTTCATAACAAAAAGAACTCAGCACAGAACTGTATATGGAACAAAGAAATCATCAATATCACTGAAAAAAGCATGACAAAGTGACAGTAGCAAATTCATAAAAATAAAATTCATATCTAATAATAATTATTTTGAATATTTTGGACTTCTTCCTTCAGTACCATCAGTTCCTGATCATATGCCACCTCTTGAAATGGTTGAATTTTGACTAATTCTTTTTGGTATAATGACTCTGTGTATTCCTTCCATCTTCTTTTGATGCTTCCTGTGTCGTTTAATATTTTCCCCATGGAATCCTTCACTACTGCAACTCGAGGCTTGAATTTTTTTGTCAGTTCTTTCAGCTTGAGAAACACCGATCGTGTTCTTCCCTTTTGGTTTTACATCTCCAGCTCTTTACACATGTCATTATAATACTTTACTTTGTCTTCTCGAGAGGCCCTTTGAAATCTTCTGTTCAAATAGAACTCCAAAAAGGAAATCAGGAAAACAATTCCATTTACAGCAGCCCTGCAAAAGATAAAATACTTAGGAATAAACCTAACCAGGGATGTTAAAGACTTATACAAATAAAACAAGAAACCAAAAAAGACCTTCATAAGTAGAAAAACATACCATGCTCATGTATAGAAGACTTAATATTTTGAAAATGTCAAGACTACACAAAGCGATCTACAGATACAATGCAATCGCAATCCAGATTCTACCAACATTCTTTAAGAGATGGAGAAACTAATCACCAACTTTACATATGAAGAAGAGAGGCCCTGGATAAGCAAAGCACTACTTAAAAAGAACAATGTAGGAGGCCTCACACTTTCTGATACAGCCACGGTAGTCAAAACAACCTGGTACTGGTACAATAACAAACATACAGACACCAATGGAACAGAATTGAGAACTCGAAAGTAAATCCATCCACCTATGGATGGCTGATCTTTGGGGGAGGGCTGAAATACATTAAATGGGGAGGGATAATCTTTTTAACAAGTGGTGCTGGCAAAGCTCGTTATCCATTGGCACAAAAATGAAACAGGATCCATTCCTCACATCATTCACAAAAGCTAACTCAATATGGATCAAAGACTTAAATGTAAAATGTACAACTATAAAGATCATGGAAGAAAAATAGGGGCAAACATAGGGGTCCTAATTTATGGCATAAATAGACTACCTTATATATCCAAAAATGCACAAACAGCAGAAAATAAACTAGAAGACTGGGACCTCCTAAAAATTAAACACTTATGTGCATCAAGCGACTTCTCTAAAAGATTAAAAAGAGAACATACAGACTGTGAAAACATTTTTAGCAACAACATATCTGACAAGGTACTAATCTGTAAAATTCATAGAAAATTTTAACACCTCACCAACAAAAAGACAAACAATACACTTAAAAAATGGGCAAAGGACGTGAACAGAACCTTCACCAAAGAAGACATTCAGGCAGCCAACAAATGCTTGTGATCATTAGCCATTAGAGAGATGCAAATCAAAACAACAAAGAGATATCACCTCATCCCAGCAATAATTGGAATTATGAAAAAAACAGAAAACAACAATTGCAGGTGAGGGTGTGGGGAGATTGGAACTCTCATGAACTGCTGGTATGGATACAAAACTGTATAACCACTGTGGAAAAAGTTATGGTGCTTCCTTAAAAAGTTAGACAAAGAAGTACTATATGATCCAGCAATTCCACTACTAGGTATATATCCTAGAGAAATAAGAACAGTGATATGAATAGATGTATGTACACCCATTGTCTTAGTCATCTAGTGCTGCTATAACAGGAATACCACAAGTGGATGGCTTTAACAAAAAGAAATTTATTCTCTCACAATGTAGGAGGCTAGAAGTCCGAATTCAGGGTGCAACCTCCAGGGAAAGGCTTTCTCTCTCTGTCAGCTCTGGGGGAAGGTCCTTGTCATCAATCTTCCCCTAGTCTAGGAGCTTCTCAGCGTACGGAACCCAAGTCCAGAGGATTTGCTCCCCTTCTCATTCTTCATTTTTGGTGGTAGGAGGTCCTTCTCCTCTTTCTGCTCACTTCCTTCTTTTATATCTCAAAAGAGATTGACTCAAGACACAACCTAGATTGAGTCTTGCCTCGTTAACATAACTGCCTCTAATCCTGTCTCATTAGCATCATAGAGGTAGAGTTTACAACACATAGAATGTGTTGGCAACATGGTGGACAATCATGCAATCCTGGGAATCATGGCCTAGCCAAGTTGACACACATTTTGGGGGGGACACAATTCAATCCATAACACCCATGTTCATTGCAGCATTATTCACAATAGCAAAAAGATGGAAATAACCTAACTGCCCATCAACGGATGAATGGATGAACAAACTGTGGAATAATATGCAATGTTAAAGAATAAATATGAATCCACAAAACACCTGACAACATAGATGAACCTGGAAAACATTATGCTGAGTGAAAAAAGTCAAAGACAAAAGTATTTATGTATATAAGTCCACTATAATAAAAAGTCAAGAAAAGGTTTACACACAGAAAGAAACGTTCTCTCGTGGTTACCAGGGATGGGTGGGAGAAGGAAGAAAAATCACTAGCTAGATAGTTTTTGTTGTTAGGTGTCGTCTAGTCAGTTCTGTCTCATAGCCACCCTATGCACAACAGGAGGAAACACTGCCCGGTCCTGTGCCATCCTTACAATCGTTGTTATGCTTGAGCTCATTGTTGTAGCCACTGTGTCAATCCACCTCATTAATGGTCTTCCTCTTTTCCGCTGACCCTGTACTTTGCCAAGCATGATTTCCTTCTCCAGGAACTGATCTCTCCTGACAACACGTCCAAAGTATGTAAGACGCGATCTTGCCATTCTTGCTTCTAAGGAGCATTCTGGTTGCACTTCTTCCAAGACATATTCGTTCATTTTTTTTGGCAGTCCATGGTATATATTCAATATTCTTCGCCAACACCACAATTCAAAGGAGTCAATTCTTCTTTGGTCTTCTTTATTCATTGTCCAGCTTTCACATGCATATGATGTGATTGAAAATACCATGGCTCGGGTCAGGTGCACCTTAGTCTTCAAGGTGACATCTTTGTTTTCAACACTTTAAAGAGGTCCTTTGCAGCGGATTTACCCAATGCAATGAGTCGTTTGATTTCTTGACTGCTGCTTCCATGGGTGTCAGTTTGTTGTACTGTGGGGGCTTGTGTGTTGCTGTGATGCCGGAAGCTATGCCACTGGTATTCAGATACCAGCAGGGCCACCCATGAAGGACAGGTTTCAGCTGAGCTTCCGGATAAGACTAGGAACAAGGACCCAGCAGTCTACTTCTGAACAGCATTAGCCAGTGAAAACCTTATGAATAGCAGCTAGATAGTAGACCCATATTAACTTGGGTGAAGGGAGAGACAATGCACAATATGGGGGAGGTTAGCACAAGATGACCAAGGCAAAGGAAGACACTGAGAGATATGCAAAAGTAAAAGGCAACAACGGTAAATGCTATTACATACACAATCCTGCAATAACTGTTAATTATAAAAATTTATGAGTAAATAAATCGATAGATAGGTAGGCTGAACAGATGTGGGATAGCATATGGGAGTACACCCAAGAGCATACATAGGTTTGGCAGAGGATATTTCTTCATACGCATTTGTATGTGCTCAAATATATCCATGTATATAGTAGAGCACACAGGGGGCACAGTTATTAAAACTTCTTAGTCATAACCACACACTTCAAGAGACGGAGTCGCTGTGTTTGGGGACTTAGGACCATAGTCTTAGGTGGCATCTAGGTCAATTGGCATAACATAGCCCATAAAGACAATGTTCTACATCCTACTTTGGTTAGTAGCGACTGGGGTCTTAAAACTTGTGGGTGGCCATCTAAGATACATCTATTGGTCTCAATCCAACTAGAGCAAAGAAAAGTGAAGAAAATCAAAGTCTTAAGGAATAATTAGTTCAAAGGAATAATGGACTGTACAAACCACAGCTTCCACTAGAATGAGACCAGAAATACTAGATGGTGCTCAGCTACTACCAGCCCCCACACTGATTTGGGTCACAGCAGAAGGTCACAGACAGAATGGGAGAAAAATGTAGAACAAAATTCAAATTCATAAAAAAAAGTCTTACTGATCTGATAGAGACTGGTGGAACCCCTGAGACTACGATCCTTAGGCACCCTTCAAATCTTTTAGCCAAACAATAGACAGTCCTATAAAGTGAACAATAACACGCCCAAGGAATGTGCTCGTACGAACAACCAACCACGTGAAACCAAAAGGGAAGAATTTGCCCCAAAACAAAGTTCAGAAGGCAGGAAGGGACAGGAAAGATTGGCTAATGTAAACAGGGAACTCAGGGAGAAAGTGGGGAGAGTGCTGTCACACTGAGGGGATTGCAGCTAATGTCATTAAACAAATGTATATAAATTGTTGAATGGGAAACTAATTTATTCTGTAAACTTTCACCCAAATCACAATAAAATGTTTATATAAAAAAAAGAAAAAACTTTATCAAGAGAGTAAAAAGAGAACCTACAGACTGGGGAAAAATCTTTGGCAACCACATATCTGATAAGGGTCTAATCTCTAAAACATACAGAAAACTTCAAAAACTCAACAACGAAAAGACAAACAATCCAATCAAAAAATGGGCAAAGGACATGAACAGACACTTCTCCAAAAAGGACATTCAGGAGGCCATGAAAAGCTGCTCGCGATCATTAGCTGTTAGAGAATGCAAACCAAAACTATAGTGCTCAACATATAGATTGAATAAGTATGGTGAAAGAATACAACCCTCTCACACACCTTTCCTGATTTAAACCATGCATTATCTGCTTGTTCTGTTGGAATGACTGCCTCTTGGTCTATGTACAGGTTTCTCATGAGCACAATTAAGTGTATTGGAATTCCCATTATTCTCAATGTTATCCACAATTTATTACAATCCACAGTCGAATGCCTTTGCATAGTCAACAAAACACAAGTGAACATCTTTCTGGTATTCTCCGCTTTCAGTAAAGATCCACCTGACATACCCCTTGTTCCAAGTCCTCTTCTGAATCTGACTTGAATTTCTGGCAGTTCCCTGACAATGTACTTCTGCAACGATTTTTGAATTTTCTTCAACAAAATTTTACTTACATGTGATATCGTTTGATAATTTTGACATTCTGTTGGATCACTTCTCTTTGGAATGGGCAAAAATATGGATCTCTTCCAGTCGGTTGGCCAGGTAGCTAGCTGTCTTCCAAATTGCTTGGCATAGATGAGTGAGCACCTAAAGCATTCATCCATTTGCTGAAACATCCTAATTGGTATTCCATCAACTCCCAGAACCTTGTTTTTCATCAATGCCTTCAGTGCAGCTTGAACTTCTTCCTTCGATACCATCAGTTCTTGACCATATGCTACCTCCTGAAATGTTTGAATATAGTACAGTTATCAAAACCAGAAAACTGATATTGGTACAAAACTAGTAACTAATGTACAGAATTTATTTATTTAGAATTTATTTACATGCACTAATTTTTCGGTGTTAAGTCTAAGGAAAATTATCACATCCAGAAAAAAATTTTTTTTTTTTTACATCCAGAGATCCCCTTAATTACCACCATTATCAGGATACAGAACTGTTCTATCATCCTAAAGAAACTTTCTTGTGCTATGCCTTTACAGTCACATACTCCCAGCATCCCTGACCCTGGAAACCAAAGATATGTTAACCATCACTATAATTTTGTTTCTTTGAAAATGTTATTTGGATAGAATCATAAAGTAGGTAATCTTTAGAAACTAGCTTATTTTATTCAAAATAGTGCCCTTGAGACCCATGCAAGTTGTGTGTATACCAATAATATGTTCCATTTTACTACTGACCAGCATTTCATTGTAATCCATTTGCTATTTGTATGAAGTTTAGGTTATATCCAGTTTTGGGCTATTACAAATAATGCTGCTATAAACGTTTCTGTACAGGATGTTGTGTGAACATAAGTCATTTCTTTGGGGTAAACACATAGGATTGGAATAGCTGGGTCATACAGTAAGTGCATGTTTTACTTTATAAGAACCACCAAAATGTTTTCCAGAGTGAGTGTACAACTTTACTTTCCCACCAGCAATGTATGTATGATCTATTTTTTCCACACCCTTGTCAGCATTTGATGTTGTCAGTATTTTTTATTATAGTCATTAAGATAGGTGCATAGTGCTATCATATTGTGGCTTTAATTTAACAACTCCTAATTTTTTTTTTAATAGTTAACAATCCATAATTTGTTATCATCCACACAGTCAAATGCCTTTGCATAGTCAATAAAACACGAGTAAACATCCTTCTGGTATTCTCTGCTTTCAGCCAGGATCCATCCGACAGCAGCAATGATATCCCTGGTTCCATGTCTTCTTCTGAATCAAGCCTGAATTCTTTTATTTACTATGCAAAGACATTTGACTGGGTGGATCATACCAAATTATGGATAACATTACAAAGAATGGGAATTCCAGGACACTTAATTGTGCTCATGAGGAAACTGTACATAGATCAAGAGGCAGTTGTTCGGACAGAACAAGGGGATACTACGTGGTTTAAAGTCAGGAAAGGTGTGCACCAGGGTTGTATCCTTTCACCATACCTATTCAACCTGTATGCTGAGCAAATAATCTGAGAAGCTGGACTATACAAAGAACGGGGCATCAGGATTGGAGGAAGACTCATTAACAACCTGTGTAATGCAGCTGACACAACTTTGCTTGCTGAAAGTGAAGAGGACTTGAAGCACTTATTGATGAAGGACAAAGACCACAGCCTTCAGTATGGATTACACCTTAACATAAAGAAAAAAAAATTCTCACAACTGGACTAATAAGCAACACCATGATAAACAGAGAAAAGTTTAAAGTTGTGGAGGATTTCATTTTACTTGGATCCACGATCAACAGCCATGAAATCAAAAGACGCATTGCATTGGGCAAATCTGCTGCAAAGGACCTCTTTAAAGTGTTGAAAACAAAGATGTCACCTTGAAGACTAAGATGCGCCTGACCCAAGCCATGGTATTTTCAATCACATCATATGCATGTGAAAGCTGGACAATGAATAAGGAAGGCCAAAGAAGAATTGACGCCTTTGAATTGTGGTGTTGGTGATGAATATTGAACATATCATGGACTGCCAGAAGAATGAACAAATTTGTCTTGGAAGAAGTACAACCAGGATGTTCCTTAGATACAAGGATGGCGAGACCACATCTTACATATTTTAGGCATGTTGTCAATAGGGATCAGTCCCTGGAGAAGGACATCATGCTTGGTAAAGTAGAAGGTCAGCAGAAAGGAGGAAGGCCTTCGATGAGATGAACTGACACAGTGACTGCAACAATGGGCACAAGCATAACAACGATTGTGAGCATGGTGCAGGACCGGGCAGTGTTTCATTCTGTGGTACATAGGGTCGCTATGAGTCGGAACCAACTCAATGTCACCTAACAACAACAATGGCTAATGAAGTTGAAAATCTTTTCAAGTGCTTATTTGTCATCCGTATATCCTCTATGGTGAAATATCTTTTCCTGTGTTTTGCCCATTATCTAATTGATTTGTTGTTTGTTTGTTTTACTGTTGACTTTAGTATTTTATTTTCTGGATGCAAGTCCTTTGCTGGATATATGATTTGCAAGTATTTTCTCCCAGTCCATGGTTTGCCCTTTCATTTACGTAACAGGTTTTTCACAGCACACAGGTTTTTAATTTTAATGAAATCTAATGTATTTATTTTTCCTGCTTTTGCTGTCATCTAAAAACTCTTGCCTATTCCTAAATCATGGAGTTTTCTCCTATTTTTCTTTTCCTAAAAGTTTTATTGTTTTACATTTAGAACTGCAATCCATTTTGAGTTAATTTTTATGTAGGTTGCGAGGTTTAGGTTGAGATATTTGTTTTTTTTTTTTTTTTTAGCCTATGTATTTTTTTTTTTTATATCCAATTATTGTAAAGCCTACCTTTCCTTCTTCCTTTTAATTGCTTTTGTACCTTAGGAAAAAATCAATTAGTCATACTTATTTGGGTCTGTTTTGGATTCTGTATTCTATTCCATTGATCTTGTGTTTATGCGTCCACCAATACTACACTGTATTTATCACTATGGCTAGATGGTGAATATTAAATCAGGTAGTGTGATTCCTCCAACTTTATTTTTTCTTTTTCAATTCTTTTTAGGTATTACACACCTTTTACTTTTCCACATAAATTTCAAAATCAACTTGTTTGTATCTACAAAAAATCCTGTTCGCATTTTGATAGGAAATGAATTAAGCCTGTAGATTAATTTGAGGAGAACTGACATCTTTGCTTCTTTGAGTCTTCCAATCCATGAACACAATAGGCTTGTTCATGTATCATGGTCTTTAATTACTTTAATCAGTCCTTTATGGTTTTCAGCATATAGATCATGAACATGTTTTGTTAGATGTATAACTAAATATTTCAGTCTGGAGTCATTGTAAATGATATTGCATTTTAAATTTTGATTTCCAGTTGTTCATTGCTAGTATATACAAATACAATTCATTTTTATGTGATAACTTTGTATCTGTGACATTGCTAAATTCCCTGCTTAGTTCTAGGAGGTATTTTGTTTGTTTGGCTGTTTTTTTTTTTTTCTGTTCTGTTTTGTTTATTTTGTAGATTCTTGGGATTTTCTAAAAAGTCAATCATGTAGCATGACTGTATTTTCAATGTGAGGTTTTCACCACAACTTTGTGAATAGGAGCTTGTCACATGTTTTTCTTTTTTTTTTTAGTTTGTTCAAAATTTTAAAAAATGTATCTTTCTCCTTTAATTCTAAGGCCACAAATCCAGTAACGACATTAGATAAGACTTTGTATCTCTAATGCTGTATTCTAAATTTGAAATTCTGTCTTTTTCTCCTTCTCTTCACTTTGACCTGGTTGTAATATCAAAGGTTATACTGATGCTGTCTGCTCATCTCTGCAGAAAAATATTTTTAAAGCATTAAAATTGAGAGATAAGAACCTCATACTAAAAAAAAAAAAGTGACAGAGGCAAAATTCCCTCTCTGGTAAAAAATGTAACAAATGATTTCAAGTTTCCTGGCAAATACAAAAATATGCATTTTATTTAACCATTGGATTTTATTATAACCATGGATATACAAGACTTCTTCAAGATGTCCTACATCCAGCAGGAGAAATTGTATTTCTTCTCAGGTATTCTCATTAGAAGTCTGCTTTGCAGAGGAAATTTGTGTTAATAGCAGTCTTCTCAGAAGCCCTGGTGGCACAGTGGTTAAAAGATTGGCTATTAACCAAAAGGTGACAGTTCATATCCAGTAGCTGCTCCTTGGAAACCCTATGGGGCAGCTCTACTCTGTCCTGTAGGGTAGCTATGAGTCGGAATTAACTCGATGGCAATGTGTAGCTAGGCAACTAAAATTGGCAGTCATTCATCCACCCAAACTTACAATATCCTAGCTTATACTTGCTGGACAATTACATATTGCAGGTGGGGACTGTGGTTCAAATTTATTGCATTTGTTCATTTTTAAGTTCTTAGTTGGGAATCATTCTCCTTTTTGAAGACATTAGAATCCTAAGAGGTGAATTTGGGTATGTTGGCTCAAAAAGCTGCCCATTGATCACCACTATTCCCTATTCAAGAACTACTAGATAACATCTTGTGCATTTTGGGGCTTTCCCTCTTGTAGATCAAAGTTGTTTAGGGTTAGTAAGAATATTTTTAACCTAATAAGCATGCTGGTTAACGGTTGTTCTTTTCCAGGTTGGTTAATGCCACAGTTAAAACCCCCACAAGACAGGTTTTTCATTGTCTCTTCTGAGTCTTTACTGAACTATTCTTATGCCCTTTCTGGTGCCAAGATAGGATAAGTATTAATCTTAAAGGGAAATACCTATGGCAGAAGAGAAAGTTGACACTTTTTAAACCTATGAGATCTTCCTAAGCCTGATGAACAGGAAAAAAAATTAAAAACTATGTATAAAAATAATGATAAACATAGTTTTTAATCACTTATCAAGTTATATAGTCCTAATTTTAAAAGCTTTCCAGACAAAATTCTATTGTGTTGGTTCAATTAACTCACATTTCTGAGATAGTCAATGGTAACAACAAACTAAAGTGGATAGAACTGATGTTAATATCAGCAAGGTTTTGAAAGGAAAATAGATCTATAACAAGTAAGAGTTGATATATATTTCTATGATGAACATTTGCGTGGGGTAGATCTTTTATTCAGAAGGTAACCCTTACTAAAGACAATATAATAAAATTAATTGAATTAAAATGAACATTTACAATGTAACTAACAGAAGCTTGTTAATAGCATACTTTCTGGCAGATGCCTATTTACACTAGCTGTTAAGCTTTTAAAATTGTTCATATTGTTTTGCTTCCTTTCAATTTTAATATCCTGAGACAAAGTCTCAGTAACCCAGCCCTAGTTCTACCTCTGTCTAGAAATTATAATATGGTGAAATATTTGTCAATTAGAACTCAAGTAACCTCCAGTTACTGAATGTCTTATTTGCACTCTACCAGAAAAGAAGAGATCAGAGTTTTAATTTTTTTAAGGCAAAAAAAAAATTAATCCAGAGTATGCAGCCTGGGGTCAATATATATTTACCTCCATTTCCTCGATCTACTACCTCTACATATAATGTTCTGAATAAGGAGAATGGCTCTTCAATCAAGATGATAATCTTGAATCTTCCTTAATTATAAAGTGAGGAAATTCGACAGGAAATGGGGAATAGGGGAAGAGTGTCTTATTTCAACATTAAAATAAAATGTCATAGTCTGTTAATGTTCCCTATTCAGAAGTTCAAATAACCAGAATCAAACACCCCTAAGTATATAGAAGTTAATACAGCTTTGCTTTTTTTCCTCTGTATTTCAAGTCAAGATGATAAATTACCAGCCCTCTGTGCTTTTAGTATGATTCCTACATGAACTGAGGCTGATAGAGAATTCTACTAAAGGCTCATGGAGCTGCACGGCACTTGGCAGTGATGAATACATTCGGCTGACAGTAATAGAGACTCATCAACCCTTGGGTGCTGAGTTTCATTCAGCCAACACTCATATGAGGAGCAGCTTCTAAAGCATTTTTTCATACATTTAATTTTTCTGCCAGTCAGGAAAAAGTATTTTGAGTATTTTTGGCTACCTCATCAGCAGGTATAGAAAACCTTCCTGTTTGCCAAATTTAGGAGTCAATTTTAGAAGTCACAGTTCTAATATTCTTTTCTTCCCCCGCTAGTTAACTATGTCTTCTGTTTCCTGGTGTTGACTCTGCTATAGCATCGGTGGTGGTGGTGTTGTTAGCTGCCATCCAATCAGCCCCCAACTCATGGAAACCTCACACACAACAAAACAAAATGCTACTCACTCCTGCTTATCCTCATGATCAGCTGCAGATTGGACCACCGTGATCTATAGAGTTTTTATTGGCTGATTTTTTAAAGTAGATCACCAGGACTTTCTTCCTAGCCTGTCTTAGTCTAGAAGCTCTGCCGAAACATGTTCAACATCACAGCAACACACAAGCCTCTACACACAGACAAGTGGTGTCTATGACTGAGGTGCATTGGCTGGAAATCAAACCCAGGTCTCCCTCACGGAAGATGAGAATTCTACCTTTGAACCTCCAATGTCCCCTGCAGCCTGGGTGGACTGTCCTTACTAAAAAAGGAGACTTTCAGACTGATAGAGGGCTTTCAGACTGGTAATATTTGAACAATCAAAAGACAGAAAATTGGAGAATGTTAGAAAAACAAGGAGAATGGTGAGAAACTTATTTGGGAAAACCTATAGCTTTTTACCCTGCAAGAATAAGTAGAGCAATCCATACTCCTGCAGTTTAGAAAGCCTAAGATATAAAACAATTCCTGACTTACTCTCTTGAGATATTATTATGGACAAAATATTTGCCATATGATTAGTTTTAAGAATGGCACTCATTACTGGACAATAACGAAATGGTCGATTATTGTCAAAATTTTGTTTCGATCCTAGAACCAGATTAATTTACATGGCAGCAATATTAAGAGCATTAAGACTGTTTCCTTTGTTCATTACAAGTTTTGAAAATCTGAACAGGATAGATAAAATCAAAATTAAGCTAATGCATGAACACTGTAACCATAATGGCATAAGAAAAATAAACTAAGTATATTTCTCAATATTACCAGACACATTTCCAAGTCTTGGAAGAAGTACCTCTCCTACTATATAACCAAGAATACTAGCTTAAAAATGTAATTATTTTTTCACCATGGCTGCACCCAATCCAGCACATTAAAGTAAGATAATCACCCTGTGCAAAAGGCAGAACTTCTAAATGAGAAACAACAAACCTGTTCAATCATCTATACGCATGATAGTATATCAACTTTAGGCAAATTGACTGAAGTCCACTAGGCTTCATGTCACTCTCTGTAGAACAATGTGTTGAATATTAATGCAACTATTTAGTCACCAATTAATTTATCATTTGTTTATTCCACAGACAGTTATGACAGATCTTTTATATGATAGACACTGTCCCAGGCACTATGTCTGCTCTCAATGATAAGTAAGACCTGGGCCCTGCCCTTTAAGCATGTATAGTCTAACAACACATAAATTTTTTCAACAGATTATAACAGTAACTACTATTCAGAAGGAAATACATTTGCATAATAAAGAAGAGCTTTGGTAGCAGACAGACCCAGATTTGAATCCCAGATTTGTCACTTAATTATGCTTACTTTCTGTGTCACTGTATGTGTATATTGATGTTATGGATTGAATTGTGTCATTCAAACATTCATGTTGAAGTCTTCATGCCTGGTACTTGTGAAAGTTACCTTATTTGGCTCTAGAGTCTCTGAAGATGTTATCAGTTCAGTTAACATGAGGTCATACAGAAGTTTTGTGAATCCTAATCCTACATGAGTAGTGTCCTAAAAAAGCGGAAGAGAGAGGTGGGGCCAAGACGGCTAACTAGTCAGAAGCTTCCACTGAACCCTCCTGCAACAAAGACCTGAAAAAACAAGTGAATCAATTACATATATGACAATCTACGAATCCTGAGAATCAAACACAGAACTAAGGAATCGAACTGAGTGACAGGGGAGTGAGAGACCGTGCAGAAGCAGTGACGAGTTGCTGAGCCTGCACAGTGCCTCAGCTCCAAATCCTTGGTGCCCCTCTTTGGTGTGAATGTGGTGGGGCTGATGGTAGTTTCTGGAGACACAGCAAGCACAGGATGCAGCCCTAACCTCCTAGGGCAATCTCGGCGGGGACCCAGCCAGTGCACACAGGCTACACACGCCTCTGGAATCTGAGATAAAACAGCGCTCTTGACACAAGATATGTGATTTTGTCTAATTTAGGACACGCAGATCTGATAGCTCCTTCTGAAAGTACTCTGTCCTATCTATTTGATCCCTCCCCTCCCTGCCCCGGCTGGCTTATTAACATTTGAATTCCCTGGGCCTGAGATAGAACACGCTGAGATTTTTCTGACCAACTTTCCTGGCCTGGGAGAAGGAGAAAATTAACAAACAGCGAAAAAATACTTTTCCGACTCCCCTAAAGTGGAAGGTAAGAGCAGAAGCGGCTCCAGTCCAGGCATAAGTGATCCACAGATTTTGGCTTTTGCCCCTACATGGAACCAGGTGGCTATTATAATGCAAAAGCAAATCTGTTAGAGGTCTGACTGTACTTGTTTCAGCTGTGCAGTGGAGAGCAGGTTTTGCAGGTTTGATAGTAATGTACCTATAAAACAGAGCCCTCACCTACCCACAGCAGGGACCTGAGGGCTGAGGCTCCATCAACCACCTAGCCACCCCCAAAAGGGGTCTAAGAATAGTAGTGCCTACCAGTCTTTACAGGTATAAGCATTGGGTGCCTAAGGTACAGCTGCAGAGCCCACCCACCAGAGTACTGTAGAAAACAGAGACGCTTCTTCCTCACTTGCACTTGGGGAAAGGCTGTCAGTACTCTACCCTCCTCAGTGTGTGACCCCCTGCTGCTACCAGAAACCGAGGCATACAACCATCACAACTACTCCTGTAAGATAGTAAGTGAGAGCCTACACCACACACTAGGTGACTGACAATCAGGACATCTGAGATGAATCTATTCTAGAATAGTGAAAGGACTCATAGGCTCATATACCTGGTAACAGCTCTAACGATCAGGTAATAGGACATTAGTGCTTAAAAGGTTCCAGTAATCAAGTTAGTGCACTCTAGTAGCCTATCTGCATATATTGAAACAAAACCAAGCAAGAAGATAGGACACAGTGAGCAAACATAAAATAAATTATTATAATAACTTATAGATGGCTCAGAGACAGCAGTTGATATCAAATTACATAAAGAAGCAGACCATGATTGCTTCTAAAAACTCCCAAAACAGAGAATCAAAGTCTCTGCTGGATGAAGATGTATTCCTGGAATTGCTAGATGTAGAACACAAAGATTAATACAGAGAATGCTTCAAGACATCAGAAAAAGCCAAGGAACACACAGACAAAGCAGTTGAAGAAATTAAAAAGGTTATTCAAGAACATAATGCAAAATTTAATAAAGTGCAAGAATCCATAGAGAGACAGCATTCAGAAATTCAAAAGATTAACAATATAATTACAGAACTAGACAACTCAATAGGAAGTCAGAGGAGCAGAATTGAGGAACTGGAATGCAGGATTGGGGAGATGGAAGTTAAGGCACTTGGCACCAATATATTTGAAGAAAAATCAGATAAAAGCATTTTAAAAAAATGAAGAAACCCTAAGAATCATGTGGGGCTCTACCAAGAAGAATAACTTCACAGCGATTGGGATTCCAGAACGGGGAGGGATAACAGAAAATACAGAGAATTGTTGAAAATTTGTTGAAAGAAAACTTCCCTGACATCATGAAAGATGAAAAGATGTCTATCCAAGATGCTCATCAAACCCCATACAAGGCAGATCCCAAAAGAATGTCACCAAGACATATCATTAATAAACTTGCCAAAACCAAAGATAAAGAGAAAATTTTAATAGCAGCCAGGGATAAGTGAAAAGTCACCTACAAAGGAGAATCAATAAAAATAAGTTTGGACTACTTGGCATAAACCATTCAGGCAAGAAGGCAATGGGATGACTTATACAAAGCATTGAAAGAGAAAAATTGCCAGCCAAGAATCATACACCCAGCAAAACTGTCTCTCAAATATGAAGGCAAAATTAATTCATTTACAGATAAACATGAGCTTAAAGAATTCTTAAAAACCAAGCTAAAACTACAAAAAATAATAAAGGGAATTCTCTAGTTAGAAAATCAATAATATCAGGTATCAACACAACACTAGGACACAGAACAGAGCATCCTGATATCAACTCAGATACGGAAACCACAAAAATAAAATAAGATAAAAAAGCACTCAAAACAGGGAATCATTGATATCATTATGTAAAAGATCACAATAATCAATAAAGAGGGACTAAATACAGGAGGCATAGATCTTCCATATGGAGAGGAAATCAAGGCGATATAGGGAGGTACAGGTTAGGTTTATACCTAGAAAAATAGGGGTAAATATTAAGGTAACCACAAAGGAGACTAACAATTTCATACTTCTAAACAAAAACCAAGATAAACGTACTCAGGAAAAACAAATTCAACTACAAGGAAAAACAGAAACACGCAATTTACAAAGAAAAACTTCTCAGCACAAAAAAGTGGAAAAATGAAACTGTCAACAACACACAAAAAAGGCATCAAAATGACACTACTAAACTCATACCTATCTATAATTATGCTGAATATAAATGGACTAAATGCACCAATAAAGAGACAGAGAGATGCAGATTGGATAAAAAAAATAATCCAGCTATGTGCTGCCTTCAAGAGACACACCTTAGACTTAGAGACACAAACAAACTACAACTCAAAGGATGGAAAAAAAAAATCAAGCAAGCAATCCCCAGATCATCTGTTAGCCCAAGACAGGAACCATGCCCAAAGCCAACTTTTCAGACAGGGATTGGACTGGAATATGGGATGGAAAATGATACTGGTGAAGAACAAGCTTCTTGGACCAAGTAGACACATGAGACTATGTTGGCATCTCCTGTCTGGAGGGGAGATGAGAAGGCAGAAGGTGGCCAGAAGCTGCCCAAATGGACATGAGGAGAAAGAGTGGAGTGAAGGACTGTGCTGTCTCATTAGGGGGAGAGCAATTAAGAGCGTACAGCAAGGTGTATGTAATTTTTCTATGAGAGACTGAACTGATTAGTAAACTTTCACTTAAAGCACAATAAAAATTAATTTAAAAAAAGAGAAAGAGAGACACAGAAAGACAGCAAGGAACAAAGGCCATGTGAAGATGCATCTGCAAGCTAAGGAATGCCTGGGGCAGCCAGAAGCTGAGAGTGGAAGATAGAAGAAATAAAGGATCTTCTCCTAGAACCTTTGGAAAGAACACAGCCCTGCTGACACCCTGAGTTTGTACTCCTAAGTCTCCAGAAATGTAAAACAATAAATTTCTCACCCAGTTTGTGATATTTTGCTACCGAAGCCCTAGACAATTAGGAAAGGACTTCAAGTCTTCCTGGGTGGAGGCTTTCAAAATAGAAGACTAGGTCTTGAAAGATAAGTGAAGAGACATCCCCTAAAAAGAGAGGGGGAGGGGCATCCACATGTATGGGAATGCAAGCTAGAGACCATTCAGACTCAGGAAACTTCATAAACAAAGGCATAGAGGAATGAGACAGCACAGCATATCCAGAGGAGCAGAGAGCAATTTTTTTTTGCATTTTCTTTATTGTTCTAAAAACATATATAAGACAACCTTTACCCATACAAAGAACAATTTTTATGTGGCTGAAATACAAGTAATACATGGGAGTAGGTGGAAGATGGGGCTGGAAATCTAGGATGGCTGAAAAAGATTTTGAGGACAAAAAAAATTCTTTTTTTTTTGTAGAAGGGCAAGCTAAGGAAATTTAGACTATCTTCTATGTAATGAAGAGCCATTAAACAGAAGCAGAGAGGGGCGGGGCAAAGATGACACAGTAGTCAGAAGCATCTGGTGATCCCTCTTACAACAAAGACCCGAAGAAACAAGTGAAACGATTGTATTTATGTCAAGCTAGGAGCCCTGAACATCAAAGTCAAAGTTAGAAAATGGACTGAGTGGCAGGGGGAGGGACAGAAGGTTGGAGGAGCTACCCAACCTGAATGGCTTGGAGCCCTTAGGCACCATTCCCAGGAGCGACTGTGGTGAGCTGGTGGTAGCTTTTGGCCGCAGTTTCCTCAGGAGAAACAGCCAGCCACACAGGGTACTCACACCTCTGGAACCAGGGAAGAACGGCACTCTCGGCAAAAGCTAAGCACTTGTGTATTATTTATGGTGCCCTCAGCCCCCAAGCCAGCTTCAATGGCTGTCAATTTCTCTGGGTTTGAGACAGGCTCTGCCGAGACCTCTGAGCCATTCTCCCAGGCTTAAAGAAGGAATAAATCCACAATTAGGGGAAAAGATAATCTGCCAACTCCACTAAACTAGGGAGCTCAAGACAGAAGCGGCTCCTGTCCAGGCATAAACAGTCCATGGACTTTGAATACCTTTCCCTATGCATGGACCTGTGTGGGCCTATTTCAGGATATTAGGCCATTGTTGGCAGACTGCAACTGTTTCAGCTGTGCAGCAGAGAGGTGGGCATTTGATGTTTGACACCACTTTGCCTATTAAACTGGGTCCTCACCTACCCACATCAGGGCCTAATGACTGGTGGCTCCACTCATGCCACCCAGTCACCTGTGACAAGGGTCCAAGGATAACTGGTAACTCTCAGTCCTTACAAACAAAAACATTAGTTGCCCATGGTCCATCTGCAGAACCCATCCACCTGTGTGCTCTAGGGAACAGAGACATGCTTTCATCACAGACACTTGGGAGATGGTTGTCAGCCCACTGCCTTGTTCAGAGCATGACCACCTGCTGCAAGCAGATACCAGTACCTACACCAATCACCCTTGCTCCTCTAAGACTGTAGGACAGAACCTGTACCACACACTTGATGACCAAGTACCTGGACACCTGAGCTGAATCCATACAAGAAAAGTGAATGGACTCCTAAGCTCATTTACCTAATAAAAGCTCTAGCCATCTGGGGACAGGACATCAGAGCTTCAAATGTGAAAATAATAAAGCTAGCTCACTCAAGGAACCTATTTGGGCATATCAAAACAAAACAGAGCAAGAAGCTAGTATACAGTAAGTAGACATTAACTTATACATAACTTATAGATGGCTCAGAGAAAACAGTCAATATCAAATCACATAAAAGAAGCAGACCATGATCACTTAGACAAGCTGTCAAACAAAGACTCAAGGGATCTTCTGGGTGAAGGTGCATTCCTGGAATTACTGGATGCAGAATACAAAAGATTAATATACAGAACTCTTCAAGACCTAAGGAAGGAGATCAGGCAATATGCAAAACAAGACACAGAACACACAGATAAAGCAGTTGAAATTAAAAAGGTTATTCAAGAACATAATTAAAAATTTAATAAGCTGCAAAAATCCATAGAGAGATGGCAATCAGAAATTCAGAAGTTTAACAATAAAATTACAGAATTAGACAACTCAGTACAAAGTCAGAGGAGCAGAACTGAGCAAGTGGAAGTTAGAAATGGTGAGATTGAAGATAAAGCACTCAACACCAATATATTTGAAGAAAATCAGATAAAAGAATTTTTTAAAAAATGAAGAAACACTAAGAATCATGTAGGACTGTATCAAGAGAAACAACCTATGAATGATTGGAGTACCAGAACAGGGAGGGATAACAGATAATACAGAGAGAATTGTTGAAGATTTGTTGACAGAAAACTTCCCTGATATCGTGAAATAAGAGAAGTTATCTATCCAAGATGCTCATTGAATTCAGCATTAGGTAGATTTTAAAAGAAATTCACCAAGACTTATTATAGCCAAACTTGCCAAAACCAAAGATAAAGAGAGAATTTTAAGAGCAGCTAGGGATAAACAAAACGTCACCTACAAAGGAGAGTCAATAAGAATAAACTCGGATACTCGGCAGAAACCGTGCGGGCAAGAAGGCAATGGGATGAGTTATATAAAGCACTGAAGGAAAAAAAACTGCCAGCCAAGACTCATATATCCAGCAAAACTGTCTCTCAAATATAAAGGTGAAATTAGGACATTTCCAGATAAAGAGAAGTTTAGGGGATTCGTAAAAACCACACCAAAACTAAGAGAAATACTAAATGGAGTTCTCTGGTATATAAAATCAATATCAAATATCAACCCAAGACTAGAACACTGGACAGAGCAATCAGATGTCAACCCAGAAAGGGAAATCACAAAAATAAATCAGGATAAAAAATACCCAAAACAGGGAAACAGCAATGTCATTAGGTAAAAGAAGACAACATTAAAACAGACAAAGAGGGACTAAAAAATGTAGCCATAGATCTTTCATATGGAGAGGAAGACAAGGTGATATAAAGAAATAAAAGTTACATTTAAACTTAGACAAATAGAGGTAAATATTAAGGTAATCACAAAGGAGACTAACAATCCTACTCATCAAAATAAAATATGAGAAAAAAATAAAGACTTAACAGAAAGAAAATCAACAACATCGAATAAGAGGAAGAGAAAATATATAAAGATAAACTACTCAGCACAAAAAAATTAAGTGGAAAAAAGAAAACATCAATAACACACAAAAAAGACATCAAACAACACTCAAAACAAGGAAGGTCAGCCTAATTGGACAGGATTAAAAGTAAAGAGGTTTCCGAGATAAAATGAAAGCTTCAAAGGATAGCGAAGCAGGGGCTGGGGTCTGGGGAACTTGGTTTGAGAGGACTTCTAAATCAATGGGCAAAATTATTCTATTATGAAAACACTCTGCATCCCACTTTGAATTGTGGCACCTGGGGTCCTAAATGCCAACAAGCAGCCATCTAAAATACATTAATTGGTCTCAACCCACCGGGAGCAAAGGCAAAGGAAGAACACCAAGGTCACACGACAACTAAGAACCCAAGAGACAGAAAGGGCCACTTGAACCAGAGACCTACAATATCCTGAGACCAGAAGAACAAGTTGGTGCCCGGCCACAATCGATGTCTGCCCTGTCAGGGAGCACAAGAGACAACTCCCGAGGGAGCAGGAGACCAATGGGATACAGACCCCAAATTCTCATTAAAAGACCACACCTAATGGTATGATTGCGACTAGAGGAATCCCAGAGACAATGCTCCCCAGAACTTCTGATGGCACAGGACAGGAACCAACCCCGAAGACAAATCATCAGGCATGAAAAGGACTGGTCAGTGGGGGGGAGAGAGATACTGATGAAGAGCGAGCTAATTAAATCAGGTGGACACGGGAGAGTGTGTTGGCAACTCTTGACTGGAGGGGGGATGGGAAGATAGAGAGAGATGGAAGAAGGTAAAATTGGCACGAAACGAGAGACTGTAAGGGCTGACTCAATAGGGGGAGAGCAAGTGGGAGAAGGGAGTAAGATGTATGTAAACCTACATGTGACAGACTGATTGGAATGGTAAATGTTCACTTGAAGCTTAATAAAAATTTAAAAAAAAAAAAAAAAAGACATCAAAATGATAGCACTAAACTCATACCTATCCATACTTATGCTGGATCGAAATGGACTAAATACACCAAAAAAGAGACGGAGAGTGGCAGAATGGTTAAGAAAACACGATTAGTCTATATGCTGCCTACAAGAGACACACCTTCTACTTAGAGACACAAACAAAGTAAAACTCAAAGGATAAAAAAATATATATCAAGCAAATAAAAATCAAAAACGAGCAGGCGTGGTGAAATTAATTTCTCTCAAAATAGACTTTAAAGTTAAATCCAGCACAAAGGATAAGGAAGGACACTACATAATGATTAAAGGGACAATATACCAGGAGGATACAACCATATTAAATACTTATGCATCCAATGACAGGGCCACAAGATACATAAAACAAACTGTAACAGCATTGGAAAGTGAAATAGACAGCACCACAATTATAGTAGGATATTTTAACATTCCACTTTCGGTGGACAGGACATCCAGAAAGAAGCTCAAACACAGAAGATCTAAATGCCACAATCAAACAACTTGACCTCATAGACATATACAGAACACTCCACCCAACAGCAGCCAATTATACTTTCTTTTCTAGCACACATACATTCTCCAGAACAGACCACGTATTGGGTCATAAATCAAGCCTCAGCAGAATCCAAAACATGGAAATATTAAAAGCATCTTCTCTGATCATAAGGCCATAAAAGTAGAAATCAATAACAGAAAAAGCAGGGAAAAGAAATCAAACACTTGGACACTGAACAATACCATGCTCAAAAAAGACCAGGTTATAGAAGACATTAAGGATGGAGTAAAGAAATTCATAGAATCCAAGGAGAATGAAAACACTTCCTATCAGAACCTTTGGGACACAGTGAAAGCAGTGCTCAAGGGTCAATTTATACCAATAAATGCACACACACAAAAAGAGGAAAGGGCCAAAATCAAAGACTTATCCCTACAACTTGAACAAATAGAAAGAAAACAACAAAAGAAACCCTCAGGCACGAGGAGGAAGCAAATAATAAAAATTAGAGGAGAATTAAATGAAACAGAAAAACAATGAAAGAGTTAACAAGACCAAAAGCTGGTTCTTTGAAAAAGCTAACAAAATGGATAAACCATTGGTCAGACTGATAAAAGAAAAACAGAAGAAGCAAATAATCCAAATAAGAAATGAGATGGGCCATATCACAACAGATTCAACTGAAATTAAAAGAATCATATCAAATTACTATGAAAAATTGTACTCTAACAAATTTGAAAACCTAGAAGAAATGGATGAATTCCTAGAAACACACTACCTACCTAAACTAACACAAACAGATGTAGAACAACTAATTAAACCCATTACAAAAGAAGAGATTTAAAAGTTAATCAAAAAACTCCCAACAAAAAAAAGCCTTGATGCCGACGGCTTCACTACAGAGTTCTAACAAACTTTCAGACAAGAGTTAACACCACTACAACTAAAGGCATTTCAGAGCATAGAAAAGGACGGAATACTCCCAAACTCATTCTAGGAAGCCAGCATATCCCTGATACCAAAACCAGGTAAAGACACCACAAAAAAAGAAAATATCAGACCTATATCTCTCATGATCTCAGATGCAAAAATCCTCAACAAAATTCTAGCCAATAGAACTCAACAACATATCAAAAAAACAATTCACCTTGACCAAGTGGGATTCATAACGGGTATGCAGGGATTGTTCAACATTAGAAAAACAATTAATGTAATCCTTCATATAAATAAAACAAAAGACAAGAATCATGTGATCTTATCAATTGATGCAGAAGAGGCATTTGACAAAGTTCAACACTCATTCATGATAAAAACTCTCAGCAAAATAGGAATAGAAGGAAAATTTCTCAACATAGTAAACGGCATTTATACAAAACCAACAGCCAACATCACCCTAAATGGAGAGAGCCTGAAAACATTCCCATTGAGATCGGGAACCAGACAAGGATGCCCTTTATCACCACTCTTATTCAACATTGTGCTGGAGGTCCTAGCCAGAGCAATTAGGCTAGATAAAGAAATAAAGAGCATCCAGATTGGTAAGGAAGAAGTAAAAGTATCTCTGTTTGCAGATGACATGATCTTATCCATAGAAAACCCTGAAGAATTCTCAAGAAAACTACTGAAACTAACAGAAGAGTTCAGCAGAGTGTCAAGATACAAGATAAGCATACAAAAACCAGTTGGATTCCTCTACACCAACGAAAAGAACATAGAAGAAATCACCAAATCAATATCGTTAACTGTAGCCCCCAAGAAGATGAAATACTTAGGAATAAATCTTACCAGAGATGTAAAAGACCTATACAAAAAAAACTATAAAGACGCTACTGCAAGAAACCAAAAAAGACCTACACAAGTGGAAGAACATACCTTGCTCATGGATAGGAAGACTTAACATTTTAAAAATGTCTATTCTACCAAAAGCCATCTACAGATACAACACAATTCCAATGCAAATTCCAACGACATTTCTGAATGAGATGGAGAAACAAATCACCAACTTCATATGGAAAGGAAAGAGGGCCCAGATAATTAAAGCATAACCGAAAAACAAGAACAAAGTGGGAGGCCTCACTCTACCTGATTTTAGAACCTATTACACTGCTACAGTAGTCAAAACAGCCTGATACTGGTACAACAACAGATACATAGACCAATGGAACAGAATTGAGAATCCAGACATAAATCCACCCGGATATGAGCAGCTGATATTTGACAAAGGCCCAAAGACTGTTAAATTGGGAAAAGACAGTCTCTTTAACAAATGGTGCTGGCATAACTGGATATCCATCTGCAAAAAAACGAAACAAGACCCATACCTCACACCATGCACAAAAACAAACTGAAAATGGATCAAAGACCTAAATATAAAATCTGAAACGATAAAGATCATGGAAGAAAAAGTAGGAACAATGTTAGGAGTCCTAATACATGACATAAACAGTTTACAAAACATTACTAACAATGCAGAAGAAAAACTAGAAAACTGGGAGCTCCTAAAAGTTAAACATTTATGCTCATCCAAAGACTTCACCAAAAGAGTAAAAAGATTACCTACAGACTGGGAAAAAGTTTTTAGCTATGACATTTCTGATCAGCGCCTAATCTCTAAAATCTACATGATACTGCAAAAACTCAACTACAAAAAGGCAAATAACCCAATTAAAAAATGGGCAAAGGGTATGAACAGGCACTTCACTAAAAAAGACATTCAGGAGGTAACAGACGCATGAGAAAACACACACGATCATTAGCCATTAGAGAAATGCAAATCAAAACTATAAAGCGATTCCATCTCACTCCAAGGCTGGCATTAATCCAAAAACACAAAATAATAAATGTTGGAGAGTTTGTGGAGAGACTGGAACACTTATACACTGCTGGTGAGAATGTAAAATGTTACAACCACTTTGGAAATCGATTTGGCCCTTCCTTAAAAAGCTAGAAGTATAACTACCATACGATCCAGCAATCCCACTCCTCGGAATATATCCTAGAGAAGTAAGAGCCTTTACACAAACAGATATATGTACACCCATGTTCATTGCAGCACTGTTTACAATAGCAAAAAAACAAGCAACCAAGGTGCCTGTCAATGGATGAATGGATAAATAAATTATGGTATATTCACACAATGGAATACCTTGCATCAGTGAAGAGCAATGATGAATCTGTGAAACATTTCATAACATGGAAGAATCTCGAAGGCATTATGTTGAGTGAAATTAGTTGCAAAAGGACAAATATTGTATGAGACCACTGTTATAAGAACTCGAAAAACAGTTTAAATAGAGAAGAAACTATTCTTTGATGGTTATGAGAGTGGGGAGGGAGGGAGGGAGGAGGAGGGGTTTTCACTAATTAGATAGTAGATAACTATTTTAGGTGAAGGGAAAGACAACACACAATACAGGCAAGGTCAGAACAACTGGACTAAACCAAAAGCAGTTTCCTGAATAAACTGAATGCTTCAAAGGCCAGTGTAGCAGGGGCCAGGGTTTGGGGACCACGGTTTCAGGGCACATCTATGTCAATTGGCATAATAAAATCTATTAAGAAAATATTCTGCCTCCCACTTTGGATAGTGGCATCTGGGGTCTTAAACACTAGCATGCAGCTGTCTAAGATCCATAAATTGGTGTCAACCCACCTGGAGCAAAGGAGAGTGAAGAACACCAAAGACACAAGAAAAGTATTAGCCAAAGAGACAGAAAGGGCCACGTAAACCAGAGCCTACATCAACCTGAGACCAGAAGAACTAGATGGTGCCTGGCTGCAACTGATGACTGCCCTAACAGGGAACACAACAGAGGACCCCTGAGGGAGCAGGAGAGCAGTGGGATGCAGACCTCAAATTCTTGTAAAAAGACCAGACTTAACGGTCTGAGTGAGACTAGAAGGACCCCAGATTTCATGGTCCCCAGACCTTCTGTTAGCCCAAGACAGGAACCATTCCCAAAGCCAAATCTTCAGACAGAGATTTGGCATGGAGTATTTTTTTATGGGATAGAAAATGGGTGAAATGTGAGCTTCTTGGATCAAGTAGACACATGAGACTATGTGGGCAGCTCCTGTCTGGAGGAGAGATGAGAGGGCAGAGTAGGTCAGAAGCTGGCAGAATGGACATGAAAAGAGAGAGTGGAGGGAAAGACCCTGCTGTCTCATTAGGGGGAGAGAAACTAGGAGTATATAGCAAGGTGTATATAAATTTTTGTATGAGAGACTGACTTGTTTTGTTAACTTTGACTTAAAGCACAAAAAAAAAATTAAAAAGAAAGGGAAAAAAGTTCAGTGGAAGTAAACTTGAAAAAAAATAAGCATAGAAGTGATACAATGAGGTTTCTGTGAAAGGTGGATCAGTAGGAGGGATTCCATATTTGGGAAATTGAACAATCAATATGTTTACCAAGTTTTAGTTATTTGTATGGGAATGAACCCTTACCAAGGCTATGGAAGATGATTAAAAACAGCAACAACAACAAGCTAGATCAGTAACAACGAATACATAGGTCATTCTGGAGTCTTATATGAAGTAATTCTACCCATAGATTGGCCACTCCATAGACCCAGTTTGTGCCCATTTCATACAGTAAAATATTCTGAATTTGGATGCCCATTATCTGAACATAAAAGAATTTGATTTAAACAAACTTGTAGGCGTTAATTTGTGGTGCTGTGTTTAAGTGGTATAATTTGGCCTAAAGTCATGAATTGATATACTGCTTATTGTCACATATTGCTTGAAACTTATGCTAAATAGTGAAAGAAAAACTCAGAGTAAAGCTCAAATGGGGTACTCAGACCATGGGAAATTTGCCTCTCAATTTTTTTTTAATATCTTCAATTATTTAAAGTAGTTATTCCTGAAAACCAATAATCTGGCAACAGCTGAAAATGCTTTGCACACTTTCTCACTTAAGCAAGAGAGTTTAGAATATAATAAATGCACACATTTCTCTCAAGTTTTACAGTATTAGATCTAAAGAATATTTGTTTCCAGGATATCAATAATGCTTTTCTTATTCTAATGGAATACTGCAGAAAAAAGTCCTTCTTTGCCATTGTGATGTCACACACTTAGACTCTGATGAATGATAGTGGGAAGTTGCAATTGATTTATAAATCTCGATATAATCTTCCTATTGCATATCTCTAATATTTTATTATGCAAAAGTGGAATATGATTTATATGTTTTGAAGTCATGCAAAAATGGGCAAGCAGTAAGAAACGTGAAGAAACAGAACAAAGTCACTTTATACATAGACAGGCTAAACCATTTTGTGAAGTAACACCAGTCCTCCAACAACACTGTTCAAACTTCAGTTACTGTGATGTATTAACTGCAAGTAATTGCATGAAGTACAGACTTTGTTGCTAGTTCTTCAGTCAATAAGAAAACGAAAAACCAAACCCTTTGCCATCAAGTCAATTCCTACTCAGTACAACTCCAAATGTTAAAGAGCAGAACTGCTCTACAAGGTTTTCTTGGCTGTACTCTTTATGGAAGTAGATTGCCAGGCCTTTCTTCCACAGAGTAGCTGGCTGGGCTTGAACTGTCAACCTTTAGCTTAGTAGTGAAGCACAAAGCATTTGGGCCACCCAGGGTCCCTCTGTCAATAAATCACTACATCGATAACGGATGTACATCATGATCAGTGACCAATAATGTCAGCTCTTCCAAAGTCTGTAGATTATTGGGCACTGTGCATCTATTATTCAGTTTATACAGAGCGTGGTTTCCCAGCGACAAACCCACATGCCATTTTACAAAAATGAACAAACAAAAGAGGGTATTGGCCAACAAAGAATGAAAATGAGAGAAAGAGATGAAAAGGGGTAACACTGAAAGCAATTTTCAAATCAGTCATGAATGAATTTATAAAAGAAATAGATGGCTGTGGGAATGTTTACACTGCTGCTGTTCAAGGAGTTCTTGATATGCAGCCAGGGGAACTTAGTGAAGGTGAATTCATCGACATAAATGAGGAAAGTGTGATACAAAGGGTGAAGCTGTTTCAGAGAAAGTGGCAACAACAACTTTTCATTAAAGGAAACTTCAGGGCTATCTCATGACATTGCAAGCGCAAGAGGATAAAATGTTGGAAGCTGATCAAAACATAGGAGGGAATATGACAATTTGCCAAAGCATAGAAAAAATAATTGCTTTATATCAGAAGTTTAAGCTATTCTTGATAAGATTTTACAAAAAAAAAAAAACACTTTAATTCTCAATGTCTCTAATGTTTTAAATTACAAAGAGCCCTGGTCGCATAGTGGTTAAGTGCTACTGCTTCTAACCAAAAAGTTGGCAGTTTGAATCCACCAGGCACTCCTTGGAAACCGTATGGGGTAGTTCTACTCTGTCCTATAGGGCCGCTATGAGTCAGAACTAACTTGATGGCACCTAACAACACCAACAAACAAATGTTAGTTTTATTTGATTTTTTCATTTCCCTATACATTTAAAACCAAGTGTAAGAGTTTTTAACGTGTGTGCAAAAATTCTAAAGGTCTTGGGGCAGTCATAGTTTTTCCCATTATTAAAATTGCTTTGTATGATTTCAGCTTGCATGGTCATTTTTAGGGTCCTATTGGAGCCCTCGTGGTGCAGTTATTAAGAGCTCGGCAGTTTACCAAAAGGTAAGCAGTTCGAATCCACCAGCTGCTCCTTGGAAACCCTATGCGGTAGTCCTACTCTGTCCTTTAGGGTTGCTATGAGTCAGCATCTACTAGATGGCAACAGGTTTGGTTTTGGTAAAAAGCGAAGACTGTCTGTACTTGTGCAATATGACTCAGGGATTTCAGCAGGGCTCTGATGCCCCTACTGCCATTCCAAAACCCTCTCTCAAAATGTCTGGTGCTTTAGAAATTCATCATCATTAGAAACACGTTTCCTAAAATGAAGTGTTTGATCCCAGTTAAATGTAAGAATTATTCGGCAATGTATCACCCTCAGCCAGGGAATCTAATTAGTCTATTAGGAGCAAGAACAACTGTAAATTCGACTAACGATACCCACAAATACAGTGTGTTTTAAAACAGGAAATATTCAGTACATGTTGAATAACGAACTGAGTACTGAAAATGTTTTCTCAGTCCCTTCACTTTTCCTAAAAGCTAGTGGCTATCTTCTCTTATAAGCCTAGAGTTTGCCTTTTTTGGGGGGGGGGAGGTGGAGGTGGGGGTGGGATTTGATATCAGATTTCCATGAAGCATATAAAAATTCATGGTTGGAGCAAAGTTAAACTTCCAGGCTTCTTACTGATCAACGGTGCCTCATATGCAATGCAACTATTTGCCTCAATTCTGACTTCCTGTTGCTCAGTCCCCATGCCGCGATCTTTGAAACCCCTTTCCCCATATACCCATGTTTCTTGTTTATTCTTGGTCTTAAAATACCATTGCTAGGGACTTTTGAATTCCTGTTACTTTATCTGGTTCCTGGATTCTGTAGTCATTGATTTTACCCTTGCCTGCTTTTAGTTCAAGTTGCTTAGGACCAATTCCAGTCGTGAAAATATTAAATAACATGCTCACATTTCCTGAGTCTAGCAATTGTCTTGAAATTATAGCCTGATGTTGTTTAAAATCTGATGTGCCATGACAATTAGAGTGAAAAAAGAGTAGATGTTGGAAAGTAGACTATTTATTACAGGTTATGGGTGGTCACTCTTCCCACAACTCATTAACATCCTGGTACTTGATAGCAAGGTGGGAAGGTAATTCATATTTCTTGAATGTTTCCTCATGCCGGCACTAGGCTAACCAGTTTACATATATTATTCGTTTTAAACAACACAGCGACCCAGAGAGATAGGCATTTCACAGATAGGCATATATGGAAAGCAAGGTCCAGCTGATTTAAGTCATTTGCCAACAGCCATACATCCAATAGTTTCATACACCTTCTACTACTCAGTAGCATGCCAATTTCCCAAATCAGGAAAGACAGTTTCTATAAGTAAGAGTCCTGAAAGTCCATTTTTTTTCACAGCACAGGGCGTACTTTCCAAAAGCAGAAAATGCCCGGTGAGGTTCATCCTGGTGCTAATAAATGAATTCAAGTAAACATTCAGACTCTTGAGTTAATATTTATGAGAACTTTAATACCTCTCTGATTATTAGATTTTTTTCTGCTTCATTAGAAGTAGGGATATGAAGTGAGAAAAGTAGATCCAAGAACTCATCTAGAAGCAGAGAATTTTTATAAAGAAGGACTTAGGTGTGGTGATGTGGTTTGGAGGTGGTGGAAGGGGATCTAAATTGAATTTATATTTAGTATGGGTTAAAGCTTATGCGCATAGTAAGCATGTTGTTTTTATTTATAAAATATATTTATTTCTCATGGTTTGGGAAGCTGACAGGGATGATGTGATAACACTTTACACCATCTCTATATAAAAATATTGCAAGTTGTGTACTAAAGTCTTGATTGGTAGTGTTTATGTGCATGAATGTGATAGAGTATAGTCAAATAAATGATCCAGCTACTTGTTTTCCATCCAATTTGGTCATTTTTGTCACACAATTGGCTTAATTCTTTGAACATAAATTTCAAATGTGGACTCTTTAGAATTTACACTAAACAAAGACTTCAAACAAATATGTTAGATTACAAGAGCCAAACAAGTAACTGTGAAGAAAATTAGAAATCATTTTCAAAACCTCTTTCTTTCAGAAAGCTTACGCATGTGTAGTGAAAGAAAAAGAAAGGCACCTGTATCTTTTTTCAGGCAATCTAAGGGAATATAGCCAAAAGGAAGTTACTGGCAGGAATTTTGTCTCCCCGCATTAAACTGGACAGAAACAGATTTTTTTTTCCCCAGGAAAGCCTTTATCGATATGCAGGCCCCCAGGCCGGAAAGAGGAGGCAGCAGGGGCTAGAGGCGGCCGAGGTTCAGGGCAAGGCTGGCAAGGCAGAGCCCGTGGCTCAGGAGGCAGCCCAGATTGCAAATAGAGGAGAAGCCATGGTAGCGAAAGAAGACCTGGTGGAGGGCAGTGTACTTGGGGTCCCGCCCCTGCAGCTGGTGGTTGGGATCAGAGCCCTGGCAGCTGCCCGGCACCTCCCCGCCGAGGCCCGGGTCCTTCGCCAGGGTGTGCGGGGCCCACATGGCGGCGGTGGTTCGTGGGCCAAGCCATCGGGCGTTGATGGCTGCCAGTGTGAGGCACAGGAGCAGCAGGCAGAGCTGTGGCTGGGGAAATGTGTGGATGGGGGTGGGGGCCCAGGAAACAGATTTTAGCAATTGAATTCTATATGTGCTTCCCATAACCCTGCAAACACATTTCAAAGTGCTGTACTTCCAGAGTTGTTGAAGAGAAAATATGCCTGGCGTGCTTTGGAAATGGAATAGTCAATGTTTTTCAAAAGAGACTAAATCCCTGGCACCTTTCCTAAGCTTATTAAAGTGTTGTATTTGCCTTCCAAGTATCACTTTTTAACCAGGAAACGCCCCTAATTTCATCCTAACTCTATGAGGGCTCCCATGTTTTAAGACAGCCAGGATTTTACTATTTCGTACATATAACAAGAGACTCAATGGCTCCTCCATGAATAATTTTCTTTTTTGACGGGATGAAGTTATTAAGCAGAAAGCTTCTTTAGATCCGCAGTCATTGTTTTAGACACGCGAAAGAGAAATTGTATTCGAGGTGAAATGCCTAACTGCCACTGAACCACCACACCAACACTCATTAACTTCAGGTTGAGAGGCCATAGATCTTAAAATTCTTTCCAATAAATCCAAAAACAAAAAAAAGTCTGTTCTAAGTGAATTCTTTTAAAGAAGTTTAGTTATGTTACAAGAATAGGATACAAATGGAAAGTGAACTGATAAGATGATTTTGAGCCAAAACAATGAAACATGGAGTCAAGACTATTACCATGCCTGTGTCTGCAGAAAAAGATAGGAATTACATTAAAGGCATTCCAGATGGGAAAGTGGGAGAGAGAAAGAGGAAGAGAGAGTGAGAGAGGCAACAGGGTAATGATGCATGGAATATTGAAGTGGAGGTTTATTATATACCCATGATATTAAAGCCAAAACCAAACCCGTTGCCGTCAAGTCAATTCCAACTCATAGCAACCCTATAGGGCAGAGTAGAACTGCCCCATAGGATTTCCAAGGACTGGCTGGTAGATTCGAACTGTCCACTTTTTGGTTAGCAGCCGAGCTCCTAACCACTGTGCCACCAGGATTCCTAGCAATAAGCAGTGAGACTGAATCTCTTTTACATCAGGGAACAATATAACAACATGTGCTTTCAGAATTGCCCCTCACACTCCTTCTCAAAGAACCACTGAGGATCTCCTAGTCGCCAGAGGATGTACCCCTTCAGGGGAAAAAATGCTTTCATGTACATCCACTGTACTAGGAAGAAAATTACACTTTTTAACCCCTCAAGTTTTAAGTTTGCTTGGAGTGAGACCCAGGGTGGTGCCTCTTGTTACTCGTTTTCATTACCACTTTTCAGTGTTCTCATGCTGTCAAACAAATTAATATGATACATTGATGTCTGATGAAACCTAAAATATTACTTCTCTTGAAGCTATCTATTCTTTAACTGGAGACCATAGAAATAAGGAAAAAATACTCAGAATAGACTATAAACTTGGCATCAGTGCTAGTTTTAAGATCAGGGGACATCTTTGGACAAGAGATCTCCTAGCACCCATGAAATCATAACATCATACTACTGTCTCCACCCCTGTATAAGATCAGTTGTTCACATACTGAACAAATAGTTCCACCTTTTTTTTTTTTTTGGGCAACATACGTGGTGGCTCTGGTAATGCATATGAGGAAAGCTGTACCTCAAGAGTAGATACCCAGACACACTCCCTGCACATACAAAAGGCAAAAACAAAGCATCCTGACAGCCTTGCAGGATCTTTCCTGACAGGGGTTACGTGGACAGAGTTATAGAGTCCTGCCTGGGATGTCAAAACTGGAAGGAACTTTGGAGATCACCTAGCTCAATCATGTTACTATTTTTATATACAGATGGAGAAAGTGAGGCTTAGGGAGGGGTAGGGATTATACCCCTAGCTAGTTAGTGGTAGAACCTAGACTGGCACCCACAGCTCCAGATTACTACTTTGGTAAGATTTCCCACCTGAACAGTTTCCCTCCTAATGGTGGCAGTCATTACCTAAACATGATCTGCAGTGTAACTTCTACTTATGGAATAGGTAGTCTTTCTGTGGAAGATAAAACAGTGAATTTTTCAAGACCCAAGAGAACTACATCTTTTCCCTAATGGCTTTCTCCGACCACTATACTTTCATATTCTAGAATAACTGAGTTGAATAAACCTTGACGTTTAGTATTAAAGTGTTTTCCCATTATTCAACTATTGAGTTGAGGTTTCTTAATGGTATAATTCATTTTTATTTCAAAGTACTTTGACCATGAAATCCCAGGAACAACAATATTAAATTCTTTAAAAATAGGAAAATTTTAAAAAACAGAATTTGTCAAACTCTTATCCCAGAAAAGTATTGACTTGTATGTACTCGTCCATAACATATTTCTCAAAATATACTATTAAAGTTTAAATTCAGACCCTTTTCAGTGCTGTTGCATTTTCATAAAGACCTCAATTTTAGTCTTCATTTTCTTACTTCAATACATACTTTCTTGTATTATTTGTTGCTATGTGTGCTTCCTCTCTCCTCAGCTTCTCTAGTGTAGGAGCCACTTCACCAAACCTCTTGTATTCCTCCCTGCAACCAATACAAGATTTGGCACTTAGTGACTCGACAGCCATGGTTTGGTTTTGTGTTTTGGTTCCATATATATATATATGTATTTATATATATGTATTTCTCGAATGAAACAGATTTTTTACTTATCTCCAAGATAATGACTGCATAGTTTTTTCTTTTTTTAAGAACACAGGCTTCAAAGACAGACAATTCAGGGCATGAAAATCTAAATTCACCAGCTTGTAATCTCAGAGAAATTACTTAACAAAGCTGACACTCATTTTCTCACCCATACCTTGAAAAAATACTAATGATTATAATTACCTCACAAGTTTGTTGGGTAATGCCTAGCATGTTGCTTTCCTACCAAAGTGCCTTTGAACTAGAATCAACTAATTACATAAATAACCTGGAAATATCCTACAGCAGAAAAAATTCAGGCCATAGAATCACATGGAATAGGCTAACCAGTTCAATATTTATAAAATAAAGATAATAATATTGTCTTCACAAGGCTAATGTGAGGATTAAGTGAGAATAAAGTAAGTAAATCAATTACTGCAGTGTCTGGTTTAGAGCAGATGCTCAACAAATAATATTGCTTTTGTAATTTATCATTTATTATTATATGTTTCTATTCAACCAAAACTCTTCATTAGTATGAATTCAATTTATTTTTCATTAAATTCACCAGTTCTAAGGTTATAATTAAGAGATAATATTGCCTAAATATATTTATGATATATCCATAGTAATATCTGTAGACCCTTGTACATACAGTATCTGTGGGTATCTATAGATTTAACCTAAAATGATGTGTCGTCTGGACTGCAGTCCAATATAGACAAAGGCCCCCACTAAATATACTGCTGAGAGAAAAGGAGGAGGTAGTTCTGGGCCATGACAAAGGAAAATGGAAACATTGGGGATGAGAAAACTAAGCCTCTATTTTAATTTTATTCTTTTCTATTATAAAAATTGTGAAACATACACAAAATTAGAGAGGACAGTATAGTGAACTCTCATGTTCACATTATCCAGTTTCAACGATTATCAAAATTTTGCTAATTTTATTTCCTCTGTCGCACCCCAACTCTGTATGTGTGGGTGCTGGCGTATTTTAAATATAATACCAAATATCATGTCATTAAACTCACAACTATTTCAGTATGCATTCTCTAACTGATAAAGAATTTTTACTAACATAAATATCAAGCCATTATCATACTCAACAAAATTAACACTAATTTTACCCTATCATCTAATAATTGTTGTTATTGTGTGCCTTCGAGTCAATTTTGACTCATAGCGACCCTATGAGTAGAACTGCCACATAGGGATTCCTCGACCATAATCTTTAAGGGAGCAGATTGTCAGGTCTTTTCTCCCACGGAGCCACTGGTGGATTTGAACCACTGACCTTTTGATTAGTAATGAAGTACTTAACCATTGTGCCACCAGGGCTCCTTATCTAATAATACTTAGTCCGTATTTAAATTTTTCTGATTATCTAAAAAATAATTTTACAGTCAATTTTGTTCCAAACGGGAATCCGACATGGTTCATACATTGTGTTTAGTTGATATTTCTCTTGTTATTGTTGGGTGCCCTTGAATTGGTTCCAACTCATAGTTACCCTATGTACGACAGAATGAAACACTGCCCAGTCCTGCTCCATCCTCACAATCATTGTTGTGCTTGAGCCCATTGTTGCAGCTACTGGGTTGATCCATCTCATTGAGGGTTTTCCTCTTTTTTACTGAGCCTCCACTTTACCAAGAATGATGTCCTCCAGGGACTGGTCCCTCCTGATAACATGTCCAAAGTTTGTGCAACAAAGTCTTATCATCTTCACTTCTAAGGAGCCTTTTGGCTGTACTTCTTCTAAGACAGATTTGTTTGTTCTTTTGGCAGTCCATGGTATATTCAATATTCTTTGCCAACGCCACAACTCAAAGGCATCAATTCTTCTTCTGTCTTAGCTGTGAGCTTTTATTTTGTTTTGCAACATGATTCAGTGTTGCTCTTTCATGACATTTTCAGTGCCAAGGGGAACTTAGCTGATAAGTCCTAAAATAATCTGCATTTTTCACTGTTTAACAGATGAGACCATTTATGTTAACCATTTTTTACTGCTCTTTAATTTCTATAGGCTTTGCAATATCCTACATGGTATTTTTAATCTGTATTATGCATCTTGCTGCAAAATGAGGTGACAGTCAGTGTGTCCACAGGTACGTAAATATTGGGATACGGTTTCTGAATAAGGGGTTTCTAATTATCATGAAAGATTAATTAAATGTAAGTATTTCTTGAACACATAATTTAGAACCATTTTATTATTCCATTATCCTTCTATTTACATGGGCAGATTCTTAGAGGTAAGCAAAGTTTATCCCTAGAAGAGCAGTTGTTCTTGAGCTACTATCCATATCACTGAGAACAGGCATTCATCCTGGAATTTACATTTAAAAATCCACCTTGGCATTTTATATCCCTTTAGTTTATTTCCTTCATTCAATGTATCTTAACTATCTTTTTTGCTCACTTGCTTCATCCTAGCATTCAAGACTCTCAAAAATCTCACCCAGAAGGAGAATTTCTATGAAGATAATAAAACTTAAACTTCTTGCTCTCTTGTAAGGCCCCTTTCAAGACTCTGTTGGGGCCCTAGGAATGTGTTCACATGGTCATGTATTTCTGAAAAATGTGCAAGATGTACTATACTTTAACCATAATCATTTAAGATCACTGTCTCCTTCCACTCTGTTTTTGCCTCATGTCAGATGGCATTGAAGAGGTCATAAGTGTTTTTACAATCTGGTAAAGGGAAGCTGACAGGTTATACTGACATTGACAAACGTAGCATAAAACTCACAATTTGCCACTACAAACAGAACATCAGTGACACATTTGTTAATGAATGTCAGTCAATTCAAAGAGTGTCTAAGTTTGGTTATTGCACAAGAAAATTTGAAATGCCTACAGATGAAAGAAACTTGATAGAAGTTTTATCAAACTTGACAACAACCCCAAAAATTTACATGACATTAGCTGGAGCAACCTTTTCTAAACTGTCAATGTTAAAAAAATAAATTTCTATCACACTACAGGTAAAAAGGAATGATCTCTTTCTTCTTTTCATAGACATTTATATTATAAAACAATTGTCATAGGAAGTGGCAATCAACAAGTATGCAGCCAAAACTTGTATGAAGAAAAGTAATTATAGAGATGTTTCAGGCCATTAAAAAATAAAAATATGCTACTTTTCTAGACATTGTTATGTTTTTCAGCTTTTTAAAATTTGAAATCTATTGTGATTTCTTGTCTCATTCTAAATAAATATTTTTGTTCATACCTAATTTTGCATTAATGATTTTATAGCATTTCTCTTAAAGAGGGCCCTCAAATTACATGAGCTTCAGAACCTACATAACCTAGAATTGTCCCTGGTCTGGCCACTCCATATTCATCCATTTTTATCTCCCACTACTTCCCAATGTGAACTCTCCACACTAATCAAGCCAGCTTCTATCCATGCTAATCAAGCCAAGTTCCTTTCTATCCCTAATATACCATGTTGATTCTTGCCTTACCCTTATTCAGGTTAGTTTGCCATCCATCCTTAGTTCACCCAACTATGCAAATAATCTTATTCATTCCTAAGGATTTATCTCAAATGCCATTGCCTGTAGTAAATTTTTCCTGATCTGATCATCCCTCCCTAGATGCAAATGATATGCTTTTCTCTGAATCAGCTTTTGCTTTATTTTAACTTTTTTAGGAGTCAGTCTCTCACTAGGTTGTGAGTGTTTTAAGAGCAGGAGTAAGTTCCTTTAAGCTAGTATCCCCTACAATGCCTGGCACAAAAAAAAAAAATGCCTGGCACAACTGACTCTCAATTTGATCGTTGGCTGAATCACTTGGTGGGTATCTAATGAAGTCCTGTTTAGGACACAGGTAAATGCCACTGCTATAAAGCTATTGTTTTTCCTGTCTAAACCAAAACCAACCCAGGTGCTGTCAAGTCGATTCAAACGCATGATGACTTCATGTGTTGTCAGAGTAGAAGTGTGCTCCATGACATTTTTTTTTATTGTACTTTAGATAAAGGTTTACAGAACTAGTTTCTCATCAAACGGTTAGTACACACATTGTTGTATGACATTGTTTAACAACTCCACAACATGTGAACACTCTCCCTTATCAACCCTGGGTTCCCTATTACCAGCTTTCCTGTTCCCTCCGGCCTTTCTGTCCCTGCCCCAGGGCTGGTGGGTCCCTTTAGTCTTGTTTTGTTCCATGGGCCTATTCAACCCTTGGCTGAAGGATAAACCCCAGGAGCGACTTCATTACTGAGCTGAAATGGTGTCAGGGGCCATACTCTTAGGGTTTCTCCAGTTTCTGTCAAGCCAGCAAGCCTGGTCTTTCTTCTTGAGTTAGAATTTTTTTCTACATTTTTCGCCAGCTCTGTCTGAGACCCTCTATTGTGATCCCTGTCAGAGCAGTCAGTGGTGGTAGCCAGGCACCATCTTGTTGTCCTGGAATCAGTCTGGTGGAGGCTGTGGTAGATGTGGTCCATTAGTCCTCCATAGTACTTTCAATGGCTGATTTTTCAGAAATATATATTGGCAGGCCTTTTTACAAGACACCTTTGGGTGGGCTTGACCCTCTAACCTTTCAGTTAGCAGCTGAGAGTGTTAACTCTTGCTGCACCCATGGACTCCCTTTTCCTCTCTACTCAAGTCCAAATTGATTCCTTTGATTTCCTTTTGCATTGTGGTCTGTATCTTGATAATTTATCATATAACAACGTCAAATATTATATGTTGTCTTCCCATTTTAATTGACAGCTGGAATCATGCCAGACTTATTTTTAAGCTCTCCTTCAGACTTATTATTCAGTTGAATTGTTGAACTCCATTTTTAAGCACATTGTATTTATTTCTCCAACACAAAATTGTCTCCACCTGCTTTCATTGATGATGGCATATAACATTCACAATCTTTGCCCTAACTTTCCAACACCCATGCATTCATTTACTTAATATTTTCTCTTAACTTAGTCATATGATTTTTAAACTATAACTTTAGTTTAAAAAAGAAACATTTTAAACAGAAATTCTGGATTTCTAGTCAGAAGAAAAAGGAGGCATAATTTCTAACTATATACTTTCATCTGTCAAAGGTTCTAACCCCAAACCTTTTTTCTCTTTGTTAAAAGGAAAGGTTAACAAATGTTAGAAAGATGTCAAAGACTCATTAGCACCAAGTTTGGACTTTTCTTTAACATAATCCACTCATTTATATAATTCATATTTTTTTTTACTCTTACTGTGTGTTCCAATAATCAAGATCCCTGGTCTCATTCATTAAGATGAGATTGATCTAGGAGAAATGGGGGGGGGAAGCAAACTTTGTAAATAAATACACAAGATAATTTGATCTATAACGAATTCACTGAAGAAATAAAAGAATAATATGAAAGAGAATGACTGAAAGGAAGCTGTTTTTGACTGGGCAAAAAATAAAAAGACTTGAAAGCAAAGACTCAAAAAGAGACTTGTATACCAATGTTCATTGGACCAATATTCACAATAGCCAAAAGCTGGAAACAACCTGAATGTCTACCATCAGATGAATGGATAAACATACAATGGAGTACTACTCAGCCAGTAGGAGAAATGAAGACTTGATACATGCTACAGTATGAATTGAGCTTGAAGACATTATGTAGAGTGAAATAAGCCAATCACAAAAGGACAAATACTCTAAGACCTCCCTTATAAAAAAAGACCAGAAAAGGCAAATGTATAGAGACCAAAGTTTATTAGTGGTTACCAAGGGCAGGAGGGAAGGGGAAAAGGGTGGATGACAGTAATGGAAAAATTGCACTGATTAAGGGTAGAGTTGCATAGCCAATTATTGTAATTGCTGTCAATAACTTGTGCACCTATAAGATGTTGAGCTGGCAAGAGTTGTATAATAGATATATTTAGAACAATGACAAAAAAAAAAAGTAGCTGCCAAGGCTGCGTATGTACGACCAAATACCTCATGAGATTTGGTTCCTTGGTTTAGAGGTTTTGGGTCATGGTTTCATGGGACAACACAGTTAATTGGCCTAATAACGTGTGTTTCTTTTCTATGTCCTAGTTCAGTATGTGGTGCCTGGTGTCTTAAAAGCTTGCAAGCAGCCATCCAATACACAGCAATTGGTCTCTATTCAACTGAGGAAGAAAAAGGGTGAGGAGTAGAAGAAGGATATGTAATGTGTGGTTAATTATCTCCATAAACAACTGCCTCCTTTGTCATGAGACCAGAACGACTGGATGGTGCCCAGCCACCATTACTGAATATTTTAATCAAAGATTTCAAATAAGAATTCTGATCAAAAAGGGGGAAATACAGAACAGAATTTAAAATTCTTATGGACTCGAGTCTTCCGGTACCTGGAGGGTGAATGAACCCCTGCAACTATTGCCCTGAGATAATCTTTAAAGTCAAACCAAAAATATCTCGTGAAGTTTTCTTAAAATCAAACAACAGTATAGCTTAACTAGTAAAAAAGGTATGCCTTGAGCATTATGCTCTTTTAGGAACTATCTATATTGGATGAAAGTGACAACAGCAGCTCTAAAGATTGGATAGGAACTTTAGGAGGTAGTTAGTGTATGTTAATGGAGGAGGAACAACTCAGGAAAGGAGAGTAAGAACAGTTGCACAACTCAAAGAATGTAATCAATATCACTAAATTGTACATGTAGAAAGGGTTGAATTGGTGTATGTTTTGCTGTGTGTATTCCCAACAACAATAACAAAATACATAAACAAAAAGAAAACTGATAGGAAAATAGTTGTCTCATTGAGTCATGTTTAAATGTTATGCCTGTATAATATATGAAATAATCTGTTTATACCATCAAGACACACGTCTTACACTTGAGCAAAACTTAGACCATGTTTACATTTTGGAGTCCATACATCTAGTCTCAGCTCTACTACTTACCAGCTATGAAATCTTCACCAAGTTGATCTCTGTAAGCCTCAATTTCCTTATACCAAAAATGAGGACAATAAAATAACACCTCATAGATTTCTCTGAGGGTGACGTAAGAGAAGGGGGAGTGTCTTGATTACTAATATCCATTGTCATCAAGTTGATTCCGACTTACAGTGACAGTACAGGACAGGGTAGACCTAGGGTTTCCTAGGCTGTAATCTTTATGGAAGCAGACTGCCACATCTTTCTCTGGGGCGCGATTGGTAGGTTCGAGCTGCCGACCTTTCAGTTAGCAGCCGAACACTTAACCAATGCTCCACCAGGGTTCCTGTGATTACTAACAGGACAGCATAATAACACAGAAGCCAATGATAAGAGCATTAGTGACAACAGTACAATTAGACATCAGCGGATGGCAGCAGGTAAACTACAAAAATAGACTTGAGTTCTGTTTTCTTTCTTAAGCAGTCTTTTGCAAAAGTTTTCTGGCAATTTGGCCATTGAGCAATTGTAAAGTCCTTTTGGCAAATAAAGGGAGCCTTTTTTTGGTAGCTAGAAATTGGTGGGACTATACATTTCATCCTCCAAAACCTCATCAGGAGGTGATATGTTATGTTGAAAGCAAGGCTCAGACCAAATTCTGTCATGTGTAAAAATATTTGTAAGCACAAAAAATGTGTAACTGCATGTAGCTCAGGTTCCTTCTCACTCTCTGCCACACAGAATACCACTTTGAGGAGAATACTTACTCCCAGGCAGATGCAATGATATTCCCACAGCAGCAACAGCCAATGTGATAGTTAAATCAGGCGATAGAGCCCTCTGTGAAGTGGAGGCATACATAATAAACACAGTTTCAGATATTGAGCTCTGCACAGAGGATCATAGGTTGTTGGGCTTGCCAGATTCTCATTCCTGATTCTTGTAAGGGCATTGGGCCTGTATTATCATTCTAACCAGCCACCTTTCTTAAACACCACCAATGAAATGTATTTCAAACATCTCTTATTCAAATTATAAACTCTCTGAGATTTTGATAATATTTGAAATGCTAAATAACCATTTCTTTTTGTTGATCCCAACTTAAGTACTTCAAATGCTGATTAAGTCCCCCTAAAATGTATTTGTCTTCATTTATAAACACATTTATATCTCACTTTTTATATGGAAGTATTTTTAAAGTAAAATACCCCACGGCATAACAACTCCATAGTATTAGTTGTTATATTCAATACAATAAATGGGAATGGAATCTTTAATGTGTAAAATAGAACTAGTTTGTTGTGGTGGTGGTTGTATGTCGTAGAGTTGATTCTGACTTTAGTTAAAGGAAAATTCAAGCATCCTATTATTTTTCCCATCCCTAGTCACTCTGTGAAAGAAAACACGATTTTTAAGAACTAGTTATCAGTTAACAGAAGCCTTTGTCTTCATGGACCTTTAAGCCATGTTGGAAAAAGTAGATGCTTAATATATCTTTACTTACTGAATAGACAAAAATAGTCCAAAATACTGATTATTGTTACTATTATGATGACTGCTAATATTTTAAAAGGAAAGGAAACTGTGAAAATTAATAGTTCTCCCTCTGGTTTTACTTGTTTATAGTAGAAAGAGCATGGTGTACAACTGAAACATAAAAAGCACTCAGCCTTGCTCTGCCACTAATTAGCTGTGCGATCATGCACAACTCACAACTTCTATGTTTCAATTTCTTCATCTATAAGATGTGGATCACACCCACTCTCCCTAACTGGAACAGCTGTTGTGGAAAGGAAATGAAATTATAGATGAGGACGGGTATTGAAAAATTTAAAGGCTAATATAGACTGCTATTATTATTCATATTCTCTCTTAGCTTGATTCCTAATAGGGGAGCACAATAGCACAGGAGCCAATAACAGAATTAGTGACAATAGTACAATTAGACATCAGTGAATGGCAGCAGGTAAACTACAAAAATGTATTAGCATATATAGGTCATTCATTTTTCATAAATGTCAAAGAGGAAGAAAGTTCTGTTTTCTTCAACTGAGAAGCTGATTATATTATTTATAGAACCTATTCACTAGTTTTTCATCTTCCACTTTTTAAAAAAGTGCTATATTTGTATCCATAATACAAGTCTAGCAAATGTATTTTCTTGATGTTTTTGAGTCTTTTAGAGTACACCCATCAAAGCCAATCCTGCAGAGTAGGTAGCTGAATACAAGCTGTGCTTTGAAAATATCCAAAAGGCTCCTCTTCCTCAAATCTCACTCTCTACTTCCTGAAAAGGCCAAGATAATTTGCACCAACTTTTTAGAGCTTTCTTAAGAAGATTTTGACTAGCTTAGGTGTTCTCTTACGCTGAATTAGAAATTCATTAGTAACCATACCAGCAGGGATTTGTTTTACTGTTAACTAATTTTTTTTTTTTTAGTGCCAGGAGCAATTGTCCTGCTATATTGATGAGAAAATGAGTGGAAAAATATAGAGACAGCTCTAAAAATGAGGTTCTGTTATGATCTAGCAATATGCAAGGGAAGCAGAGATGAAGAGGTGCTTGAAAACACCAACCGAAATGATGGGGAGGTGGGGTGAACAGAAGACCAAACTGACGTACTTCACCATTTGCCTGAGATGGACTCAGAACAGAGTGAAGAAATCAATTGGTCTGAAAACAAGACTCTATTTGGCTCCATTCCCTAAGCGGGGTGCTGTCTTGGAAGGTTTTGGGCATCCAGAAAGAGGGAGGACAATTCAGAGCTAGAGGAAGATAAAAAGTTCCAGACTTTACCTCCTTTACAATGTGGCCTCTAGCTAGTCTTGTAAAGAAGCATTGCATAGGATATGATTTCCTTCAAACATTATTGCAAGAAGCTAAACATACTTCAGTTCAACAATTACCTACTAATGGCTGGGCACTGTGATAAGAACTGTGAGATATACAATGATGACAAAAAGGAAGTCCTTAGTCTCCAGGAATTCATATGTTCTATAACCCTCTTACTATTGTTCATCTGTAGGCACTGATATCTTCACACTGTCGGAGCTGCTGACAATCCTGACCAAAGCGAGCTGTACATAAGAGGACAAATACCTACCGTTGGGTGCAGTTTCTAATCAGGCCTGCTGCTATAACTAAAATATCTGGTATCCCTCAACCTCTTTTGAGCTTTGCTTTATACACCCAATCTGTGCTACTAGGCTAGGTTTTAGCTTCTGATTAGATTTCTAGTTTGTTCACTCGAACCAGTGCCCTGTCCGTAGCCTAGATATTGGATACTATAGCATGTTTGGGGCCTGGAAAACCTGTCCACATCTTGTCAATGACCTCTGTCCATATATCTTCCAGCTCCCAGGAGATTTGCTCACAACTGAATGTATCGCCTACAACCATAGTGCTGCTGCAATATGCCTGATATTGCCAATCCCCACTTTCTGAAGCCTCCTGCTTCTGTGCCTTGTACACCAGATCAGATTCCCTAGGACTCAAGCCCAAGTGAATTCGGTTTAAACTGTTGATGGTCCCACCGAGGAATTAGTGTTATGGTTCTGTCAGAATACCATCTTTGTTTCACCTTTTGACTCCTTCTTGTCCCTGCTAGCTTTGAAGTTGAACCTACCTGGGTTATAGTAGTCACCTTAACAGTCGTTTTCCTAATTCTAGTTATGATATGTTCACAGTCTACTCTGCCCTGTCTTCTCTTACAGTTCAAAGGTGTACACTATTTTAAATTTCTTCACGCTCTCAGATCAGAAGATAAATTTATAATGGCACAATGACCTTACAATTTTAGGAGAAATCTGAAATAAATTTACTGATATCTTAAAGGAACCATGAAGAGATAAAGAAACAACTATAGAGAGAAAAGAGGGTCTGCAGGGAGGGAGGGAGAAAGAGAGAGAGAGAAAGAAAGAAATCAAGTAAGTGAGATAGAAAGAGAAATAAATCTAAGCATAGTCAAAAGTCAGTATTTTAGCTTGTTGGCTTGGATCTCCAAGTATATTTCAAATGGAACATAAAAATCCACAATTTGTGGCATTAATGTGAAAATCTCTCCCTTGATACAAGCTCTCTTTGGTATTTGTCAGCTGGAAATGAAAAAACACAATGCTCTCTAATTAACTGTTCAATAAACACATTTATTATGCTATCTCAGGCATGATTAACTTAGAAATAAAAATTGTTCACATTAAATATTTATATTTGTGATTTACATTAACTTCCACAGCATGGTACATGGCACTGTGTGCTCTTATGATTAAAGTGCTTATCTTAAAAATACTGCCCTAGATGGCAGAGGAGAAAAGCCTAGCACAAGTGGAAACACAAAGTACGAAATTATAACTTGCCTTCAGAGCTCAAGTCTGGAAAAGGAGGTCACAAAACAAATTGAATGTTAATGTTTGGGGTCTAAATTAAGGTGTAATTATAAGACAATGAAAGTTATTTTCTTGTGTGATATATCAACTGACTCTCATGACAGCTTCCAAAATTGAAATCCACCCATTTTATGAGCAATGTAAATACTGTTATAGTTTGTATATGGTCTTGCAAGTTGACTATGTAAAGTAAACATTGTATTTGTTCTGGCTCTGTGTTCCAGTTACAATGGTTTCTTTAAAAAATCATCTTGTCAAACACTAAATGATACAAAGAGAGAGAAAATACACATGAACAAGAGTACAGGTTTTTACTCCCATGTGAAATTGTGGAAAAATAACAATTTTAAGTCATGCAAAAAAGGTTAGGGAAGTTTCACAAGAAAAATATATGAAGAGACTAAATAATTCATATTCCTTTATATTTCACATAGTTAACTTTTCTAAGATGGGAAATGTAAAGAAATTGGAGCTACTTAGTATAAGCTAAAATAAACATGTTATTTAAAAGCAACAACCAAAGACTGTAATGGCTAGTTAAAAATGGTAGCCAAGAAAACTTTACTTTCTCTATGGAAAAAAGAAAGATCAATTATGACCATAAGATAACCAAAGATAGACAGTAGTGTCCATTCCAGGAAAGAAAACAGTGTATGTCTCAGGTTTGTAATAATACACCCTCCTAAAAGTAGACATAAAAGGGGTAAAATAGACTAAAGTATGATTGAAATATTTCTAAAGTATGAGCTTGGAAGTATTTCAACCTCATAATGCAACTCTGAGGAATATCATGCAGATATAAAACAATTTGAATGAAATTTAAAAAATATACTAAGAATCAACTCTAGAGAGACCAATGCAATTTGATTGGATATAAGTAGAAGAAAGCATGAAAAAAACTGATTGCTAAATCTCATATTGGATGGATAAGAACTAAGAAGATAAAGGAGCCAAGAGGCAAACTGAGGAGAATATAATAGTATTAAAAACATCAAAACCAATTGCCATCAAGTCAATTCTGATTCATGGAGAACCCATGTGTATTACATAATGTTAAAATGAAATAGATGCAGCAAATTGCTAATTTTTTTAATCTGTGAGAACCAAGTCACAGACATGGAAGACAGGAGTAAATACGTACTAGATAATACAAAAAGGAAAAAAAAAGAATAAAATCAATTTAAAAAATGGATAGATAATCAAGATAATGCAGATCCAAAATCTGGATAATGGGTAAGTCTGGTGAAGAAGAAATAAAACAAAACAAATAAAAGAACAAATATAAGCAACAACAACAGTGAACTATTCACAAGCATAAAAAAAGAAAATCTTCTCGAAGTGATAGAATGATAAAGACATGAGTTTGCAAATCAAAAGCCTTCGCTGTTCCACGAAAAGTTCATAATGTCAAAAGATACTAAGATATTCCTCATTTATTTAACTTTTGAGATGGAGAAGAAATACTACAGACATTCAGATAGAATAAGAAGGTCACTGCAGCATTGATTTACTTTTGGTTACAAGAAATAGGATAATTAGCTTAAGGTAGTTTAAAAATTGGTGTTTGTTTGTTTTGTTCTTTTTTTAATTTTTGTTTCCATACATTACAATATATTGCTGCAGCCACTTTTGAATGATCTTCAGCAAAATCTTACTTGTGTGTGATATTAATGATATTGTTCGATAATTTCCACGTTTGGTTGGATCACTTTTCTTGGGAATAGGCATAAACAGAGATCTCTTCTAGTCAGTTGGCCTGGTAGCTGTCTTCCAAATTTCATGGCATAGATGAGTGATCACTTCCAGTGCTGCATCTCTTTGTTGAAACATCTCCACTGGTATTCTATCAACTCCCAGAGCCTTGTTTTTTGCTAATGCCTTGAAATTCTTCCTTCAGTACCATCAGTTTCTGATCATATGCTACTTACTGAAATGGTTGACTGTCGACCAATTCTTTCTGGTATAGTGACTCTGTGTATTCCTCCCATCTTCTTTTGATGCATCCTGCATCATTTAATTACTTTCAAGTAGAATCCTTCAAAATTGCAACTCGAGGATTGAATTTTTTCTTCAGTTCTTTCATCTTGAGTAATGCTGAGCATGTTCTTTTCTTTTGGTTTTCTAACTCTAGATATTTGCACATTTTATTATAATACTTTGCTTTGTATTCTCAAGCCTTTGAAATCACCTGTTCAGCTCCTTTACTTCATTTTTTCCTTTTGCTTTAGCTTTTCAACTTTAAAGAACAAGTTTCAGAGTCTTTTCTGACATCAGTTTTGATCTTTTCTTTCTTTCCTGTCTTTTTAAAGACCACTTGCTTTCTTCATGTATGATGTCTTTGATGTCATTCCACACAAAAACAACAACACATTACATGAAGCCTGAAGAAGACTATCCCAGAATTGGTACAGTGGCTCCATGAACTTGAAGAAAAGACCTGGGCCCTTTCTATACTTCCATGTCACCATCCTCAGTATGATGTCTTTTGTTCTCACATTTCTTTTCTCCATCACGGTCACATGACCACTGAATCACCAATTCTCATGTACTCACACAGCCACACCCAAAGCAGGAATGGAGGACAAATACTTTCTCCTCACTTGTCTCTTTTATTAGAGAAAAACCTTTCCCAGAACACCCCAACAAATTTCCCCTTACATCTCTTCAGCTAGAATCAGGCAACATAACTACATTTCAGCTATAAGGAAGTCTGGGATAGTGAATACTTGACATTTTCACACTCTATTATCAAAGATGGACTTTGATAGCAAGGAAAAAGTGAAAGGGGATTGGCTGATGGTTAGGCAACTGAAGTGTCTGCTAGAGTCATCTATCAAAAGAAAAAAAGTTTAAGATATTGTTACATTTTTCAACACGACAATATCAGAAGAATTTTTACATCAGAAGAAAATTTATGAAGTTTGAAACACGCATAATGAGCACAAATCATAAGTTTATACAATTTAATGATTTTTCACATAGCAAGCACACCTATGAAGTCTCCATCCAAATTATAAAATGAAGTATTTCCAGTACCCCAGAAGCCCATCTTGTACCCACCTGCTCCCAAAACGTAACTACTATCTTGACTTCAAATGGCTTGTATATTATTTATATTACCTCTTCATCTAGTAACCTTGGTGAATCATTTATTAATTCTAATATTTTATCACTTTTTTCTGTCTAGTGTCATATTTCTTCAGCCAAAATAGCTCTAATATTTCTTATAGTGTAGTTGAGTTGGCAATGGATTTCCTTAGTTTTGTTGGTCTGAAAAAGTCTTTACTCTTCCCTTATTTGTGAAAGCTATTTCACTTGGCATAAAATCATGGATTAGCATTTTTATCACTGATTGCTTTAAAAATGTCCTTAGAGAATTTCCAGCCTTGCAAAATTCCTGATTACAAATATGGTGTAATTTTTTTCTGTATGTAAAATACCTTTTTTCTCTGTTTTCATGATTTTCTCTTATCTTGATTTTTAAAAGTTTAAATATGATCTGTGTAGTGTGTCTAGGTAAGTTATTTTTTGATATTTGTTTTGAAGCATATTCCCTGAGTTTCTTGGATATGTGGGTTGGCATCTCTATTTTTAGGAAATGTTTGGCCATTACCTCATTAAATGTTTCTTTTCCCACATTCTCATTTCTACTTTTAGGATTCCAATTATTTATGTGTTACATCGTTTGATATGGTCCTATCATCCCAAAGCTCTTGGATGTTCTGAGGTTTCTGTTTGTTTGTTCTTTAACTTTTTTTCTGTATGCATTTCAGTTTGGTGACTTTCTGTTGACCTAACTTCAAGTTCACTGAATTCTTTCATTAATTTTGTCTAGTCTACTGATAAAAATTTCTAAGATACTTTTATCTCTGTTGATCGTGATTTTTTATTTCTAGCATTTTCATTTGATCTTATTTTATAGTTTCCAGCTCTCTGATAGAATTACCTAAGTATGTCATCACGTTTTCTACTAGAATAAAAAATGGAATAAATTAAAAAAAAATGGAAATGACAGCTCACTGTCTGATTTTGTAAATAAAGCTATATTGGAACACAGCCATGCCCATTGTCTACATATTGTCTATGCTTGTGTTTATGCTGCAATGGCAGAGTTGAAGAGTTGTGACAGAGACCATAAGGCCCACAAGGCCTACAATGTTTGTTATGTGACCTTTCAGAGAAAAACTTTGCTGACCCCTGAATTAAACCATTTAAAATATTAATAATAGATATTTTAAATTCTTTGTCTGAATTCCACCATTTGAGACATATTTGGGTCTGGTTCTGTTGATTGCTTTGTCTTTGATAGTGTACTTTTCCTTTCTTCTTCTTCTTTTTTTTTTTTTGTTCTTCTTTTTGTGCAGGGTATGCTTTCGTTGAAAGCTAGATATTGTGTGTCAGACAGTAGAGACTAGAGTAAATAGTATTTACGCTCGGAAATGAGCATATCTGTTCTTTTTTTCTAGTCTTTATTTGAGCCGAGTTTGGGTTTTATTGTTGTTATGGTTACCCTCAGTTCACCAAAGTTTTTAAATTCCTTCAGTGTTATTTTGTGCTTAGAATGGGGGTTGGTTTATTAGAAGTTTTTCCAATGTTTCACCCTCAGCTTTGTATCTACCAATTATACTTTCTCTCTCCTTACTCTTGCTTCTTAACTAAAATTATTGCCATTACTAGTTACTCATGACTTGGGGGACTGATGGAGTGGGAAAGGCAGATATTCTTTGTTATTACGGTTCATCCTCAGTCTTATGTAGGTGATGTATTCCTGGATCTTGGAGCTGGGTCTTTCCAGTGATCCTATTTAAGCAGCAAGGATTGCTATTAATTTGGACCCAAGATGTTTGCTTACCCCTACTCCAAAGGTAATTTTTAAAATTTTTTCTCCTATTCCCTTCCCTAAGGTTCAATTGGACTTTGACCAATTTGACCAACCCTGAGATTCACAGGGTTTGGAACCTTTGTTTTGATGTCTTAAGGATTTTGTTCCATAGGGGAGATTGAGGAGAAGGATCCAGATGGTACTTCATGCCTTCCTTTGCCATTCCCCTTCTGTAAACCTGCACCAAAAATCTGAAACAAAAATACTAAGAGATTTTCCCCTATTAGGGTACATCACATTGGAAACACTAAGGGAAGTTTTGCTACCAAAAGACTAGTTGCTCCATTGTGTAAAGGAAAAAAGGGTATAATTAATACTTTTGGATGTTGTTGTTATTAGGTGCCTTCGAGTCAGTTCTGACTCATAACGACCCTACATACAATAGAACAAAACACTGCCTAGTCCTGCACCATCCTCACAATCATTGCTATGCTTGAGACCATTGTTGCAGCCACTGTGTCAATCCATCTCATTGGGGGTCTTCCTCATTTACTCTGAACCTCTCCTTTACCAAGTATGATGTTCTTCTCAAGGGACTGACCCCGCCTGATAGCATGTCCAAAGTATGTGAGTTGAAGTCTCACCATCCTTGCTTCTAAAGAGCATTCTGCCTGTATTTTTTTCCAAGACAGATTTGTTTATTCTTCTGGCAGTCCGTGGTATATTTGATATTCTCACAAACACCATAATTCCAAGGCATCAATTCTTCTTCAATCTTCTTTACTCATTGTCCAGCTTTTGCATGCAATATGAGACGATTGATAATACCGTGGCTTTGATCAGGAGCACCTTATTCCTCAAAGTGACATCTTTGCTCTTCAATGTTATAAAGAGGCCCTTTGCAGCCAATTTGTCCAAAGAAATATGGCATTTGATTTCCTGACTGCTGGTTCCATGGACGTTGATTGTGGATCCAAGTAAAATGAAATCCTTGACAGCTTCAACATTTTCTCCATTTATCATGATGTTGCTTATTGATCCAGTTGTGAAGATTTTTGTTTTCTTTATGTTGTAGTGTAATTCATACTGAAGGCTGTAGTCTTTGATCTTCATCAGTAAGTGCTTCAAGTCCTGTTCACGTTCAGCAAGCAAGATTGTGTCTTCTGCATATCGCAGGCGGTTAATGAGCCATCCTCCAATCCTGATGCAGAGTTTTTCTTCATATAAACCAATTTCTTGGATTATTTGCTCAGCAAATGGATTGGTAAGTATGGTGAAAGGACACAACATCAGCTTTATATCTTTAAATGTTTTAAATTCTTTGATAATTCTAATATTTGAGTCATATCTGAATCTGGTTCTGTTGATTGCTTTGTCCTTTGACGGCATGCTTTTCTTTGCTTCTTTAACACCTTTTCATTTCTTCTTGCAAACCTGTTCCTTGAATGCCTTTCCTGATTTTAAGCCATGCAGTATCCCCTTGTTCTGTTCAAAAGGCCACCCCTTGTCTATGAACAGGCTCCGCATGAGCACAATTAAGTATTCTGGAATTCTCATTCTTCCCAATGTTATCCATAATTTGTTGTGATCTTCATAGTGTAATGCCTTTATGTAGTCAATAAAACACAGGTAAACATCTTCCTGGTATTGTCTGCTTCCAGCCAAGTTCCATATGACATCAACAGTGATATCCTCCATTCCACATCCTCTTCTGAATATGGCTTGAATTTCTGACAGTTCCCTGTCGATGAACTGCTGTAACAGTTTTTTTACTTTTTGGTTTTGTTTTTTTCTTCACTTACTTCTTTATTTACCTTTGCCAAGTTGTGTTAACTTCACTCATGTTTGTGATCTTCTTTCCCACACAAAAAGTAACAAGCATCTACTATCCCCACATGTGTCTGTCAGTTTGTTGTATTGAGGGGGCTTGCATGTTGCCGTGATGCTGGAAGCTATGCCACTGGTATTGAAATACCAGCAGGGTCACCTGTGGTGCATAGGTTTCAGCTGAGCTTCCAGACTAGGACAGACTAGGAAGAAGGACCCAGGAATCTACTTCTGAAAAGACTTAGCCAGTGAAAATCTTATGAATAGTAGTGGAACATTGATATAGCACCAGAAGATGAGCCTATCAGGTTGGAAGGCACTCAAAAGACGACGGGGAAGAGCTGCCTCCTCAAAGTAGATTCAACATTAATGACATGGATGCAATCAAGCTTTCAGTACCTTCATTTGCTGATGTGGCATGACTCAAAATAAGAAGAAACAGCTCCAAACATCCATTAATAATCAGAACATGGAATTACGGAGTATGAATCTAGGAAAATTGGAAGTCATCAAAAATGAAATGGAAGACATAAACATTGATATCCTAGGCATTAATGAGCTAAAATGGACTGGTGTTGGACAATCACATGGTCTACTATGCCCAGAACAAAAACTTGAAAAGTAATGGCATTGCATCTATCATCAAAAAGAACATTTCAAGGTCTATCCTGAAGCGCAAGGCTCTCAGTGATAGGATAACATCCATACACCTACAAGGAAGAATAGCTCGTACAACTATTATTCAAATTTGTGCACCAATCACTAAGACCAAAAGATGAGGAAATTGAAGATTTTTACCAGCTTCTGCAGTCTGAAAATGATCAAACGTGCAGTCAGGATGCATTGATAATTACTGGAGATTGAATGTGAAAATTGGAAATAAAGAAGAATCAGTAGTTGGAAAATATAGCCTTGGTGACAGAAATGATGCCAGAGACTGCAGGACAGAATTTTGCAAGACCAATGACTTCTTCATTGCAAATACCTTTTTTCATCAACATAAACTGAGACTATACACATGCACCTCTGCAGATGGAACACACAGGAATCAAATCAACTACATCTGTGGGAAGAATGGTAAAAAAGCTCAAAATTGTCAGTCGGAACAAGGCCAGGGGCCAACTGTGGAACAGACTATCAATGGCTCACATGTAAGTTCAAGTTGAAACTGAAGAAAATTAGAACAAGTCCACAAGAGCCAAAGAATGACCTTGAATATATCCCACCTGAATTTAGAGACCATTTCAAGAACAGACTTGACTCATTATTCACTAATGACTGAATACCAGACGAGTTGTGGAATGACATCAAGGACATCATACATGAAGAAAACAAGTCACCATTAAAAAGACAGGACGGAAAGCAAAGACCAAAATGGATGTGAGAAGAGACTCTGAAACTTGCTCTTGAACATCGAGTAGCTAAAGCAAAAGGAAGACATTATAGAGTAAAAGAGTTGAACAGAAAATTTCAAACAGAGGCTTGAGAAGACAAAGTAAAGTATTATAATGACATGTGCAAAAACCTCGATGTGGAAAACTAAAATGGAAGAACACTCTCTACATTTCTCAAGCTGAAACAACCAAAGAAAAAAAATCAAGCCTCAAGTTGCAATAGTAAAGGATTACATGGGGAAAATATTAAACACTTGGAAGCATCAAGAGAAGATGGAGGGAATATACAGAGTCACTATACCAAAAAGAATTGGACAACATTCCACCATTTCAGGAGGTACCATATGAGCAGGAACCGATGGTGCTGAAGGAAGAAGTCCAAGCTGCACTGAATGCATTGGTGAAAAACAAGGCTCCAGGAATTGACGGAATACCAACTGAGATGTTTCACCAAACAGATACAGCATTGGATGTACTCACGTGTCTATGCCAAGAAATATGGAAGATAGCTCTCTGGCCAACCGACTGAAAGAGATCTACATTTATGCCTATTCCCAAGAAAGTTGATCCCACCGAATGTGTAAATTATCATAAAAGGTCATTTATATCACACGTAACTAAAATTTTGCTGAAGATCATTCAAAAGCGACTGCAGCACTGTATTGACAGGGAACTGCCAGAAATTCAAGCTGAATTCAGAAGAGGATGGAGAACCAGAGATATCGTTGCTAATGTCAGATGGATCCTGGCTGAAAGCAGAGAATACCAGAAAGATGATTACCTGTGTTTTATTGACTACACAAAGGCATTAGACTCTGTGGATCATAACAAATTATGGATAACATTGCCGAGAATGTGAATTCCAAAACACTTAATTGTGCTCGTGAGGAACCTGTACCCAGATCAAGAGGCAGTCATTCGAACAAATCAAGAGGATACTGCTTGGTATAAAGTCAGTTAAGTTGTGTGTCATGGTTGTATTCTTTCATCATACCTATTCAATCTGTATGCTGAGCAAATAATACGAGAAGCTGGACTAGATGAAGAACAACAGGGTATCAGAACTGGAGGAAGACTCATTAACAATCTGCATTATGCAGATGACACAACTTTGCTTGCTGAAAGTGAAGAGGACTAGGAGCACTTACTAACAAAGAGCAAAGACCACAACCTTCAGTATGAATTACAACTCAACATAAAGAAAACAAAAATCCTCACACCTAGATCAACAAGCAACATCTTGATAAAAGGGGAAAAGACTGATGTCAAGGATTTCATTTTACTTGGATCCACAACCAATGTCCATGGAATCATCAGCCAAGAAATCAAAGGATGCATTGCATTAGACAAATCGGCTGCAAAAGACCTCTTTAAAGTGTTGAAAAGCAGATATGTCACCTTGAAGACTTAGGTGCGCCTGACAGAAGACATGGTGTTTTCAATCACCTCTTATGCATGTGAAAGCTGGACAACATACAAAGAAGGCTGAAGAAGAAGAATTGACACCTTTGAGTTGTGGTTTTGGAGAAGAATGTTGAATATACCATAGACTGCTGAAAAAATGAACAAATCTATCTTAAAAGAAGTACAACCAGAATGCACCTTAGAAGCAAGGATGGCGAGACTGCATCTGACATACTTTGAACATGGTATCAGGAGGGATCAATTCCTGGAGAGGGTCAGCAAAAAACAGGAAGGCCCTCAATGAGACGAATTGACACAGTGGCTTCAACAATGGGCTTAAGCATAACGATTGTGAGGATGGTGCAGGAGCAGGCAGTGTTTCATTCTGTTATACATAGGATCGCTACGAGTTGGAACCGATTTGCCAGCACCTGACAACAACAATAAAATCTACTATCTAGAAGTGTTTCCCTCTCTCTCTACCTCCCATCCCTGGTAACAATCAAAAGAGCTTTGCTTTCTGTGTCTAAATCTAGTCTTGACTTTTTATAATAGTGGGACCATACAGTATTTGTCATTTTGCGACTGTTTTTGAATAATCTTCAGCAAATTTTACTATCCTGTGATATTCATAATATTGTTTGATAAATTTTGCATTCAGTAGAATCACCTTTCTTTGTACTGGGCAAAAATATGGATGTTTTCCAGTCATTTAGTCAGGTGGCTCTCTTCCAGATTTCTTGGCATAGACGACTGTGTGCTTCCAGTGTTGAAACATCTCAGTTGATATTCTGTCAGTTCCTGGAGCCTTGCTTTTCATCCATACCTTCAGTGCAGCTTGGAATTCTTCCTTCAGTTCCAACAATTCTTGATCATATGCTACCTCCTGAAATGATTAAACATGGACCAATTCTTTTTGGTACAATGACTACGTATTTCTTCCATTTCCCTTTGATATTACCTGCGTCGTTCAAAATTTTGCCCACAGAATCCTTCAATATTGTAACTCGAGGCTTAATTTTTTTCTCCGGTTCTTTCATCTTGAGAAATGTCAAGCGTCTTCTTCCCATTTGGTTTTCTAACTCCAGGTTTTTGCCATTTGAAATATTCTCTTTAGCTCTTTTATTGCATCATTTCTTCCTTTCCCTTTAGCTACTCTATATTCAAGAGTAAGCTTCAAAATCTTTTCTGACATACATTTTGGACTTCTTTCTCTATTTTTTTAAAACAAAGGTAAAAATTTTTCGGGTATTCTCCGCTTTCAGGCCAGATTCACCTGAAATCAGCAATGGAGAACAGTGGATAGCAGTGGAATATTTCCTGTAAACATTCCACTCTAAGAAAACCTATGGTCAGTACTATTGTCCTATAGGGATGCTATGGGTCAAAATCAACTCAGTGGCACCTAAAAACAACAGTAGCACCTAAACTAACACAATCAGAAGTAGAACAACTAAATAGACCCATAACAAAAAAAAGAGATTGAAATGGTAATCAAAAAAATCCTAAGAAAGAAAAGCCCTAGCCCAGATGGCTTTAATGCAGAGTTCTACCAAACTTTCACAGAAGAGTTAACACCACTACTACTAAAGGTATTTCAAAGCATAGAAAATGACAGAATACTGCCTAACTCATTCTATGAAGCCACCATATCCCTGATACCAAAACCGGGTAAAAAAAAAAAATTAAAGACATCATAAAAAAAGAAAATTACAGACCTATATCCCTCATGAACATAGATGCAAAAATCCTCAACAAAATTCTAGCCAATAGAATTCAACAACATACCAAAAAAATACTCCACCACGACCAAGTGGGATTTATACCAGGTATGTAAGGCTGGTTTAATATTAGAAAAACCATTAATGTAATCCACCATATAAATAAAACAAAAGACAAAAACCACATGATCTTATCAATTGATGCAGAAAAGGCATTTGACAAAGTCCAACACCCATTTATGATAAAAACTCTCAGCAAAATAGGAATTGAAGGAAAATTCCTCAACATAATAAAAGACATCTATACAAAGCCAACAGCCAACATCACTCTAAATGGAGAGAGCCTGAAAGCCTTTCCCTTGAGAAGGGGAACCAGACAAGGATGCCCTTTATCACCGCTCTTATTCAGCATTGTGCTAGAGGTCCTAGCCAGAGCAATTAGGCTAGACAAAGAAATAAAGGACATCTGGATTGGCAAGGAGGAAGTAAAATTACCTCTATTTGCAGATGACATGATCTTATACACAGAAAACCCTAGGGAATCCTCCAGAAAACTACTGAAACTAATAGAAGAGTTTGGCAGAGTCTCAGGTAAGATAAACATACAAAAATCACTTGGATTCCTCTACATCAACAAAAAGAACATCGAAGAGGAAATAACCAAATCAATACCATTCACAGTAGCCCCCAAGAAGATAAAATACTTAGGAATGAATCTTACCAAAGATGTAAAAGACCTATATAAAGAAAACTACAAAGTACTACTACAAGAAACTAAAAAGGACCTACTTAAGTGGAAAAACATACCTTGCTCATGGATAGGAAGACTTAACATAGTAAAAATGTCTATTCTACCAAAAGCCGTCTATACATACGATGCACTTCCGATCCAAATTCCAATGACATTTTTTAATGTGATGGAGAAACAAATCACCAACTTCATATGGAAGGGAAAGAAGCCTCAGGTAAGTAAAGCATTACAGAAAAAGAAGAAGAAAGTGGGAGGCCTCACTCTACCTGATTTTAGAACATATTATACAGCCACAGTAGTCAAAACAGCCTGGTACTGGTACAACAACAGGCACATAGACCAATGGAACAGAATTGAGAACCCACATATAAATCCATCCACATATGAGCAGCTGATATTTGACAAAGGCCCAGTGTCAGTTAATTGGGGAAAAGATAGTCTTTTTAACAAATGGTGCTGGCATAACTGGATATCCATTTGCAAAAAAATGAAACAGGACCCATACCTCACACCAAGCACAAAAACTAACTCCAAGTGGATCAAAGACCTACACATAAAGACTAAAACGATAAAGATCATGGAAGAAAAAATAGGGACAACGTTAGAAGCCCTAATACAAGGCATAAACAGAATACAGAACATTATCAAAAATGACAAAGAGAAACCAGACAACTGGGAGCTCCTAAAAATCAAACACCTATGCTCATCTAAAGACTTCACCAAAAGAGTAAAAAGACCACCTACAGATTGGGAAAGAATTTTCAGCTATGACATCTCTGACCAGCACCTGATCTCTAAAATCTATATGATTCTGTTAAAGCTCAACCACAAAAAGACAAACAACCCAATCAAGAAGTGGGCAAAGCATACGAACACACACTTCACTAAAGAAGATATTCAGGCAGCTAACAGATACATGAGAAAATGCTCTCGATCATTAGCCATTAGAGAAATGCAAATTAAAACTACAATGAGATTCCATCTCACTCCAACAAGGCTGGCATTAATCCAAAAAACACAAAATAATAAATGTTGGAGAGGCTGTGGAGAGATTGGAACTCTCATACACTGCTGGTGGGAATGTAAAATGGTACAACCACTTTGGAAATCTATCTGGCGTTTTCTTAAAAAGTTAGAAATAGAACTATCATACGACCCAGAAATCCCACTCCTCGGAATATACCTTAGAGAAATAAGAGCCTTCACACAAACAGATATATGCACACCCATGTTTATTGCAGCTCTGTTTACAATAGCAAAAAGCTGGAAGCAACCAACGTGTCCATCAATGGATGAATGGGTAAATAAATTGTGGTATATTCACACAATGGAATACTACGCATCGATAAAGAACAGTGACGAATCTGTGAAACATTTCATAACATGGAGGAACGTGAAAGGCATTATGCTGAGTGAAATTAGAGGCAAAAGGACAAATATTGTATAAGACCACTATTACAAGATCTTTAGAAATAGTATAAACTGAGAACACATACTTTTGTGGTTACGGGGGTGGGGGAAGGGTTATTTACTGATTAGTTAGTACATAAGAACTACTTTAGGTGAAGGGAAGGACAATACTCAATACACGGAAAGTCAGCTCAACTGGACTGGACCAAAAGCAAAGAAGTTTCCAGGATAAACTGAATGCTTCAAAGGTCTGCGGAGCAAGGGCGGGGGTTTGGGGACTATGGCTTAAGGGGACTTCTAAGTCAATTGGCAAAATAATACTATTATGAAAACATTCTGCATCCCACTTTGAAATGTGGCATCTGGGGTCTTAAATGCTAACAAGCGGCCATCTAAGATGCATCAATTGGTCTCAACCCACCTGGATCAAAGGAGAATGAAGAACACCAAGGTCACACAACAACTATGAGCCCAAGAGACAGAAAGGGCCACATGAACCAGAGACTTACATCATCCTGAGACCAGAAGAACTAGATGGTGCCTGGCCACAACTGATGACTGCCCTGACAGGGAGCACAACAGAGAACCCCTGAGGGAACAGGAGATCAGTGGGATGCAGACCCCAAATTCTCATAAAAAGACCAGACTTAATGGTCTGACTGAGACTAGAAGAATCCCAGCGGTCATGGTCCCCAAACCTTCTGTTGGCCCAGGACAGTAACCATTCCTGAAGACAACTCATCAGACATGGAAGGGACTGGACAATGGTTTGGAGAGAGATGCTGACGAAGAGTGAGCTACTTGTATCAGGTGTACACTTGAGACTGTGTTGGCATCTCCTGTCTGGAGGGGAGATAGGAGGGTAGAGAGGGTTAGAAACTGGCAAAATTGTCATGAAAGGAGAGACTGGAAGGAGGGAGAGGGCTGACGCATTAGGGGGAGAGTAAGTGGGAGTATGGAGTAAGGTGTATGTATATAAGCTTATATGAGACAGACTGACTTGATTTGTAAACGCTCACTCAAAGCTCAATAAAAATTATTAAAAAAAAAACTTTCAAAAAAAAAAACAACAGTAGCAGCATCCTTTAGTAATGTGTGATAGAGTCCTCGGGTGTCACAAACTCCTAAGTGCTTGACTACTAGCCAAAAGTGGGCAGTCTGAATACACACAAAGGAACCTGAGAAGATAGGCTTGGTGATGTGCTTCCAAAAGTTCACAAGCTTGAAAACCTTATGGAGCAGTTCTACTTTGAACATATGGTATTGCCATGATTCAAAACTGACATGAAGGCAACTAGCAACAAAAATAACGAAGGGTATGATGGAGATTGTCTGCATTTAACTATAAACTTAAACATTCCTGTATTTCAGGAAACTTTATATATTTTTTTAATATTTAAAATATTTTTGGTTCTCTTCCCTGTTGATGTTTTTGTTAGGTGCCGTCGAGCCAGTTACGACTCATAGCGACCCTATGCACAAGAGAATGAAACACTGCCCGATCCTCAGTCATCCTTACAATCATTGTTATGCTTGAGCTCATTGTTGCAGCCACTGTGGCAATCCACCTCATTGAGGGGCTTCCTCTTTTCCGCTGACCCTGTACTCTGCCAAGCATGATGTCCTTCTCCAGGGACTGATCCCTCCTGACAACATGTCCAAAGTATGTAAGACGCAGTCTCGCCATCCTTGCCTCTAAGGAGCATTCTGGCTGTACCTCTTCTAAGACAGATGTGTTCGTTCTTTTGGCAGTCCATGGTATATTCAATATTTTTTGCCAACACCACAATTCAAAGGTTTCAATTCTTCAGTCTTCCTTATTCATTGTCCACCTTTCACATCCATATGATGCGATTGAAAATACCATGGCTTGGGTCAGGTGCACCTTAGTCTTCAAGGTGACATCTTTGCTCTTCAACACGTTGAAGAGGTCCTTGGCAGCAAATGAAGGTTCTGAAAGCTTTACTCCATCCACGTCATTAAGGTCTACTCTACTTTGACGAGGCAGCCCTTCACCAGTCATCTTTTGAGTGCCTTCCAACCTGGGGGGCTCATCTTCCAGCACTATATCAGACAATGTTCCACTGCTATTCATATGTTTTCACTGGCCAATGCTTTTCAAAAGTAGACTGCCAGGTCCTTCTTCCTAGTCTGTCTTAGTCTGGAAGCTCAGCTGAAACCTGTCCTCCATGGGTGACCCTGCTGGTATCTGAATACCGGTGGCATAGCTTCCAGCATCACAGTAACACACAAGCCCCTACAGTATGACAAACATAGGTATACAAATAATGCATGTTTTAGAGTTCATTTGTCACTCCTAATTATCTCTCATGTGATATAGCAATTTTTAAAACCCTTATTCTTTTTCACTTCATTTTGTCACTCTCTTGAAGCCAGTCTTCCATGTCCTTAACTATTTTTTCCACCTGTGTCTATTGTACTTTGCTGCTCTATATTAGGCTTTCTTTTTAGTAACTATTTTTTTTATTGTGCTTTAAGTGAAAGTTTACAAATTAAGTCAGTCTCTGATATAAAAAATTATACACACCTTGCTATGTACTCTTAGCTGTTCTTCCCCTAATGTAACAGCACACTCCCCCTCCTCTCCACCCTGTATTCCCCGTGTCCATTCAACCACCTCATGTCCCCCTCTGCCTTCTCAACTCGCCTCCAGACAAGAGCTGCCCACATAGTCTCATGTGTCTACTTGAGCCAAGAAGCTCAATTCTCACCATTATCATTTTCTGTCTTATAGTCTAGTTCAATCCCTGATTGAAGAGTTGGCTTCAGGAATGGTTCCAGTCTTGGGCTAACAGAGGTTCCAAGGACCATGACCTCCAGGATCCCTCTAGTCTCAGTCAGACCTTTAAGTCTGTTTTTTTAATGAGAGTTTGAGGTCTGCATTCCACTGTTCTCCTGATCCATCGGGGATTGTCCGTTGTGTTCCCTGTCAGAGCAGTCATCAGTGGTAGCAGGGCACCATCTAGTTCTGGTCTCAGGCTGATGTAGTCTCTGGTTTATGTGGCCCTTTCTGTCTCTTGGGCTCATATTTACCTTGTGTCTTTGGTGTTCTTCATTCTTCTTTGATCCAAGTGGGTTGAGACCAATTAATGCACCTTAGATGGCCACTTGCTAGCTACATTTAAGACCCCAGTTGCCACTCTCCAAAGTGCGATACAGAATGTTTTCTTAATAGATTTTATTGCTCCAATTGACTTAGATGTCCCCTGAAACCATGGTCCCCAATCCCCTGCACCTGCTACGCTGGCCTTCAAAGCATTCAGTTTATTCAAGAACTTCTCTGTTTTTGGTTCAGTCCAGCTGCACTGACCTCTCCTGTATTGTGTGTTGTCTTTCCCTTCACCTAAAGTAGTTCTTATCTACTGTCTAAATAGTGAATACCCCCTCCCTCCTTTCCTACCTCCCCCATCTTGTAACCATCAAAGAATACTTTTTTCTCTGTTTGAACTATTTTTTGAGTTCTCATAACAGAGGTCTTATACAATATTTGTCCTTTTGCAGCTGACTAACGTCACTCAGCATAATGCCTTCCAGATTCTTCCACGTTATGAAATGTTTCACAGATTGATCACTGTTCTTTATTGATGTGTAGTATTCCATTGTGTGAATATACCATAATTTATTTATCCATTCATCCGTGGATGGGCACCTGGTTGCTTCCATTTTTTGCTATTATAAACACTGCTGCAATGAACATGGGTATGCATACATCTGTTTGTGTAAAGGCTCTTATTTCTCTAGGATATATTCCAAGGAGTGGGATTACTGAATCGTATGGTAGTTCTACTTCTAGCTTTTTAAGGAAGTGCCAAATGAGTTTCCAGAGTAGTTGTACCATTTTACATTCCCACCAGTAGTGTATAAGTGTTCCAGTCTCTCCACAACATTTATTATTTTATGTTTTTTGGATTAATGCCAGCCTTGTAGGAGTGAGATGGAATCTCATTGTAGTTTTGATTTGCATTTCTCTAATGGTTAATGATCCTGAGCATTTCCTCATCTATCTGTTAGCTACCTGAATGTCTTCTTTAGTGAAGTGTCTGTTCATATCTTTGGCCCATTTCTTAATTGGGTTATTTGTCTTTTTGTTGTTGAGTTTTTGCAGTATCATGTAGATTTTACGGTTCAGGCTCTGATCAGAAATGTCATAGGTAAAAACTTTTTCCCGGTCTGTAGGTAATCTTTTTACTCTTTTGGTGAAGTCTTTGGATGAGGTGTTTGACTTTTAGGAGCTCCCAGTTATCTAGTTTTTATTCTGCATTGTTAGTAATGTTTTGTAAATTGTTTATGCCATGCATTAGGGCTCCAAATGTTGTCCCTATTTTTTCTTCCATGATCTTTATCATTTTACATTTTATATTTAGGTCTTTGATCCATTTTGATTTCATTTTTGCCCATGATGTGAGGTATGGGTCTTGTTTCATTTTTTTTGCAGATGTATACCAAGTTATGCCAACACCATTTGTTAAAAAGATGTCTTTTCTCCATTTAACTGCTTTGGGGCCTTTCTCATATATGAACTGCTCATATGTGGATGGATTTATGTCTGAATTGTCAATTGTGTTCCATTGGTCTATGTATCTGTTGTTGTACCAGCACCAGGCTTTTGACTACTGTGGCGGTATAATAGGTTCTAAAACCAGGTAGAGTGAGGCCTCCCACTTTGTTCTTCTTTTTCAATAATGCTTTACTTATCCTGGGCTTCTTTCCCTTCCATATGAAGTTGGTGATCTGTTTCTCCATCTCATTAAAGAATGTCATTGGAATTTGGATCAGAATTGCCTTAAATCTATAGATCATGTTTCATTGAATAGATATTTTTACAATGTTGAGTCTTCCTATCCATGAGCAAGGTATGTTTTTCCACTTCTGTAGGTCTCTTTTGGTTTCTTACAGAAGTCTTTTGTAGTTTTCTTTGTATAAGTCCTTTATATCTCTGGTAAGATTTATTCCTAAGTATTTTACCTTCCTGGGGGCTACTGTAAATGGTATTGATTTGGTGATTTCCTCTTCGGTGTTCTTTTTGTTGGTGTACAGGAATCCACCAGATTTTTGTATGTTTATCTAGTATTCTGATACTCTGCTAAACTCTTCTATTAGTTGCAGTAATTTTCTTGAGGACTCTTTAGGGTTTTCTGTGTATAAGATCACTTAATCTGCAAATAGAGATACTTTTACTTCTTCCTCGCCAATCTGGATGCCCTTTATTTCTTTATCTAGCCTAATTGCTCTAGCTAGGACCTCCAGCACAATGTTGAATAAGAGTGGTGATAAAGGGCATCCTTGTCCAGTTCCCAATCTCAAGGGGAATGCTTTCAGGCTCTCTTCATTTGGGATTATGTTGGCTGTTGGCTTTGTATAAATGCCCTTTAATATGTTGAGGAATTTTCCTTCTAGTCCTGTTTTGCTGAGAGTTTTTATCATGAATGGGTGTTTGACTTTGTCAAATGCCTTTTCTGCATCAACTGATAAGATCATGTGGTTCTTGTCTTTTATTTGTATGATGGATTACATTAATTGTTTTTCTTATGTTGAAACATCCCTGCATACCTGGTATGAATCCCACTTGATCATGGTGAATTATTTTCTTGATATGTTGTTGAATTCTATTGGCTAGAATTTTGTTGAGGATTTTTGCATCTAACTTCATGGGGGATATAGGTCTGTCATTTTCTTTTTTTGTGGTGTCTTTACCTGGTTTGTTATCAGGGATATGATGGCTCCATAGAATGAGTTTGGATGTATTCCGTCCTTTTCTATGCTCTGAAACACCTTTTGTTGTAGCGGTGTTAACTCTTCTCTGAACGTTTGGAAGAATTTTGCAGTGAAGCCATCCAGGCCAGGGCTTTTTTTTGGGGGGGGGGGGCGGGGGTGGAGTTTTTTGATTACCTTTTCAATCTCCTCTTTTGTTATGGGTCTATTTAGTTGTTCTGTCCTCTGTGTTAGTTTAGGTAGGTAGTGTGTTTCTAGGAATTCATCTATTCTAGGTTTTCAAATTTTTTGGAGTACAATTTTTTATAGTAATCTGATATGATTCTTTTAACATCAGTTGGGTGTGTTGTAATATCGTCCATCTCATTTCTTATTCAGGTTATTCGCTTCCTCTGCTGTTTTGTCTTTTGTCAGTTTGGTTGATGGTTTATCAATTTATTTGATTTTTTCAAAGAACCAGCTTTTGGTCTTGTTAATTCTTTCATTGTTTTTCTGTTTTCTATTTCATTTAATTCTGCTCTCATTTTTTTATTTGCTTTCTTCTTGTGCCTGAGGTTTTCTTTTGTTGGTCTCTTTCTATTTGTTCAAGTTGTAGGGATAATTCTTTGATTGTGGCCCTTTCTTCTTTTTGGATGTGTGCATTTATTGATATAAATTGACCTGTGAGCACTGCTTTCATTGTGTCCCAAAGGTTCTGATAGAAAGTGTTTTCATTCTTATTGGATTCTATGAATTTCTTTATTCCATCGTTAATGTCTTCTATAATCCAGCCCTTTTTGAGTAGGGTATTGTTCAGTTTCCAAGTGATTGATTTCTTTTCCCTGCTTTTTCTGTTATTGATTCCCACTTTTATGGCCTTATGCTCAGAGAAGATGCTTTGTAATATTTCAATGTTTTGGATTCTCTAAGGCTTGCTTTATGACCTAATATGTGGTCTATTCTAGAGAATGTTCCACGTGCACTGGAAAAGAAAGTATACCTGGCTGCTGTTGGGTGGGGTGTTCTGTATATGTCTATGAAGTCAAGTTGGTTGATTGTGGCATTTAGATCTTCTGTGTCTCTTTTGAGCTGCTTTCTGGATGTACTTTCCTTTACCAAGAGTGGTGTGTTGAAGTCTCCTACTATTATTGTGGAGCTGTCTATCTCACATTTCAGTGCTGATGGAGTTGTTTTATGTACCTTGCAGGCCTGTCATTGGATGCATAAATATTTTATATGGTTATATCCTCCTGGTATATTGTCCCTTTAAACATTATATAGTGTCCATCCTTATCCTTTGTGGTGGATTTAACTTTAAGGTCTATTTTGTCAGAAATTATTATTGCCACTTCTGCTCTTTTTTGGTTGTTGTTTGCTTGCTATATTTTATTCTATCCTTTGACCTTTAGTTTGTTTGTGCCTCTAAGTCTAAAGTGTGTCTCTTGTAGGCAGCATATAGATGGATCATGTTTGTTAATCCATTCGGCCCCTCTGTCTCTTTATTGGTGTATTTAGTCTATTTACATTCAGCTTAAGTATGGCTAGGTATGAATTTAGTACTGTCACTTTGATGTCTTTTTCGTGTGTTGTTGGCAGTTCCTTTTTCCCACTTTTTTTTTGTGATGAGTAGTTTATATTTATATATTGTCTTTTCCTCATATTCATTGTTGTTGATTTTCTTTCTGCTGAGTCTCTATTTTTTCTTGTATTTTATTTTGATGTGTAGGATAGTTTGTCTCCTTTGTAGTTACCTCATTATTTACCCCTATTTTTCTAAATTTAAACCTAACTTTTATTTCTTTGTATTGCATTGTAATCCTCTCCATATGAAAGATCTATGACTATATTTCTTAGTCCCTCTTTATTGTTTTAATGTCTTCTTTTACATAATAATATTGTCATTTCCCTGTTTTGAGTGTTTTTTTAATGTTGATTTATTTTTTTGACTTCCCTGTCTGGGTTGACATCTGATTGGTCTGCCCAGTGTTCTTGTCTTGGGTTGATTCCTGATATTATTGATTTTCTAACCAAAGAACTCCCCTTAGTATTTCTTGCAGTTTTGGTCTGGTTTTTACGGACTCCCTAAATTTCTGTTTATCTGGAAATGTCCTAATTTCACCTTCATATTTGAGAGATAGTTTTTCTGGATATACGATTCTTGGCTGGCATTTTTTTTCCCTCAATGCTTTATGAAAGTCATCCCAATGCCTTTTTCCCTGCATAGTTTCTGCAGAGTAGTCTGAACTTATTCTTATTGACTCTCCTTTGTAGGTGACTTTTCCTTTATCCTTATCTGCTCTTAAAATTTTCTCTTTATGCTTGGTCTTGGCAAGTTTGATTATAATATATCTTGTGACTTCCTTTTAAAATCTACCTTATTTGGAGTTTGATGAGCATCTTGGATAGATATCTTCTCATCTTTCATGATATCAGGGTAGTTTTCTGCCAACAAATCTTCAACAGCTCTCTCTGTATTTTCTGTTATCCGTCCTTGTTCTGATACTCCAGTCACTCGTAGGTTATTTCTCTTTAAAGAGTCCCACATGATTCTTAGGGTTTCTTCATTTTTTTTTTAATTCTTTTATCTGATTTTTCTTCAAATATATTGGTGCCAAGTGCTTTATCTTCAGGTTCACAAATTCTGCCTTCCACTTGCTCAATTCTGCTCCTCGACTTTTTATTGAGTTGTCTAATTCTGTAATTTTATTGTTAATCTTCTGAATTCCTGTTTGCTCTCTCTAAGGATTTTTCCAGCTTATTAAATTTTTCATTATGTTCCTGAATAACTTTTTTAATTTCTTCAACTGCTTTATCTGTATGTTCCTTAGCTTGTTCTGTGTATTGCCTGATTCCCTTCCTCCCGTCTTAAAGTGTTCTGTATATTAATCTTTTGTATTTTGCATCCAGTAATTCCAGGAAGGCACTTTCATCTAGAAGATCACTTGATTCTTTGTTTGAGAGCTTGTTGAGGTGAACATGACCTGTTTCTTTATGTGTCTTGATATTGACTGTTGTCTCCGAGCCATCTATAAGTTATTAGTTTATTTTATATTTGCTTACTGTATCATAGTTTCTTGCTTTGTTTTGTTTTGATATGCCATAATGGGTTGCTTGAGTGAGATAGCTTATTTTCACCTTTGGAGCTCTGACATCCTGTTCCCAGATGGCTTGAGCTGTTATCACGTATATCAGTCTAGGACCCCATTTACTTTTCTTGTATGCATTCAGGCCTGTTGTCCAGGTAGCTGATCATCAAGCGTGTGGTACAGGCTTTGTCCTACAGTCTTAGAGGGGCAGGGGTGATTGAAGTAGGTACCAGTATCAGGTTGCAGCTGCTGTCATGCTCTGAACAAGGCACAGGGCTGAGAATCATCCCCCAGGTGTCTCTGAAGAAAGCATGTCCCTCTTCCCTAAAGCGTACAGGTGGGTGTGTTCTGCAGACAGACCATGGACACCCAATGTTTTTGGTTATAAGGACTGGGGGGTGCCATTTACCCTTGGGCCCCTGTCGCGGGTGGCTGCATGACCTGAGTGGAGCCACCAGTCCTTAGGCCCCTGATGTGGGTAAGTGAGGACCCTGTTTGATAGGCAAAGTGGTGTCCAACATCAAACACCCACCTCTCTGCTGCACAGCTGAAACAGTTGTAGCCTGCCAACAAGGGCGTATTCTCCTGAAATAGGCCCACACAGGTCCATGCAGGGGGAAAGGTATTCAAAGCCCACATACCATTTATGCCTGGACAGGAGCTGCTTCTCACCTGAGCTCCTCCAGTTAGTGGAGCTGGCAAATTATCTTTTCCCTCAGTTGTGAATTTATTCCTTCTCCAAGTCCAGAAGGATGGCTCTAGGCACTCAACAGGGCCTGTCTCAGGCCCAGGGAATTCACCAGTTGCTGAAGCTGGCTTGGGGGTGGGGTGGGGGGGGGTGCAGTAAAATCTATGCAAGTACTTTGCTTTTGCCAAGAGCACAATTCTTCTCTGGTTATGGAGCTGTGAGTAGGGTTTGTGGCTGGCTGTTTCTTCCTGAGGAAAATGCAGCTGAACTCTAGTACCAGCCCGCCGCCGGCACTCTGGGAATGGTGCCTGAGGGCTCCCCGCAATTCAGGTCGGGTAACTCCTCTCCACTTCTGAACCGTCTCTTCCTTCCCCTGCCACTCAGTTTTCTAACTTTCCCTTTCATGTTCAGGGCTCCTAGCTTGTCATCAGTATAATCTTTTCACTTGTTTTTTTTGGTCTTTGTTTGTAAGAGAGCTTGCCGGAAGTGCCTGTCTATTCCACCATCTTGGCCCCACCTCCTTTTCTCTTTTTTTTTTTTAAATGATTTTCTTTTTGATCCCTTGAATATTTTGAGATCTAATTTGAAGTAAAACATTTACTCTTTAAATTGATAAAGTGGAAGTCTTTTGGTTTGATATATTCTATTTGTGGCATAAATCTTCTGCTATGAATGGATTTTTTCTGTTTTTCATTGTTTTCTTGTGTACAGTTGGTTTCAGTGAGGAAAATAAAGTAGAAGAATCTATACTTTACTATCTTCAATACCTTTTAAGGCCTAAAAGCTAACCTACAAAATTTCTCAGAATGAATCCTCTAATAAAAGAGGTCAGTAATTCTGAGTCCATGAAAGAAAACAGGCTGGACTGACATTGCGCTTCTGAGACTTAATGGTGCTCTGCATGGTGTCTATGCTTATAAATTTTAAGAGCTGAGTGTTAACAGTTGCAAACTTGGAACATTACATGTGTAGTTTCCTTGGGCGAGCTTAGCATTCAGGGAATGAGACTTCCCTTCTATAAGGAAATTCAATGGCTCTGCATATATTGGGTTGATTAAATGTGAAGTATATAGAATAGCTTTTGTTACATATAGTTAGTGTTCAATTTGTGCTAACTATTAAAACAAAAAATTACCTTTCTTAAGCCATTGTACTAATAACTTCTATTTATAATCGTAAGACCAATCCTACACATTAAAATTTCGCAGCAGAGAAAGTCAAATGAAAGTAATTACCTAATCATGTTTTGTTTCTTTTCCCTAATTTGATTCTTGGAACTAAACTACATAAGGCCCTTGAGGCTCTTGTACATTTTAAAGAATGGAGATACTTGCAAGAGATGACAGATTCATTCTTGACAAAGCAGGAAGGATTCAAGTGATTAATTGGATAAATGGATCAGATTTGACTGTTTTACATACAGTATTTATGGGATTCATATTAGTTACACATATAAAACCAAATATTCTAGAAATAGAGAGAGAAAAAATATAGAAATGTAATAATATTTGGATACTTTAATGCACTTTTTCTTCGTTGATATAACAAGACAACAAAATTAAAGAGATGAAGGATTTTAATATATTAATTACTAAGGTTTAATATATATATAATTTCATTTCTACATATTTGATACCTACACATAAATAAAAATTAATAATATCACAATACAGGGTGCCAGACAGAACTGGAGAAAAATGTAGAGCAAAATTCTTACTTACAAAAAATTACCACATTTACTGTCTGGCAGAGACTGGAGAAACCCCAAGAATATGGCCCCTGTACACCCTTTTAACTCAGTACTGAACTCACTCCTGAGTTCACCCTTCAGTCAAAAATTAGACAGGCCCATAAAAAAAAATGAGACTAAATGTGTACACCAGCCCAGGGGCAAGGACAAGAAGGCAGGAGGGGACAGGAAGGCTGGTAATGGGGAACCCAAGTTTGAGAAGGGGAGAGTGTTGACGTGTTTTGCGGGTGGCAACCAATGTCACAAAACAATGTATGTATTAATTGTTTAATGAGAAATTAATTTGCTCTGTAAACCTTCACCTAAAGCACAATAAAAAGAAAAAAAAATACTCTAAAGCAAAGAGGGGACTTTAGGGAGGCAGGGAAACTAGAATACTGGAAATGGTACAGCCAGAACAGAATGAATGAGAATGTTAACACATTGTGAAAAATATAACCAATATCACTGAATAATCTGTGTACAAATTCTTAAATGGGAACCTAACTTGCTGTGTAAACTTTTACTCTAAACACAATAAAATATAATTTTAAAATATAAAAAAAATATTCTGGATAACTGGAAGGTAGCTTAACACAGTAAGTACCTTTTCTTGAATGCCTACTATGTGCCAAGCACTGTGCTGGAGTTTTGTTAACATTTTCCATTTATTCTTCTCTGCAGCCTTTTGAAGTAGCAATGATATGCATTTTCCAACTAAAGAAACTAGAACTCAAATAAGTCAAATAATTTGCCAAAGGTCACCTGTCTGATTCAAAAGCCCATGTTCTTTCGATGACACCACCCTGCTTCTACAGCTCAGCTCTCCCCTTCAAATGCCACACTGCGCCTTGTGCTTATTAATCTGGAAGTCTGGCTGTGTCTAGAGAGGATTACAAAATCATTCAGCCTAGCAAAAACAGTTTTGGATACTGATGTACACAGCCTCAGAGTTAAACACACTAAGTAGCCTGAATATATTTTATATCAAGGTCTTAGTGTTTTAAGTATAGTATTTAGTAGAAGTATGGTATTTACATAGCAATTAATTCTATTTACAAGTAGTGTTTTTCTACTTGGTCTTATACCTATCAATCAGTGGTAGCTTCTTCCTAACTAGGAAGCAGGCAGAGGAAATTAGGCTTCAGGGAGGTGGAATCGAACTGTCAATTATGTTTGATTGTTTAAATATGCTAGAAACATACATTTTGAGCTGAAAGCTGATGCAGCTGGTGGCTTTGGTAAAGTTTGAAATTGAGCATTTGGAGCCTCTTAATGACCACCAACACACAAATTCTATCTTGATTTTTTGTTTTATTTTTTATTTTTAAATGATCTTCACTGACATGACAACGGTCTTAGAGTGTGCCTTCTAATCTCGTCTTTGAAGGGGCTCTTTCCAATGCTTTTTGAGGCGCAGCATTAGAATAGGATACAGTGATGTAGCCAAAAGAACTGAAAATCGTTCCTCTTGGATTTTTCCCACTGTTACAGAAGAGAGACTTGCAAGGAAAGAAAATAATGTTCATTTGTACTCACTTAATGAGAATTGAGTTTCCGATTTGGTTGGCAATATTGTGATATCATCATAATATTAAGTTTGTACGCTAATAAGATACATTGCCTATTTTATTCTTCTAGCAATGCTTCTAGGGCTTTCATTTCCATTTTTGCAGAAAGTAAACACAAAGAACTAAATATTAATTTGATTTTGCTCACTCCCACACCCTCAGCCATCTATTCTATTTTCTAAGGCACTCACCTTTTGGACACAAAATGAATCTCTTTAATCTTTAGAAGACTGGAGAGGATGATATCTTTGATTGGCCTGCTGGTACTGTATGTTTGTTTGTGTAAAGTGGCCCCTCATTCAAGTTGAGTCTGGGAAATCTCCCAAATATTGGCTAATTCAGTAGTTATGGGGCTGGAGAACCCACACAGGGGCCTGAGAATTTGGCAGGCATTAGGATGGTAGAAGCAGGCCCAGGTGGTTTCTCTTGGCCTGTGTATTATCAGCCATCCCTGCTCTACCTCCCTCAGGCTTCATGCCGGTATACAGTCAGAGACAGGAACAAGCATGATTAGTAGCAGTGATTTCCACTTGTTGAAAATAAGAAATCCAGTAGTACACATGGGGACTATAAATGCATCTGGAGAAGTTGAAACTCTCTGGAGGCAAAAAGATATGCTGACTATAATAAGAAAAGAGCTGGATCGTGACCTCTAAAAAAAAAAAAAAGAGAGAGAAGGGCTTGGGAAGCTTTTATTTTGTCATGAAATGATAATGGTAATTAAATACGAAGCATTGTCACTGGGAAAATGGTCTCCTATAGCTATGTAAATGTTGAGTGGAATCGAGGTATCTATTTTCTGAAAAATTGGATGGATCCTTTGTGAAACTCCAGTGACAAAGGTCATTGTTATGCCAAATGATACATGTACACAGCCATTTTGTCTGACGTATGTTTTATGTATGTGTGGCTGAATAACAACTGTACCATATTCTACTAATTACCACCTTTTTCTAGTACAGAAGAGTACAGTTATTACCTGTTGTGGGCAATGAATTAACTCTGGGGAAGGAAAAAATAGAATCAGCCCATTTGTCACTATCCGCGGTTTAGTGGTAGAATTCTCGCCTTCCATGCAGGAGGCCCAGTTCAGTTCTGGCCAACATACCTCATGCACAGCCACTATCTGTCTGTCACTGGAAGCTTTTATGTTGCTATGATGCTGAACAGGTTTCATTGGAGCTGAAATTGACTATGATAGGATTGACTAAAACAGTCTAAGATGGACTAAGAAGAAAGATCTGGTACTATATTTTCAAAAATCAGCCAATGAAAAAACCTATGGATCACAAAGGTCTAATGCGCAACTGATCATGGGGATTGCACAGGACTGGGTGGTATTTTGTTTCATTGTACATGGAGTCACTTTGAGCCAGGGGCTGACTTCATGGCAGCTAACAACAACAACAGACATATTAATACAAGATATGACTGGAAAAGAGTAAGCCTAGAGTTTAAATAAATACAGAAACATTGTCACATGTCTGTGAAGTTCTTTCTCTTCAAAGTAATCATCTTGGATATACACATGATAGCTACCAGTTCCAAATTGTCCAGGATGGACCATCCAGATTTCCTGTAATTTTATTATTTGCAGTAAAGGTAATTTGCTAAAGGTAGAAGAATATTGAATATACCGTGGACTGCCAGAAGAACAAAGGAATTTTTCTGGGAAGAAGTACAGCAGGATGCTCCTTAGAAGCTAAGATGGTGAGACTTCCTCTCACATCCTTTGGACATGTTGTCAGGAGGCATCAGTCCCTGGAGAAGGTCATCATGCTCGGTAAAGTAGAGGGTCAGTGAAGAAGAGGAAGACCCTCAATGAGATGGACTGACACAGTGGCTGTAACAATGAGCTCAAGCATAACAACAATTGTGATGATGGCACAGCACAGGGCCGTGTTTCGTTCTGTTGTACATAGGGTCATTATGAGTTGGAACCGACTCGATGGAACCTAACAACAACAACAACAACTAAAGGTAGAATGAAATATTACTTAATCTAAATAATTTTGTAAGATTTTTCCACAGACATTTATAAATCAGGAAAAATCCTTGTTCAGACTGAGTTGTGATTTGGGGTTCAGTAAATATGGTTACAGAAGCGATGTAATTATTCTAACAATGTTTGGAACTCTTATCTGTCAATTGCATCCAGAATCCATTTATGAGTCACACAAGGAAATCACTGTTATTACTTTATCTCGCTGTGAGATATGTTCCTATAGCTGAGCATAAAAGCATCTCAGCACCCCATTTCCTTTGCACAGATTTCCGAAACTGATTTCTGAGTACGATGCTTCCAGGTTAGACTAACACATTAAAATGTTGAAAGGAACATGGTTCCCATTTTTAGATGTTTCATTACTAAAATAATGAAAATGCTGCATTCTGGTGAAGTATACCATGTTACATTAAATGCAATGGAAGTTTTTATCTTAGGGATTTAAAACGCCTTCATCATTTCTACATGAACTACCCTGTGGATCAATTCATTTATCTACAGGCATTAATGAGTGAGTTATTTGTGTTTAGTGCTGTGGTAGGTGCAGCCAACTAGTTTGTGGAAAGGTATTGTCAGTTTCAATTTCAGTAAAGAGAAATAGATGAACTAAGAAATTAAATCATTAGCATGAGTTCACATGACACACTGATAATCCCAGTAGAGAAAACTGCCAGCTTTCTTAATTCTAGCTCAGTGATCATTCGTGAATATCTTCCTCTTCTCTCTCTCTCTCTCTCCAGACACGCAATGCACGTGCACACACACACACACACACACCACTCTGTGGCTTTCTTTTCTGAAATATTTAAAATCATAGCAGTTGATGGTTTTTGTTTTGACCATATTGTATCTACTTGAGGATGTTCAGAGTAGGATATGGGAATGTAAGATATGGGGAGGGAAGGTGAAAATTTAGCATGCTTTATTCTAGCTCGGAAACCCTCGTGGCATAGTGGTAAATTGCTACGACTGCTGAGGTCAGCAGTCCAAATCTACCAGGAACTCCTTGGAAACTCTATGGGGCAGTTCTGCTCTGTCCTATAAGGTCACTACGAGTCACAATCAATTTGACGGCAACAGGTTTGGTTTTTTTTTTTTTTAATTCTAGATCCTACCAAAAAATTCAAAAAGACTGTAAACCCTCAAACCCATAATCCTGTTGGGCTCACCCACTTGAAAGCATAAGAAGTCTCTCCTACCTGAGTTAGGATAGAAGAATTGAGAGTTATACACAGAAAGAAGCTACCCACTGGCCAGGAGAGAAAATGGAAAAGATCAGACTTATAAGAATGTACATTTGCATTTCACTTGCTATAGCTAGCAGGTACCCTGACATCCCTCATGCTTAGATTCTGAATTTCTGCCTGAGTGAGTTATTACTATGAATCACTGAGGAGGGCTAGAGAGACGGGTGGGTAAGAGCTGCAGTCACATGGTATCAGCCTAACGAAAAAGCCCAAATAAGCCTGAGGACAGGGGTGGGGAGAATTAGAAAACTTCTGGCCAAGATGCCACAGGCAATTTTTCACATCTTTTCAATCTATAGCTTTCCTTATTGTTGTGGTCCTTGGGTCCCAAAGAAAATGTTTATTTACTGAGGTAAACAATCATAATGAACTATATCGCCAGCTGAATTGAGTGTTCCTTATGTGCAGGCACAACATCACTTATTTTAAATGCAGTCTATCAATTTAGCCTCACAATGGTCTTCTGAAGTAGCTGCTATTATCACTGTTCTGTAGATGAGGAAACTGAAGCTCAGAGAGGTTGAGCAAAATGTCCATGATCGCACTACAAAATAGTGATAAAACTAAAGCCCCAAACTTGGTTGTTCTAACGTTAGAGCTCAAGTGGTTGACCATTTCACTTTATAACCTGAAATTTCCACAGTGCTTTTAGTTTTTTAATTACTTTTATCTACAGCAGGAGAACCAGGGCTGTATAAATGAAACTGGGTTAAATACTATCCCTAGCTGATTATACATATCTGCTCTTACATTTATTCTTCATACTAGCCCTGTAAGAAAATTGAGTGGAAAATGGGGGCTCCTGCCAGATTCCTCATTCATTTTTTGATTAAATAACTATTTTTCCTATAACCTGGACCATGTATGCACAGAGAGTACAGTGGTAAACCAAACAGACCTAGTTGCTGTTCTCACGTAGCTTACCAAAAAGTGGGAAAGATAAACAATAAGTAAACACTTGCATGAATATATAATTAGAAACCTTAAGAAGTCTATGAAACCAGGGTGTTATGAGAGAAAATAAGAAAGGGATCGTCACGTAGTATACAGATTTCTCTCTGAAGAAGTTATTTTTAAGATGCAACCTGAGGAAAGAGCAGGAATTAGTTTCTTGATGAATGAGAAGAGAACATTCCAGGAAAAAGGAAGAGAATATATGAAAGGTATGAAGTAGGAAACAGTTTGTTATCTTCAAAAAACTAAAAGAAGGCCATTGCTAGAGTGAATTGAACTAGGGAGCAAGTGACTTGGGATTTTATACATGGCCAGTAAGAAACCCTGGTGGCATAGTGGTTAAGAGCTACAGCTGCTAATCAAAAGGTTGGCAGTTTGAATCCACCAGGAGCTCCTTGGAAACCCTATGGAGCAGTTCTACTTTGCCCTATAAGATAATTATGAGTTGGAATGAACTTAGCAGCAGCCGTTTTTTTTTTTTTCCTTAGGCTTATAGTGAAGTATTTCCCAAACAAGGACCGTGTGGAAATAAGGGGAAAAATGAATGTCATTTCAGATTGAAGTTTTAAAATCAACTCATAGTCAATAGCAGTAAAAAGATGTTCAGGGCATTCAAAGAAAGATAATAACTCCTAGACTTGCAAAACTTGACAATAACTAGACTGAAATTATTAGCACCTCCGAAGAAAAAAATTGGGAGAGTTGACCAGCCAGTAGATATAAACAGAAGTGTCAATTGATAAGTTGGATATAGTTAAAATTAAAATCTTCTCTTCTGTGAAAGACATTGTTAAGAAAATGGCAAGACAATTCACAGTCTGGGAGAAAATATTTGCAAATCACACATAAAGAATGCTTAAAATTGAACAAAAGACAAAAAACAGCCCAGTGACATAATAGGCACAAGATCTGAACAGAACCTCACCAAAGAAGATATGTTGTTCTTAGGTGCTGTGGAGTTGGTTTCAACTCATAGTAACAACATATGGCAGAGTAGAACTGTCCCATAGAGTTTTCTAGGCTGTAATCTTTACAGGAGCAAATTGGCATATCTTTCTCCTGTGGATCTGCTGGGTGGGTTTGAACTGCTAGCCTTTAGGTTAGCAGCCCAGAGTTTAATCATTGAGCCACCAGTTCTCTTTAAAGAAAATATACTGATGTCAAACAATCATATGAAAATATGTTCAACCTCACATGTCATTCTCGTTGTTGTTGTTAGGTGCCATCCAGTTGGTTCTGACTTATAGCGGCCCCATGTGCCACAGAACAAAACACCACCAGGTCCTGAATCATCCTCACGATCATTGTTATATTTGAGTTCATCATTACAGCCACTGGATCAATCCATCTCCTTGAGCGTCTTCCTCTTTTTCACTGACCCTCTGCTTTACCAAGCATGATGTCCTTCTCCACAGACGGTCCCTCCTGATAACCTGTCCGAAGTGTGAGACAAAGTCTTGCCATCCTCACTTCTAAGGAGTATTCTGGCTGTACTTTTTCCAAGACAGATTTGTTCCTTCTTCTGGCAGTCTATTGTATATTCGGTATTCTTTGCCAACACCATAATTCAAAGGCATGGATTCTTCTTCGGTCTTCCTTATTCACTGTCTAGCTTTCACACGCATATGAGATGATTGAAAAATACCATGGCTTAGACCAGGCACACTTTAGTCCTCAAAGTGACATTTTGCTTTTGAACATTTTAAAGAGGTCTTTTGCAGCAGATTTGTCCAATGAAATACTTCATTTAATTTCTAGACTGCTGTTTCCATGGTTGTTGATTGTGTGGATTGAAGTAAAATGAAGTCCTTGACAACTTCAAACTTTTCTCCATTTATCATGATGTTGCTCATTGGTCAAATTATGAGGATTTTTGTTTTCTTTATGTTGAGGTGTAATCCATACTGAAGGCTGTAGTCTTTGAACTTCATCAGTGTTTCAAATCCTCTTCACTTTCAGCAAGCAAGGTTGTGTCATCTGCATATCACAGGTCATTAATGAGCATTCCTCCAAATCTGCTGGTACATTCTTCTCCACATAGTCCACCTTCTCAGATTATTTGTTCAGCATACAGACTGAATAAGTATGGTGAAAAGATACAACCCTGACACACATGTTTCCTGATGTTAAACCACGCAGTATCCCCTTGTTCTATTTGAAGGACTGCCTCTTCCTCATGAGTACAATTATGTGTTCTGGAATTTCCATTGTTCACAATGTTATCCGTAATTTGTTATGATCCACACAGTCTAATGCCTTTGCATAATCAATAAAACACAGGTAAACTTTCTGGCATTCTCTGCTTTCAATCAAAATTGTTAAAAAAAAAAAAAAAACAAACCTGTGAAGTCGATTCCAACTCATAGCAACCGTATATGACAGAGTAGAACCGCCCCACAGGGGTTCCAAGGAGTGGCTGGTGGACTCGAACTGCTGATTTTTTTTTTGTTGTTGTTGTTTGTGTAACAGTCCAACTCTTTGGGAGTTGCAAATCAAAACAGCAATGAGACACAACTGTATTAGAATGGCTAAAATCCCAAACACTGACAACACCAAATGGTTGAAAGGATGTGGTATAATAGGAGCTGTAACTTAAGGCTGGTGGGAACGCAAAATGGGACAGCCACGTTGGAACAGTCTGGCAGTTTCTCACAAAGCTAAACATAATCTTACCGTATGATTCAGTGACTGCGCTTCTTGGTAGTTATCCAAAAGAGCTGAAAAGTTATGCCCACATAAAAACCTGAATGTGAATGTTCATAGTAACTTTTTCCGTGATTTTCAATACTTGGAAGCTATGAAGAAGTCCTTCAATACGTGAATGGATAAACAACCTGTGGTACTTCCGAACAATAGAATATTATTCAGCCATTAAAAGAAATGCACTATCAAGCCATGGGAAGACATGGAGAAAAAGTAATATGCATATTGCTAAGTAAAAGAAATCAGTCTGAAAAGACTCCGATCCATTTGCCTTGGAGTCAATTCTGACACATAGTGACCCTGTATGACAGAATAGAGCTGCCCCACAGGGTTTCCAAGGAATGGCTGGTGGATTACTGCCGACCTTTTGGTTAAAAAAAAAATTGGTTAGCAGCTCTTAATTACTGCCACACCGGCTCTTCTGAAAAGACTACATACTGTGTAATTCCAACTACTGGTGTGCATAGCTTAACATCTGTTTGGGCAATGTCTGACTACATTTATGTCTGTGGTCTCATGAGGTTATAAAAGAGTTTAGAAATCCCATTCAGAGAACCCGATGTAGGGAACTTATTTTGCTACAGATCTGATGTTTTCCTCACTAGCTCGCCGGACCCCTGTTAATCTGGCCATTGGGCTGCCGGGGAAGGGCATCCCACTGCCCATCCACGGCTCTCCTCAGGCTGGGACAGTGCAGTTGCTGCGGGAGCCACTGAGGGAGATACACCACGGAAGCCACTGCCCCACTCGACTCGCCACCTTTCGGATGACTCCCGGGCCCAAGGCCAAGGAGCTAGAGGAGGAGCAGGAAAGGGTGAGGGGGCGGGGGGGGGGGTAGAGGCAGAAAAGGTGCAAGCAGGGATGGAAGTGTTTCAAGTCCACTGAGGGGACAGGCAAAGCAGGCAGGGAGGAAAGAAGGGAAGTGAGCCAGTGGCCGGGTGGACAGCCAGGACGCACCACGGCGGACAGGGTCCAGGCATGGCTCTCGGAGACCAGGGCGGAGACCACGCAGGACCCTCAGGCAGCAGAGGCAAAGTTTTGTGCAGTTTCTGGAACAGCAGCAGGTCCCAGGCCCCAATGGTGACCATCCTGCGTGCCTCTCTCCTGTACATAACATGGTATTCACAAAAAGTCCAGATCACATAATGTTCTTTTTCACAGAACGTATTGTGGACGTTAAAGGATACATACCTGTATATGGTATTCTGGAAAGGACAAAAGTATAGAGCTAGTAAAAAAAATCCTGTGGTTGACAGGGGTTGGGGAGGGGGACAGGGAGGGAAGGATAAGTAGGTGGACCTTAAGAGATTTTCAGGGCAGTGAAACTATTATGCCTGAAACTGTAATGGTGGATAAAAATGACATTATATGTTTGTCTAAACGCATGTAACTGTACAACACAAAGAGTGAGCCCTAATGTAAATTACAGACTTTAGTTAATAATAGTTTATCAATACTGGTTCATCAATTGTAACCAATGTACCACACTAAGGCAGAATGTTAGTATTAGGTTAATGTGTGGGGTGGGAAGGAGGGGAGACATTGGGAACTCTAATTTCTGCTCAATATTTCTGTAAATCTAAAATTGCTCAAAAACATAAAGTCTATTAAAAAATAATAATGGTAGGACCTCACAGATAAAGCAGGACATTCCCAGGTGGTAACAGAAAATACCTCAAGTGGAAAAAAAATAAAGCTATTTTGTAAACAACGTTGCGCATTAAGAGATAAGAGGCAACTAAGCTGACCAGGGGTTAGAGGGAGGGAAAAGTTCTCAATGTAACCAGAAAATGACTTCTCTTGACCAATTCCTCCCTCTACTACTGAAACGTAGCATCAGAAGCCATCTAAATTCAGGAGTGGGGAGGATAATAACCATCAGCCCAAAGCTGATTCTCTTTTTTTTTTTTAATTTTTAAAGTGCTTTAAGTGAAAGTTTACAAATCATGTCAGTCTCTCATATAAAAATTTATATACACCTTGCTATGTACTCCTAGTGCTCTCCCCTAATGAGATAGCACACTTCTTCTCTCTACCCTGTATTTCCCGTGTCCATTCAACCAGCTTCTGTCCCCCTCTGCCTTCTCATCTCCCCTCCAGACAGGAGCTGCCCACATAGTCTCATGTGTCTACTTGAGCCAAGAAGCTCACTCCTCACCAGTATCATTTTATGTCTTATAGTCCAGTCCAATCCCTGATTGAAGAGTTGGCTTCAGGAATAGCTACAGTATTGGGCTAACAGAAGGTCCAGGGACCATGACCTCCGAGGTCTCTCTAGTCTCAGTCAGATCATTAAGCCTGGTCTTTTTACGAGAATTTGAGATCTGCATCCCACTATTCTCCTGCTCCATCAGGGATTCTCCGTTGTGTTCCCTGTCAGGGCAGTCATTGGGTATAGCCGGGCACCATCTAGTTGTTCAAATCTCAGGCTGATGTAGTCTCTGGTTTATGTGGCCCTTTCTGTCTCTTGGGCTCATATTTACCTCGTGTCTTTGGTGTTCTTCATTCTCTTTTGCTCCAGGTGGGTTGAAACCAACTGATGCATCTTAAATGGCCATTTGTTAGCATTTAAGACCCCAGACCCCTTACTCTCTTTTTCAACATACTTTTTGCTCTAGTGTGACAGCTAAGTGTTGTCACACAGGAGATAATATAGTGGGCAAGTATGTGTGCACTGTAGTTAGGCTTCCTAGGTTCAAATACAGACTCTAATTTTTACCAGCTATGTTTTTTTTTTATGTTGTCTTAGGGAAACCCTGGTGGCATAGTGGTTAAGAGCTATGGCTGCTAACTAAAAGGTTAGCAGTTCAAAACCATCAGGTGCTCCTTGGAAACCCTATGGGGCAGTTCTACTCTGTCCTATAGGGTTGCTATGAGTCAGCATCAACTCGTCGGCAATGGGTTTTGTTTTTTTATGTTGTTTTCTTAGACAAGTTTCTTGGCCTTTTGTGCTTGAGTTTCCTCATCTACGAAATGAGACTAGTAATATCACCTACTTCTTAGAGGATTCAATAAGATAGCACACAGAAAGCATTTGAAAGATCTAGCACCAGTAAAGTAATCAAATGATAGCTATTACCAGACTTTTCTATATCTATTCCTCTATACTGACTCTTCTTATATTATACGAATAGGATTCATATGGGTGATATACCCCCAAGAGGTAATCAGATTTTTATAATACCGTCCCCTGGAAAAACTACACTCCAATCATTTGTAACCTGCCAGTGACTAACATTAGTATGTTAGCTTATACAAGGTGTGGAATAGAAAAAGACAACCTTTGGGTTTGGGGTAATTTTTCATTCAGTCAACAAATGCTTCTGGAATGCAGGCTATATGCCAGGTATTGTTCCAGATGCCCAAGTTCATGGAACTGACAATTTTGTTGGGGGGATAGAATATAATACATAAACAGAAAATTTATATTAGAAAAATAACACAGGGTAAGGGGATAGAGAATGAGGAAACAAGTATGCTATTTTACATAGATGTAATTTCTGGTGAATTAACTGTAGCTGTTTTTTTTTTTGTACCTTTTTTGTCCCATTCACAAAAACACATCTGAGCACAAGTTCCAGTTTTAATTTACTTCTAAATGTAAAGCTTTTTGTAAATTTTAGACTAAGCATGCTGTTGTTGTTAGGTGCAGTTGAGTCGGTTCCAACTCATAGCGACCCTACGTACAACACCATGAAGCACCACCCGGTCCTGCACCATCCTCACAATCTTTGTTATGCTTGATCCTTCGTTGCAGCCACTGAGTTAGTCCATCTCATTAAGGGTCTTCCTCTTTTTTGCTGACCCTCTACTTTACCAAGCATGGTGTCTTTCTCCAGGAACTGACCCCTCCTTATAAACTGTTCAAAATACTTTGAGACAAAGTCTCGCCATCCTTGCTTTTAAGGGTCATTCTGGCTGTACTTCCAAGACAGATTACTCATTCTTCTGGCAACCTATGGCATATTCATTATTCTTCACCAACGCCATAAATCAAAGAAATCAATATTCTTTGATTTTCCTTAGTCATTGTCCAGCTTTCACATGCACATGAAGCGATTAAAAACACCATGGCTTGAGTCAGGTGCACCTTAGTCCTCAAGGTGATATCTTTGCTTTTTAAAACTTTAAAGAGGTCTTTTACAGCAGATTTGTGCAATGCAATACTTTCTTTGATTTCTTGACTGCTGCTTCCATGGGTGTTGATTATGTGGATCCAAGTAAAATGAAGTCCTTGACAACTTCAGTCTTTTCTCCGTTTATCATGATCTGGCTTATTGGTCCAGTTGTGAGGATTTTTGTTTTCTTTATTTTAAGGTGCAATCCATTCTGAAGGCCGTAGTCTTTGAACTTTATCAGTAAGTGCTTCAAATCCTCTTCACTTTCCGCAAGGAAGGTTGGGTCATCTGCATATTGCAGGTTATTAATGAGTCTTCCTCCAATCCTGATGCCGCGTTCTTCTTCGTGTAGTTCAGCATCTTGGATTATTTGCTCAGCATACAGACTAAGTATGGTGAAAGGATACAACCCAGACATACACCTTTCCTGACTTTAAACCATGCAGTATCACCTTGTTCTGTTTGAATGACTGCTTCTTGGTCTATGTACAGTTTCCTCATGAGCACAATTAAGTGTTCTGGAATTCCCACTCTTCACAATGTTATATATAATTTCTTATGATCCACACAGTCAAATGCCTTTGCATACTCAATAAAACAAAAGTAAACTTTTTTTTTTTTGGTACTCTCTACTTTTAGCCAGGATTGACCTGACATCAGCAATGATATCCCTCATTTCATATCCTCTTCTGAATCTGGCTTGAACTTCTGGAATTTCCCCGTTGATGTACTGCTGCAACTGCTTTTCAATGCTTTTCAGCAAAATTTTACTTACGTGTGGTATTAATGATATTGTTAGATAATTACTACATTTTGTTGGATCCCATTTCTTTGGAATAGGCACAAATATGAATGCCTTCCATTCGGTTGGCCAGGAAGCTCTCTTCCAAATTTCTTTGACATAGACGAGTGAGCACCTCCAGAGCTGCATCCATTTGTTGAAACATCTCAATTGGTATTCCATCAGTTCCTGGAGCCTTATTTTTCACCATTCCCTTCAGTGCAGGCTGGATTTCTTCAGTACCGTCAGTTCTTGATCATATGATATCTCCATAATTAGTAACAAATTTGAACATGTAGCACAACTGATTATAATATTCTAGGTCCCAAGTATCTGATCTTAAACCACTAGTGCCATCAGCTCTTCACAGGCACACTGCAGATCTCTACCTCATCTTTGTCTGAAGCACTGCCCATTAGCATTTTGGATTCTGAAGGAATCCAGTTTATTCTTGGCACAGTTAAAAAGTAGAAGTGATTAACAAGTGGTAAAGGAATGATCAATTCTTTTCTAGCTCAGGTTACCAGCTATTCCTTCTTCCTTTGGTTCTCATGAAGTTGAAGTCCTTATGCATTCAGGGTAATGATGTTCTAAAATTTAACATTGATATTTCACACACACAAATTATCACCATCATCATCATCGTTTTCTACAGCAAAGAAAACTCTTAGCCTGAAGCAATAACTCAGACGTTTTCAAAGTGCTTAAAGTCATATAACTTAGTGAGAGGGATAGAAATAGAACCTCTAGTTCCTTTTTTTAAAATATCATGGTGAACTTTAAAACATAACAGGAGACACCCTTATGGGGTAAGAAAGGAAAACAAAGAAAATTTTGTCTGGGAAGTTGCAGTACTTATTAGATTCTTATCGGTATGTGAAAATAGAACAATCAGTACGGGACAACAGAGTTAGGTGAGGCTGAAAATTCTGCTAGTTGAGGTGTCACTTCACAAGTGGAGAAGGGTAGTATTTTCAGCTGACACAAATGCATCAAATTCACAAACCTCAGTCTCATCTGATCCAACTAAAGACCCATTCACGGTCTTTGTTTAACCAAGATAAGGGTGTCATCATGGAAGTTCTCATAAGCTCTGTAGAATCCAAATGGTCAGCTTCTTTCTAAAAGGAGAAAATAGCAGCACTAACCAGAAAAAATGAAATTAATTTGGTCTGTTATTCATTTCAGATCTCTAAGTCATTGCTGATAAAGGAATCTTTAATTTCCAATGTAGGACAACTCTACCACAAGCACAATTGAAATCTATCAACCAAAGCTAGCTCTTCAAAAAATGTAGCCTTCATAACCTTACCAGCATTCAGGGGAATAATTTCTTACCACTTGTATTATCAGCTGTATTCCTTTTATTAGAGAATCTGTCAAAAATACAATCCTATAAGATAGTTATGATTTTAATCTCTCTGGTGATTGGAAAAGGGGCACAAATGGTTTTGATTGCAGTCAGAAGTTAGCTAAAAGTCATTACGTTTTTTGCTTCTCATCCTCTTAAACAAATTATAAGGTTTGATGAAAAAAAATATGGTCTCAATATTATTTCTGTAACACCAAGGTAGTCTTCGAAATAACAAACACGCTCTAAAATAAGTATGTTTTTTCCAATTGCCAGTAAAATGCATGTGTATCAAATAATCTTGTCCTCTAAAAGACATAGTAATTTCCACACTCAATATTTAAACATATTTAGGTGTATATATGTAAAATGTGTACTATATATAAGGAGCCCTGTTGGTACAACAGTTAAGTGCTCCACTGCTAACTGAATGGTTGGTGGTTCGAACCCACTCAGTGGCTCTGAGGGAGAAAGAGCTGGCAGATCTGCTCCTGTGAAGTGTGACAATTACAGCCTGGAAAACCTTATGGGACAATTCTAGTCTGTTCTATAGGGTTGCTACAAGTCAAAATTGACTCAACAGCTCCTAACAAAAGCAGCATAGTATGTATGATATACGATGATTGTGTATACAAAAATGGATTCCTATACTTGAGCATGTTTCTGAACTACCATAACTAACAACGAACAGGAGAAGAAGGCATCTGGGGTGCTCAAGAACATGATGATAGCTATGAAAACTAAAGCAGTACAAAGTGCATAACGGTACATGAAAAAGTGTTATGCCTTCATGAGCTGAATATTGTTCACATAAAAAGAGATGGATTTTCTCTTATGAATTTTATTATATTATCCTTTCTGAGGAATAAAAATGTTACATGTTTAGAGATTGAGGCTACATATCCCAAAAATCTTTTGGGCCATATATGTGTGCAAGCACACATATACACAAGGCTTGGGAAACAATAATGGCAGCAAAATTTGGGCAGGTACTGTTTTCTGAAATTTCTCCCCTTCATAGTGTGTTCAGTCCATAGGAATGCCTCTCTCAGAAGCTCAGTACAAGTTGCTTATGGAGATTAATTTAATATGTAAAAGAAGAAAAAGGAAAGTTGTGAAATAATGGGGAACCAGGGAAGAATGGGGGCCCTGGTGGTATAGTGGTTAAGAGCTTGGCTGCTAACCAAAAAGTTGGCAGTTCGAATCCACCAGCCACTCCTTGGAAACTCTACAGGGCAGTTCTACTCTGTCCTATAGGGTCACTATGAGTCGGAATCGACTTGACGGCAATAGGTTTTGGTTTTGTAACAAGAAGAAAAAGAAGAATGAGGAGGGGGAAGGAGTAGCTACTTGGCGATTGAACCCCAATTCCCTCTTAATCACAAGAGTAATAGCAATAGTTTCTCTTTGTATATCAGGGCCTCCTTGATGCTAAGAAAAGAAAAAAAATTTGCTGTCGAGTCGATTCCAACTCATAGCAACCCTACAAGACAGAACAGAACTGCCCCAGAGAGTTTCCAAGGAGTGTCTGGTGAATTTGAACTGCCAAACTTTTGGTTAGCAGCTGAGTTCTTAACCACTGTGCCACAAAGAAGGCATATTTATTAAGTTCATTAACATTCTTATTGTCTTAGTCATCTAGTGCTGCTATAATAAATACCACAAATGGTTGCCTTTAAGAAACAGAAATTTATTTTCTCACAGTCTAGTAGGCTACAGGTCCAAATTCAGGGTGTCATCTCCAGGGGAAGGCTTTCTCTTTTGGCTCTGGAGGAAGTCCTCATCATCGCTCTTCCTTTGGTGTGGGAGCATCTTAGTGCAGGAATTGCAGGTCCAAAGGACATACTTTGCTCCCAGCTCTGCTTTCTTGGTGGTATGAGGTTCCCCCTGTCTCTTTGCTTGCTTCTCTCTTTTATATCTCAAAAGAGATTGACTTAAGACACTATCTAACCTTGTAGATCTCATCAATATAACTGTCCCTGATCCATGTCATTACATCATAATAATAGGATTTGCAACACATAGGGAAGTCACACCAGATGACAAAATGGTAGACAGTCATACAATACTGAGAATCATGACCTAGCCAAGTTGATGGATGTTTGGGGGGACACAATTCAATCCATGACACTTACCATGCATTTCTAAATACATGACATATGTTTATCATCAATAGTAGATTTTTATGCTTGTATTGCTTTAAAAGTCAAATTCTTACACACATTTTCTATTCTACTTGATTAGTTTATGTAAGGTTTCTCTCTTTCATTCAAGTTTTGCTTTGATTGATTTTCAAAACTTAATCCTACTTTTCTTGAACTCTTGTCCTCAGTCTTCATTTGTCTTCTAAAAGTCTGATGCACTTAATGGGCCCTTTTCTTGTCCTGGAGTTCCCCCCGAAAAGAATAAGTCTGATGTGCTCATTTGAATACCACTACTCTATGCCACGGGAGGTTTTCTTAGTATCTCTGAAGCTAATTTCAAGGGCTAAATTGCAATAATAAAGTTCTTTGTAGCCTTCCAGAGAACTGTGTATGTACGAAAAATAAGAAACACCTCAGCCCTTCTGTGATTCTATTGATTCTAACTAAGGCTGCTTTGCTGCTGATTTTGAGAATTAGATGCAGTAGCTATGCTCCACATCATTCTTTGTAATAACATTTGTAATAACATTTCACTTAGCTTATTGAATTGTGATTATCAGTTGCAGAAAAGGAAACTGGGAAATCAGCTTTATTCATTCTGAATAGCCTAGGAAGTAATGTTCAGGGAAGCAGCTGTGCCTAAGAAACCGCATCAGAGTGTTTTCAGTACATGGCCACCATTAGTTTTTTTATAAAGGAGCCCTGGTGGAGTAACGGTTAAGCCCTGGGTTGCTAATGAAAAGCTTAGTGCTTCAAACTCACCCAGAGGCTCCTTGGGTGAAAGACCTGATAATCTGCTCCCATAAAGATTGTAGCCTAGGAAACCCAATGGAGCAGTCTTCCCCTGTCACATGGGGTCACTATGAGTTGAAATCGACTTGATGACACCTAACAACAACAACGATTTTCTTATGTTCTCTAATCAGAAAGTTTTATACCCTAATGACCCTACCCTAATGAAGCTGCTGTGAAATAGCCTTTTTTCTTACTCTGTAATCTTTGAAAATGCTACTCCTACACCCCTACCCCAGCTTCCTTTGCTGAATAAAACAATCCTCCTTACCCATATGTATGGACGCAAAGCATGAAGCAATCCTAAAATATTAACTTGACTTCAAATTGCTTAAGCTTGCTTTTTATTGAGAGGTGTGTTAGGAAGCCAGAGGGCTATGAGGGTTATGCCAGGTAGAGGCAGACAATCTTTTCAAACAAGCTTTATATAAGGAAGAAAATGAAGAAGAGGAGAAGATATAAACTCAGGAGGTGAGGTTAAGACTGTAAGAGAATATGAGAAGAAAAAGACATACAAAGGAGTAAAGAATAAAAGAGAAAGAAAGAACCTGGAGTGTGAGAAAATGCACTAGTAGAGGAGGGCTGCAACAATACGAGACGGCAGAAAGTAAGAATACATTCCATGATACCTACTTTATTTACTTTCTTGGAGTCTGTGTAATAATTATCTATAACACACTGCTTATATTTCAGAAATTTAGAGCCCCTGATCACGAGCATTTTGAACTCCAACAATATAAAAACTAACACAATATAAGGTACTCTGATGAAAGCAGTTTTGCCTAGGCAAATTCACCACAGTATTGGCAGGAAAAGAGGTAGTCTGAGAGGGAAGATGGAAAGTTGATCTTGGGGACAGATTTTATCTGAGGTGGTGGCAGCATTTACAAAGAGAGAGATCTGGTCAATGGTAGTAAGCCAGCAACTGAATTGCAGTGCCGGTGGAACTATGTGGCTGAAGCGTAAATTGGAAGGTCATCAGCAGAGACTGGACAGTCAAAATCCAGGAAGTTAGTGTATACAACAGATATACCCTGGGAGAATGCTGGGTATTATGGGCCTAGAGGAGCAATTGGAGCCATCAAAGAGAGAGAAGGAGCGATCAAATGGCATTACGGACACATACTCTGTACCTGATACTGCGCTAAATGTTGGAGGTACAAAGATGACTAAAATATGGTCTCTGGCCTCATGCTCATAATCTAGTCCAGGGAAGCAGACCTATTAGGAACCACTTGCAATAAAGATTATAGCAGATATATATGTCAAGGATAGAGTGAGCACAGGAAGAAACAGTAGGGCAAGGATAATAAAAACACACACTCACAGAGCACTTGATATGTGCTTAGCAATGTTGAAAGGCTTTGCATAATTATTTATTAAATTTACACAAGAACACTATGAGGTAGATACTAATACCATGACCAATTAACAGATGAGGTGACTAAGGCACAGAAAGGTTAAGTAACTTCCCCAAGATCACACAGCTAAGAAGTAGCACAACTCGCAGACAATCTGAGCCTTATGCTTATCCACCACATTTTAAAGAAAAACAAAAATAAAGCAAAAAATGTTTGGCTTGGTTTTAAAGAATGTATCAGAAGTTGTCAGGTATCCAAGGTTGGAGAAAGGTATTCTAGAGAGAGAAAAAAATTCGCAGAAGCACAGAGTCGTGTCACTGCACGGCATATCCTCTATGTAAGTTGGTACAGCCTGGCTGTTAACACAGCACCCTGACTTGGAACCTGGCGTTGATAACTCCTAAGTAAGCACTCCTTTCAGCTGCTGTCTTGTTTATAGTTTTATCAGATTTTAAAAAATATTTTCTATTCAGTTGGTAGCTCCATTGGTCTCACTTTCAACCAAAATACTATGTAAAACTGTCTTCTCAACTCCAGATATTTTATAATATTATATCACAATAAAATAAAACTAGAGAAGCAGAGAAAAGCCCAGAATTTAAAAAAGTCTAAACAAAAGTAGTTCAGTTTATTGCCCTATGGGACGGAGTTTACTTAGATTTTTAAATCAGTAAATAAGTACATATTCAAGCCCGAAGAACCTTGTAGTCTCTGCCAAAACAGACACAGGAAACTTTTTGTTTTAATTCAATATGTAGCTGGCGTTTCTGCCTTCCCCTGTAACCTTTATGTACCAATTATCACTCCCATCTTTCCCTGTCAAACCATCATTTTCCATCCGCCCCAGCTAGCTCTGCCACCTTTCCGCCTTTTCCTTGTTACTTTTGCCCAATTTCCATTTGTAAAGCAGCTCTCCCGAATTGCTCAGCTCCTTAGCAATGACAACCAAAAGTATCAGCATCATAAGGCGGAAAATTAAAAAAGTTGAGCGTTTGCTTTTGATGGTGATGTGTGACAGAGCAATTATTACATTTTACTTAGCTGACTAGTACAGAGATTAGGTTGGAAATTGGCTGTCATACTGAAGCTCAGGTCCTGAAATATTTTCTATTGTTGTAGGAATATTTCACCTGAATTTCCCTTTGATCTTTTTTCCAGCATAGAGAAGGCAGTAGAATGAAAATGTCCTGCAGCATCTGTTTTTTTTTTCTCCCTTTCTGCTTCACCAGTCTTGTTTCAACAAATTGAATTAAACGATGAACCTGTGGTTGCCTATGGGAAAACAATGGTTTATAGTAGTGACAATTGTCAACAGAGGAAAGGACTTCACAAATATTTATTATACTTTAAAATGGATGCTTTAGGTCCAATTGAGAATCTTATGCACAGATTAGAAAAGGATTAAGAGCAGCAATTAATTTAGTAAATGGGAATTTTTCTTGAGGGAATTGTTTTCAGAAGGTGTGTTCAATTCTTTCCCAGTTTCAAATTTCTTTTGTTCCTTTTACCTGTTAGCTTTTAAATATTCAAAATAAACAGATGCCCCCTCGTATTCAGTTCATCTTTTCATAAGCTATACATATATGTTTGAGCTCAAGAGGGACATTGTTCCTATTCTTAAGAAGGTCTCATGGGACGAATATCACATCATATTGTAACTTCCTGCTCTTTTGTTGTTAAAGAGCAGCAAAATACAGGGTGTTACTGCAGGGCATAAGAAGGCCACCTAAGGCGTTTTGTGTAGGCCAGGGAACCCAACCTAGAGGAAATGATTTCTAAGAGGTAACTCTGAGTTAGTTAAGGAAAGAGAAGCACAGGGGAATGGTTAAAAATTCATGCTTTGGGGGCTGGCAGAGTGGGAACTTCAATAAAGATATCTCTTCATAAAAGCAACAAAAATACTGGCAAAAAATTGTCCAAACCAATTTTTTTTTAAACTTTGGAACTTAACAAAATGCTTACAACAATTCAAGGAGAATTTACTCAAGAAAAATTGCTCAATCTGAGTAAGAACAGAAGGTTTGTGATACTGTAACTTACCCTACTCTTGACCCCCTCTTGCAAATTCTATGGTAGCCTTGAAAACTCCTAACCTCAAAAAGATGATAGCTGTGGTAACCAATAGGTTCAGCCATCAGAGGAGCAGACAAGGTTTGGAGCTTCTCAAAAAGTCTCATCTCCAGACCATTTTCACTATTTGACCTGACTGGCAGCTCCCTTGGAGCCCTGATGGCTCAGTGGGTAAAAGCTTGCCTACTAGCCAAAATGTCGGCAGTTCAAATCCCCACCAGCCACTCCTTGGAAACCCTATGGGGCAGTTCTACTCTGCCCGGTAGGGTTGCTATGAGTCAGAATCAACTCAACGGCAATGGGTTTGGTTTGGCAGCTCCCTTTGGGGAAATAAAAATCACAAGGCAAAGTTATTTGACCTGACTTAAACTCTAGCTCACTCCACAGGAAATGCCTTATCCCTAGATAATTGTTTAACGTCTAAGCTGCCTGAGACATCAGCATAAGTTGGGACAAACAAGAAGCTGACAAAAAAAAAAAAAAAAAGCTTAAAAGAAGATCTGGGAAATGAGATATCCATAGGAGGCTTTGAAATATTCTAACAGTTTCCAGGAAATCTAGAAGGCTGCCTACATGTGCAGGGTTATATGTCTGCCCAAGAAAGATGAGACTTCAAGAATAAATGAAATGGGAATTTTTCTCAGGAAATTGTTTTCGGAAGGTGTGATGAATTTCTTTCCAGTTTCAAATTTCTTTTGTTGCTTATACCTGTTAGCTTTAAAAAATTCAAGATAAAACAGATTCCCTCCCTGCCTCCACCCCATTCAGTTTATCTTTCCCTCTAGCTGACCTTGAGGCTCTCTACAAGTAGGAAGTGAAGACTAAGGGAGCAATATAAACTGCCTGAGCTTGAAATTTTGCCCCAACACACAAACCAGAGTCTCTTGGCAAAGGGTGAAAGATTTATTGGTCCAAGGCATTTAAGGATCTCTGTACAATCATTAGCTGATGCCTAAACGGAAATCAATGGCCACAGGATACAGAGAAGATCAACTTCAAGAAATTAGTCCAGAAAAGTCATTAAACAAACAAATAGCAACAACAACAATAAACCTTGGAAAGGAGAGGAACTGATTTCTAGAGTTGTCACATTTAAAATGTCCAGTTTTCAAAAAAAAATAAAGAAAGAATTATAAGAATAGAATAAGAATCACTTCAGGGAATTTTCAAATGACTTCTTTAAAATAAGAAATAAACATAAGTAATTGAAAAAAAAAGTCTAGTTTTCAACAACAACAAAAAAATGCAAGATACGCAAAGAAATAGGAAAGTATCCTTGATACAGAAAAAACAAATACACAAACAAACCAAAATACAGTTAACAGAAACTGTCCCTGATACTGTCCAGACTTTTAAATTACTAGGCAAAGATTTTAAATCTGCCATTATACATATGTTGAAAGAACTAACAAAAAGTCTGACTAAAGAAATAAAAGTATGACAACAATGCCTCACCAAATGGAGAATATCATTAAGATATCAAAATTATATAAAAAAGGAGCAAATATAAATTTTGGAGTTGAAAATGCAATAACTGAAATGAAATATCCACCATAGTGGCTCAACAGCACATTGGAGCTAGCAGAAGAAAGAATGAGCACACCTGAGGACAGGTTAAATGAGATGATTAAATCTACGTTACAAAAAGAATAAAGAAAAATAGTAACAGCCTCAACGACCTATAGGATATCATCAAACATACCAGGATATACATAATGGGTGTCCCAGAAGGGAAGGAGAGAAAAGTACAGAAAAAATATTTGAAGAAATAATGTTTGAAATTTTCCCAAATTTGAAGAAAACATCAATCTACACATCACATGCCAACACAATTTGACTAAGATAATTAAAACAACAACAACAACACGGCAGCCATACATCAACAGGGAACTTCCAGAAGTTCGAGCTAGATTCAGAAGAGGGCATGGAACAAGGGATATCAGTGCTAATGTCAGATGGATCTTGGCCAAAAGCAGAAGCCTTCAGCCTGCTACCTGGCTGACGGATTTGGGATTTTTCAGCCCTCATAATTGTGTGAGCCATTTCCGTGAAATATATCTCTCTCTATGTATTTATACATACACTTCACTGGTTTTCCTCCTCCTAGAGAACCCAGATTAAGACAAACCACTTACTAATGAGGTCAAAGACTATAGCCTTCAGTATGAATTATGCCTAAACATGAAGAAAACACAAATCCTCACGGCTGCATCAATAAACAAAATCATGATAAATGAACAAAAAATTGAATCGTCCATGATTTCGTTCTACTTGGATCAACAATCAATGTCCATGGAAGCAGCAGTAAAGAAATCAAACAATGTATTGCAATGGGCAAATCTGCTGCAAAAGACCTCTTTAAAGTTTTAAACGCTAACAAGTACATGGAAAGATGCTCAATGTCATTAGCCATTCAACCAAAAAACAAACAAACAAAACCCATTGCCGTCCAGTGAATTCCAACTCATAGCAATCCTACAGGACAGAGTAGAACAGCCGCATAGGGTTTCCAAGGCTGTAATCTTTACAGAAGCAAACCGTCACATCTTTTTCTCCTGCTGCTGGCAGGTTCTAACCACGGATCTTTCAGTTACCAGCTGAGCGCTTAACCACTGTGACACCAGGGCTCCATCATTAGCCATTAAACCCATTGCTGCCAAGTCAATTCCGACTCATAGCAACCCTATAGGGCAGAGTAGAACTGCCCCACAGGGTTTCCAAGGAGCAGCTGCTGTATTCAAACTGCTGACCTTTTGGTTAGCAGCCAAGCTCTTAACTACTGCACCACCAGGGCTCCTCATTAGCCATTACACCGCAAAAAGAAAACCCTAACCTCTTGCCATGAAGCCTCCAACTCAAAACCTCAGTGAGACACCACTTCACCCCCATTAGAATGACAATGCTTAAAAAACAATAAAAGGAAAACAACAGGCTTTGGTGAGATTGTAGAGAAACAGGAACACTCATCCATTGCTGATGGGAATGTAAAATGGTACAGCCACCGAAATGTTTGTCTGTTCCTCAAAAAGTTGAACATAGAACTACCATGTTGTTGTTAGTTGCCATCTAGTCAATTCTGACTCATGGCGACCCCGTGTGTGCAGAGTACATTTGCTCTATAGGGTTTTCGAGGCTGTGACTTTTGGAAGCAGGTCTTCAGATCTTCCTTCAAAGGTGCTTGTGGGTGGGTTCAAACCACCAACCTTTTGACTGGTAGTCTAGTGCTTAGCCATTTACGCCACCAAAGGACTCTAGAACTACCATATGATCTAGCAATCCCCATCCTACATATAAACCCAGAAAAAGTGAAAGCAGTAACAGAAACAGAAACCTGTACGTCAGTGTTCATTTCAGCACTTTCAGAATAGCCAAAATGTGGAAACGACCAAAATATTCATCAACAGAAGAATGGATAAGCAAAATATTGTCCATACATACAATATCACTCGCTCATAAAGAGAAATGAAGCCTTGATGCTTGCCACAACATGGACGAACCTTGGAAACATTATGCTGTGCAAAATAAGTCAGTCGCAAAAGGACAAATACTGAATGATCTCATTTATATGAAATAAGCAAATTGTAGAAATGGTGTGGGGGCGTCACCTGACCTCCTCTAACTTCACCAGGGGAAAGGAGAATCAAGATCAACAGCCCAAGGCTGATTCCTATGAGGTGGAGGGCAGACATGCCTCCTCTCTCTGTCATCTTTACTAATTCTGAAACCAACCATCCCTCCCATGGCACTCTCTACTTCTCTGCTGCATTTGCTCAATCATGAACTCACAGACAATACTTACAATTATGGGGTTTATTAGGAAGGTAACAGGTTAAAAATAATTTTCAGGAACACTCAGGATACAGTTCTTCAATCAGAACAGCCCCTTGTCAGCCATGTCTGCAGGTACACCCCTCTCTGGCCCCTGAGCCTCTGCAAAAGAATGAATGCATTCAAACTGTGGTGTTGACAAAGAATGTTGAAAATATCGTGGACTGCCAGAAGAGTGAATTAATTACTCTTAGAAGAAATATAACCATAATGCTCCTTAAAACCAAAGATGGTGAGACATTGGCTCACTTACTCTAGACACATCATCAGGAAAGACCAATTGCTAGAAAAGAACGTTATGTTTGGTAAAGTAGAGGGCCAGCGGAAATGGGGGAAACCCTCAATGTGACAGATTGATATAATAGCTGAAACAGTGGACTCAAACTTACCGACAATCATGGACATGGTACACGATGGACAATATTTCGTTTTGTTATACATAAGATTGTCATGAGTTGGAGCTGACTCGATGGTAACAAAAAACAATACAGAGAGAGAGAGAAAGAGTGAGAAAATGTGTACTTGTGTATATGTAAGATACTTACTGATCAGTATGTTAGAAAACCAAATCTGGTTGCATATTCATGTTGTAGTTCGTATTCTCGGCAGGTTTTATTTTTTTTTCTGTCTTTGCATTTATTTTGCTTTTTTCAAATGGTATTGCTGAGTTCTCAATTAAATTCTACAAGTTATTCCTTTATGACTGAAATCATTAAATAATAAACAATATGCATTTATAATTAGCAATCCACAAAGTAAATATCACATGGTCAAAAGAGATTACCACATAAAAAATAATGACCTATGATTATATTACAGCAAAGTGTGCCTATTGTAATGGGGATTTTTCTCAGTACAAAAATTAACTAGCATTAAAATTTAGAGCATTATATATGTGTGTGTGTATATATATATATATATACACCAAAAAAAAAAAAAAACCTGTCATCGTTAAGTCGATTCTGACTCATAGCAAACTTATAGGCCAGAGTGGAACTCGCCCACAGAGTTTCCAAGGAGGGGCTGGTGGATTCGACCTGCCAACCTTTTGCTTAGCAGCCGAGTTCTTAACCACTGTGCTACCAGGGCTCCATGTGTATGTGTGTGTGTGTGCGTATATATATATTTGTTTATTTATATTATAAAGCATAGTATGCAAATCAATCATGAGCTAATATATCATTTTATCCAGATGTCAGAAGAGAAATCATCAGCTTCAGAAAGCACAGAACATAAAGCCATTAAAGAAGAAAAGGAGAATTATTTTGATGATTAAATCCGTTTTTGAAAAAAATATGTATGGAAACAATGAAATAAAAAGATTTCAAAACTTTCAACCTCAGGAGGATGTTGCACAGATAACTCACAAATATGTGGTCTAGGGATTTACCTCATTCTCCACGTCAACAATAACTGAATAATTTAAAGTAAACTATAACAGAAAAAAAAAAAACTGAACAATTGTTAAACCAAATATACTTTCTGACAATTTGAGTTCATAGGCCATATAATTTGAATATTAAACAATGGACGCTCTTGTTAAAAAACGGTGTGCTAAAAAGTTTTATGAAATGTATTACACACTAGTAATGAAAAAATAATCTCATTTGATCCTGATTATTTTATTCTAACTGAAATCATTCTACATTTTGTCTATGTTACCAACGCTTTGGGGATAGAAACAATCAACTAAAAGAATGAGAACAAAGATTGACAACATGAACCACATGCTTTTTAAGATTGAAGAAAGTGAAATGCACATTAACAGTCGTCTTCTAAAACCAAACCCCTTGCCATCAAGTCTATCCAACTCACTAGCGACCCTATAAGACAGAGTAGAACCATCCCATAGGATTTTCAAGGAGTGGCCGGTGGATTTGCACAACCGACTTTTGGGTTAGCAGCAGAGCTCTTAACCACTGTGTCACCAGGGCTCCAACAGAAATCTTAGATACTCAAATTTTACATCAGGTTTGGGAAAATTAATAAGTGTCATGTTTTAGAACAAAAAAAAATCATGAAAATGAGAAAAGTATTTTCATGTTGTTAGTGAATGCATATTAATAGAATTTCTACTGTTGACAAAACAATACTTAGCATTCAGACTAAGATTACCTAGGAAACATTATGAAGGTGATAATGGCAATTTTATTAATTTCGCAGAAACACTCATGAAATTTGATAACATTATAGCTAAACATTTATGCAGACTATATTTTTTTTTATTATTATAGAAAATGGCACCAAATACTTTTAAAGATGTTAGGAGATGAAATTCAAAACCAAACAATTAAAATTATAATAGACGTGATGAACAAAATAACTTTGCAAAAGATAAGAAATTGTAAATATTATTTGATTATTTTAGTACAATAATAGGACTAATGGAAAGGGAAACAACACAAACGAAATAAAAGAAACTAACTGTATTTCAAGTAAATAATATAATCACACTGAAGTTATCAGAACTAACTGAAGGTACTTTTCATACACTTATTGCCATGTACAGATCTTTGGTGAGGTGTCTATTCAGATATTTTGTCTACTTTTTCCATTTGAATTTTTTTATTGTTGAGTTTTAAGAGTTATTTTTGTTTCTGAAATACAAGCCCTTTATCAGATATGCATTTTGAAAATATTTTCTTTCTACTTGTGGCTTGTCCTTTCATTTTCTTTACAGTGCCTTTTGCAGAGCAGAGGTTTTTAATTTTAATGAAGCCCAACTTCTGAAGTTTTAGTTTTATGAATTGTGCTTTTGGTGGCATATCTTAAAAACTCAGTGCCAAACCCAAAGTCAACTAGATTTTCTTCTGCTTTATCTTCTAGCTGTTTTATAGTTTGGTGTTTCTCAAGATAATTTGAACACAGTAATTTGATTGTGTGCTATTAGAATGATGATAACATATGTGTTTGTGTGCATGTGTTGTAAACAGATATATACTCTAGTTGGTATGTTTGTTTCCCAGCAGATTGAGTTTGCAATCCTGAAACTGCATCTATGCATTTGAGAACTGACCAAATAAGTAAAGATATCATGAATAATTAGAATTAAGTTTTTCACTATTGGACAAGTAAGTTAAAATTATAGAAAGGGGAAAATCAAAAATTAACTGTGCTGTTGACTAGATTTGAAGATTTCAGTATTAAGTTCAGCATTTTTAGATATGACAACACCTCCCCCCCCCAAAAAAAAACCTGTTGCCATCGAGTAGGTTACAACTCGTGGGGACCCCATGTGTTACAGAGTAGGACTGCTCCATAGGGTTTTCTTGGTTATAAACTTTATGGAAGCAAATTGCCAGGTCTTTCTTCCACGGTGCCACCAGGTGGGTTCAAACCACCAACCTTTAAGCTAGTAGGTCCTTGTGTGGTGCAAAAAGTTAAGTGTTCAACTACTAACCAAAAGTTTGGCGATTCAAACCCACCCAGAGGCACCTCAGAAACAAATCTGGCAATCTGCTTCTGAAGGGTCACAGCCTTGAAAACCCTATGAGGTATTTCTACATGGCAGAGATGGGGCCACAATGAGTCAGAATCGACTAGATGGCAACTAACAACAGCAAAATATTATGTATATATAAATAAGCATATACATAATGTGTATATGTTGTTGTTAGGTGTCAAGGAGTCAGTTCCAATTCCTAACTACCGTATGTATAACAAAACAAAACACTGCCTGGTCCTGCCAGATCCTCAAAATTGTTGCTATGCTTGAGCCCATCGTTGCAGTCACTGTGTAATCAATTGCTCATAGGCAAGTTCATGTTGAAGCTGAAGAAAATTAGAACAAGTCCACGAGTGCCAAATTAAGACCTTGGTTATATCTCACCCGAATGTAGAGAGCATCTCGAGAACTGATTTGGCCCATTTAACACTAATGACATTAGACCAGACAAATTGTGGAATTACGTCAAGGACATCACACATGAAGAAAGCAAGAGGTCATTAAAAAGACAAGAAAGAAAGATCAGATCAAAATGAGAGTCAGAGGAGACTCTGAATCTTGTTCTTGAACATAGAGTAGCTAAAACAAATGGAAGAAATGACGAAGTAAAAGAACTGAACAGAAGATTTCAAAGGGCTGCTTGTGAAGACAAAGTCTTATAATGAAATGTGCAAAGACCTGGTGTTAGAAAACCAAAAGGGAAGAACACACTTGGCATTTCTCAAGCTGAATGAACTGAAGAAAAAATTCAAGCCTCTGGTTGCAATACTGAAGGATTCTATTGACAAAATATTGAATGGCACAGAAAGTATCAAAAGAAGATGGAAGGAATACACAGAGTCACTGCACCAAAAAAAAAAAATTAGTAAACCATCAACCATTTCAGGAGGTAGCATAAAATAAAGAACCAATGGTATTAAAGAAATAAGTCTAAGCTGCATTGAAGGCATTGGTGAAAAATAAGGCTCCAGGAATTAATAGAATATCAATTGAGATGTTTCAACAAGCAGATACAGCCCTGGAAGTGTTCACTCGTCTATGCCAAGAAATTTGGAAGACAGCTATCTGGGCAACTGATTGGAAGAGATCCATACCTGTGCCCATGCCAAAGGAAGGTGATGCAACAGAATGTAGAAATTATCAAACAATATCATTACTATCACATGCAAGTAAAAATTTGCAGAAGGTTTTTCAAAAACAGTTGCAGCAGTACATCAACAGTGAACTGCCACAAATTCCAGCTGGATTCAGAAGAGAACATGGAAGGAGGGATATCATTCTTGATGTCAGATGGATCTTCACTGGAAGCAGAGAACACCAGAAAGATGTTTAACTGTGTTTTATTTAGAATGAAAAGGCATTCAACTGTGTGAATCATAACACAAATTATGGATAACATTGCAAAGGATGGGAATTTCTGAACGCTTAATTGTGCCCATGCAGAAACTTTACATGCAGGAAAAGGCAGTCATTGGAACAGAACAAGGTGATACTGGGTGGTTTAAAACCAGGAAACGTGTGCATAAGAGTTGTATTCTTTCACCATATTTATTCAATCTGTATGCTGAGCAAATAATCTAAGAAGCTGGACTATATGAAGAAGAACTCAGCATCAGGATTGGAGGAAGCCTCATTAACAACCTGTGATATGCAGATGATACAACCTTGCTTGCTGGAAGTGAAGAGGTCTTGAAACACTGATAAAGACCAAAGATTACAGCCTTCAATATGTATTACACTTCAAGCAAAAATACTCACAACTGAACCAATAAGCAACATCATGATAAACGGGGAAAAGATCAAAGTTGTCAAAGATTTCATTTTACTTGGATCCACAATCAACGCTCATTGAAGTGGTGCTCAAGAAATCAAATGACTTATTGCATTGGGCAAATCTGCTGCAAAAGACCTCTTTCAAGGGTTAAAAAGCAAAGATGTCACTTTGAGGACTAAGGTGCAGGTACCTGACCCAAGCCATATTATTTTCAGTAGCCTCATATGCATGAAAAAGCAGGACAATGAATAAGGACAGCCAAATAAGGGTCAATGCATTTGTATTATGGTGTTGGTGAAGAATACTGAATGTATCATGAACTACCAGAAGAATGAACAAATCTGTCATGGAAGAAGTATAGCCTGAATGCTCCTTAGAAAGGAGGATGGTGAGACTTTGTCTTATGTGCTTTGGACATGTTATCCTGGAGAAGGACATCATTCTTCGTATAAGGTCAGCAAAAAAAAAAAAAAAAGGCCTTCAATGAGATGGATTGACACAGTGGCTGCAACAGTGGTCTCAAACACAGCAATGATTGTGAGGATAGCGCATGCAGGGTGACAGTGTTTTGTTCTGTCGTACATAGGGTTGTTATGAGTCAAAACCCACTCCACGGCACATAACAACAACAAAGTGACATGAAATGAAAATAAAATCCAACTGTGATCCTTGGAATAACTGATATCCCTTCAATAATTGATACCTTATCAAAGGATATATATCACTTGATTTTTTTTTCTTTTCCTATGTAAGGACATTAGTGGGAAATTTGAAAGAACTGTTGCTGTTGTTAGCTGCCGTCAAGTTGATTCTGACTCACGACGACCCAATGTGTGCAGAGTAGAGCTGCTTCATCGGGTTTACACGGTTGTGACCTCTCAGAAGCAGATCAGCAGATCTGTCTTCTGAGGTGCCTCTGGGTTGGTTCAATCCATCAACCTTTTTAAAAAATAAACGATAATCTTTTCTATGAACTATGGAGGTAGATTAATGAAGTCAGTAACATCATAATTGAGATTCCAGGGCCTTGGTTAGCTTTTTCTAGGTTGTCATGGGTTGAAAGGTAAAAGGGAAGTGAAATATGAAGATTCTACTCTTGGAGGACAGGATCTGTGTGTTACTCAATTTGGTCGATTAAACATCTAGTACACAGTAGATAGTCAGTAAGGGTTCTTGATTGAGTAGTAGAATAAAAGTAGTAGTAGCTTCTTTCCTAGAGCGATACTTCAAAAGAATTTATCAGAACAAAGTGGTAACACCGGGTGACTCTAGACACGTTGTTTTTCAACATGAAGCGAGGCTCATTAAAAATATATAAGCTTAGGGGAAAAAAAGAAAAAACAGGTGTTGCTGTGATTCAGTGTTAATATTTTGGTTCTTTTATGGCCTGCTGAATTGGGCTTAGCTTAAAATAGTTCTGTAGCAAAAAAAAATCTGTATTTTTGAGGCATGACTGGCTCTTTGCTTGCGTCTTACTACTACAATATGCCATTAGTCTAAATTGACCTAAATCACATCTTGCAAAACATGCAATACGCCTTTTTTTCTATCGTTGTAAAAAATGGGTAACACAACATTTGCCAAATCAATGTCTTTCACTTGTACAATTTAATGAAATTAATTTCATCAATCGTGTTGTGCAACCATCACCAACATGAATTGTCATATCTTCCATCCCCATAAACAGAAACTCAATGCTAGCTGAACAAAGATTCCCCCCTTTCTCCTTCTCTCTCCCCCCTGATAACCACTGTTAAACTCTGATCTCTATACATTTGCACATTCTAAGTGTTTCATATTAGTGAACTCATAGAATATTTGTCTTTTTGTGACTGACTTATTATTTAACTCAGCATAATATTTTCAAGGTTGTAAAAATGGTATGGAAGCATCAGACCTGCTCGTCTAACTTCACAATGGAGAGAGGAGAATCATTATTAGCATCAGTCCAAGGCTGATCCCTATGAGGTGGAGATCAGACATACCTCTTCTCTCCAACTTTTTTACCAGTTCTGACACCAGCCATCCCTTCCACAGCACTCTCTGCTTCTCTGCTGGTTTCAATCGTTTGTTGTAATGGCCACACAGAACTCATAGATCATACTCACAGTAATAGGGTTTATTAGAGGAGTAACAGGTTATACCCCAGGATCATGATCAGGAAGCATGTAGGCAAAATCTCCCTTCTTCAGTGTAGGAGAGCTCTCTCAGCTTCTCTTGGCTCTCTCAGGACAGGCTCCTCCTGGTCCCCTGTTGACAGGCCTCTTCCCTCTGCCCTCAGCCCCTAGTTGGGCCTGGCCTATGCCCTGCTTGTTCTAGCGTTATAAAGCTCTTTAGCTCTACTAATAAGTGCCCAGAGGCACCCCACTCTGCCACCAAGCCCCCTGCCTGATGGCTCTCACCTGTCTTGCTCCATGGGCCTGCATACCCACCATAGCCACCTTGCTCCGTGGGCTGGAAAGCCCACTGCGCCACCTTCTGCTGGTCTCCTGCTTCTGCTGCTGCTATTTCTGCCACACTTGCCACCACTTCCCACTGTCTCTACTGTTACGGCTCTCTCGTAGTTCTAGGAGGTTCTTAGCACAAGAACCCTGGGCCCAAAGAATGCACTCCATTCCTGGCTCTTCCTTCTTGATGGTAGTGAGGTCTCCCTTTTCTACCTCTGGGATGGCTCAATTTAAGCCTAGTGGGATAACAAAACTAATGAATCCCCTCATTAGGGTTCCATACACCTTAATTGCGTGGTCCCACCCCTGCAAGGTTGCATGCACCTTATTTGCATTGTTAATAATCTGTCCAACCCCCTTGGTTGGCCACAGCACCTTATTTGCATAGTCCTACCCAATAATTTTGTAAGAGTCACAATACCATGGATTGCTAAACCCACTGCCATTGAGTCGATTCTGACTCATAGCAACCATATAGGACAGAGTAGAATGGCTCCATAGGGCTTCCAAGGAGCGCCTGGTGAATTCAAATTGCCAACCTTTTGGTTAACAGCCAAACTCTTAACCACTATGCCACCAGGGTTTCCATGAATGGCTAGAAGGGCCATATTAATTAACACACTGCATAGCAAAGGTTCATCCATGTTGTAGCATATATCAGGACTTCATTTCTCTTTATGGCAAAGTAATATTCCATTGTGTGAATATACCACATTTTGTTTATCTTTTGATGGGCATTTGGGTTATTTCCAAATTTCGGCTTTAGCGAATAGTGTTGCAATAAATATTGGTGTACAAGTTCCTGTCAGAGTCACTACTCTTGAGTCTCTTGGGTATATATCTATGACTGGGATTGCTGAGCCATATGGTAGCTCTATTTTTAACTTTTTGAGGAACTGACAAACCATATTTCACAGCCACTGTACCATTTTACATTTCCAACAGGAATGAATGAGAGTTCCAATTTTTCCACATTCTTGCCAACATTTGTTGTTTTCCTTTTTTTTTTTCTCTAACTTAGCCATTGTGATGGTTAATGTTACGTGTCAACTGGACTGGGCCATGATTCTCAGTGGTTTGGAAGATATTATGTAATCATTCTCCATTTTGTGATCTGATGTAAGCAGTCTATCAGTTAGAAGGGGAGTTTCATTGGGGGTGTTTCCTACATCCAGTATACATGGATATTCTGGGAAACCTTGCTGTCTCTCTCAATCCTGCATCCTTCTTGTCATCCTCGGCTTAGACCTCCAGTTCTTCAGAAGTGAGCCAACAGCCTGACACCTGACCTGAAGATTTTTTGTATATCAGCCCCTGTAACCGTGTGAGTTAGGAGAAGCCTCCAGCCTGCTGCCTGACCCATGGATTTGGGAATTGCTAGCCTCCACAATTGCATGAGCCATTTCCTTGAAATAAATCTCTCTCTGTATATATTTATATATGCTTCATGGCTTTGCTCCTCTACAGAACCGGGCCTAAGATAGCCATCCTAGTGGGATGAAGCGGTCTTTCATTGTGGTGGGATTTGCATCTCCCTCAGTGGTGCAAATGGTTAAGTGCTCCACTACTAGCCAAAAGATTGGTGATTCAAACTCACCCAGAGGCACTTCAAAAGACAGCCCTGATATTCTGCTTCCAAAAGGTCACAGCCTTGCAGTTGATATGGAGTGGTTCTACTCTGCGCATATGTGGTCACCATGAGTCTAGCCACTGCAGAAATACAAGGCACAATAAAAACGGAACTTTCAACTCACCAGCACTTTGTAGTTCAACACGAACGATCTCGTTTGATGCACACCGAAGCCTACAGGGAGAGCCAGGGCAGTTAGCATTACCCCTTTCAACATGTGGTAAAAATAAAGTCTAAAACATGACTTACCCAAGGCCACACAACTAGTAACAAACAAAAGCAAAGAACATACTTTTCCAAAGTACAGCTTCATATTGTTAAGAATATACTGAAGTAAATAAAATAGCATACCGAGATCCAAGACGGAATACTTGACTGCAGTTTCCAGGGAGAGAGCAGAGTACCAGGAATCTGTTATCAGTATATGAACACGTACCTAGTAGCAGGGAAGCTCTGAGTTTTTTTTTTTTTTTTGATATTTTGCATCCGTATGTGAATTCCAATTCCTAGCATTAGTTCAACCAATATCTGCCAAAGCCCAGACTTCTGGGATCAAGGCAGACAGATGATGCCCAACCCTCCATTTACTCCTTAACTTTCCAAAGCACATTTTCAGATAGAACTTGAAAACTCTATTAACCTTCTAACTTACCATTTTAAAATAATGTATGGACTAAAAATGTTCATAAAATATGTAATCAAAGATTTCCCCCCATTTTTTTCCCAAGTTTTTCATCAAAGAAATTCATGTTAAAGGGAATTTTCACTCTGATGTTCCTAAGAGATACCATGAAAACAATTATCTTCTGGCAAAGCAGACAGAACTTCCTATGACGGCACGCGTACCCTTACTTAAGTTCAAAACTTAATGGGAGACAAATGTGGAGTCAGGCAGATGACAATCAAAACATCACCTTTATGAAGGATAAATGTGCTGCCTTACCCGAGTTAGGGAAATTTCCCGAGTCACCAGCAGGGCCAAGGAACCGCCAGCCTCTCTCATCCTTGCCCTGTGGAGTTTGACTCTGGAAACACTACAGCCTAATGAAAGAGCAGAAATTTGGCTCTTGCAAGTAGGAGAAGAAGGAGCTGTCACCATGCCCAATTCCTTCTCCTAAACTCTCTAGTTAAGTCACTTCTCCCAGGGAAGGGGGTCAGAAAGAGCCCAGAGTGTTAGCCCTGAGGAGTTCCACTCACATGGATAACAACTAACAACAACGCCATCTTTTCATGTAGTCATTAGCCATTGGTATATTCTCTTTGGAGAAATATCTATCCAAGCCCTTTGCCCACTTTTCTATTTTTAATTTTATTGCATTTTAGGTGAAAGGTTACAGTACTTTTAAAGTTACTACTTTGCAGTAGTTTTTGATTCAAAAATTAATACACAAATTGTTTTGGGATATTGCTTGCAATGACTGCAAGTGTTAGAACTCTCCACCTTTCCCTTTCCACCCCAGATTCTTCTTGTCCGTTTGTCCAGGTTACCTGTCCCTTCTTCCTTCTCATGCTTGCTTTTGAGTAGGGGTTGCCCATTTGGTCTCCTTTACATGATTGAACTAAAAAGTACATTCCTCACGTGTGTTATTGTTTGTCTTACAGGCCTGTCTAATCTTTGGGTGAAAGGTGGCCTTCAGAAGTGGCTTCAGTTCTGAGTTAGCAGGGTGTCCAGGTGCCATAGTCTCAGGGGTTCCTCCAGTCTCTGTCAGACGACTAAGTATGGATTGTTTGTGAATTGGATTTTTGTTCTATATTTTTCTCCTGCTCTGTCTGGAACCCTCTATTGTGCTCCCTGTCAGAGAGGTTGGCACCATCTAGTCCTTCTGTGCTCAGGCTGGTGGTGGCTGTGGTTCATGAGATCCGTTAGTCCTTTCGACTAATATTTTCCTTTTGTCTTCGGTTTTCTTCATTCTCTTTTGCTCCAAACGTGATGGGGCTAATAAATGTATCTTAGATGGTCGCTCACTTTAGAGACCTGAGACGCTACTCACCAAAGTTGGATGTAGATATTTTCTTTATGAACTATTTTATGCCAGTTGACCTTGATGTCCCCCGAGGTCATGGTCCCTAGCCCTCAGCTCCAACAACTATGTTCCTCAAGGCATTTGGATGTGTCCATGAAGTTTCTATGACTTTGCCTTGGTAAAGTTGTACTGCCTTCCCCTATATTGTGTGTTTCTTTCCCTTCACTAAAGTTAACTTGTCAGACTACCTAGTTAGTGATTTCCCTCCCCACTCCTCCTCTCTCTCGTAAACAGAAAAAAAAATTTTTTTTCTGTATGTAAACCTTTTCTTGGAATTTTACAATAGTGGTGTCATATAATACATGTCCTTTCGTAATTAACTTATTTCATTCAGTGTAATGCCTTCCAAATTCATCCATGTTGTGAGATGATTTGCAGATTCATCACTGTCCTTTATCGTTGCATAGTATTCCACTAGGTGTATGTACCATAGTTTGTTCATCCATTCATCTCTTGATGGGCACTTAGGTTGTTTCCATCTTTTTACTATTGTGAATAATGCTGCAGTGAACATGGGTGTGCATATGTCTATTTGTGTGATGGCTCTTATTTCTCTAGGATTTATTCCTAGAAGTGGGATTGGTGGATCGTATGGTGTTTCCATTTCTAGGTTTTTAAAGAGAAGCCGTATCATTTTTCATAGTAGTTGCACCATTTTACATTCCCACCAGCAATGCACGTAAGAGTTTCAATCTCCCTGCAACCTCTCCAACATTTGTTGTTTTCTGATTTTTTGATTCATGCCAGTAAACTCGGGGTGAGATGGTGTCTTAGTCATCTAGTGCTGCTATAACAGAAATACCACAAGTGGATGGCTTTAACAAAGAGAAACTTATTCTCTCACAGTCCAGTAGGTTACAAGTCCGAATTCAGGGTGCCAGCTCCAGGGGATTGTTCTCTCTCTCTGTCAGCTCTGGGAGAAGGTCCTTGTCATCAATCTTCCCCTGATCTAGAAGCATCTCAGGCGCAGTCACCCCAGATCCAAAGGATTCACTCTGCTCCCGGTGCTCCTTCCTTGGTGGTATAAGGACCTCATGTCTCTCTGCTCACTTCTTTTTTTTATATCTCAAAAGAGATTGGCTTAAGACACAATCTAGCCTTGTAGATCTCAGCAACATAACTGCTGCTGATTCATCTCGACATCATAGTGATAGGATTTACAACACATAGGAAAATCACATCAGCTGTCAAAATAATGGACAATCACATAATACTGGGAATCATGGCTTAGCCAAATTGATACATATTTTGGGGAGACACAATTCAATCCATAACAGATGGTATCTCATTGTAGTTTCGATTTGCATTTCTCTAATGGCTAATGGCGAGCATTTCCTCATGTGCCTGTTAGCCCCCTGAATGTCTTCTTTGGTGAAGTGCCTGGTCATATCATTCGCCCATTTTTTAAGCAGATTATTTGTCTTTTTGTTGTTGAGATACTGAAGTATTCTATATGTTTTACAGATTAGATCCTTATCGGATATGCCCTGGCCAAAAGATTTTGCCAGCCTGTACGTTCTCTTTTTACTCTTCTGGTGAAGTCTTCTAATGAACGTGTTTAACTTTTAAGAGCTCCCTGTTATTTAGTTTATCTTCTGGTGTTTGTGCACTGACAGTTATGGTTTGGATCCTATTAATGCATATATTAGGGCTCCTAGCATTGTCCTTATTTTTTCTTCCATGATCTTTATAGTGTTAGGTTTTATATTTAGGTTTTTGATCCATTTTATGTTAGTTTTTCTGTACGTGTAAGGTATGGGTCCTGTTTCATTTTTTTACAGATGGACATGAAATTTTACCAGCACAATTTCTTAAAAAGACTATCTTTTCCCCTATTTAATGGGCTTTGGTCTCTGACAAAGATCAACTGACTATAGGTAAATGTGATTTACATCTGGGTTCTCAATTCTTTTCCATTGGTCTATGTGTCTGTCCTTGTGCCACTACCAGGCTGTTTTGACTACCGTGGCTGTATAGTGGGTTCTAAGATTGGGTACTGTGAGGACTTCTACTTTGTTCTTTTTCTTCAATAATGCTTTGCTTATCCGAGGCCTCTTTCCTTTCCGTATGAAGTTGGTGATTAGTATTTCCATCTTGTTAAAAAATGTTGTTGGTATTTGGATCAGGATTCCATCATATCTACATCGCTTTGGGTAGGATTCACATTTTCACAATGTTGAGTCTTCCTATCCATGAGCATGGTATGTTTTTCCATTTATATAAGTCTATTTTGGTTTCTTTCAATAATATTTTCTAGATTTCTTTGTATTGGTCTTTTATCCCCCTCATTAGATTTATTCCTGATTATGTTATCTTTACAGAAAGTTTATAAATGGTATTTTTTATTTCCTTTTTGAAGCTCTCTTTGCTGTTATATAAGAATCTGATTTTATTTTTTTTTTATTTTTATTGTGCTTTAAGTGAAAGTTTACAAATCAAATGAGCCTCTCATAGAAATATTTACATACACCTTGCTATATACACCTAATTGCTTTCCCCCAATGAGACAGCACCCTCCATCCCTCCATCCATTTTTTTCATGTCCTTTCGGCCAGCATCTGATCCCCTCTACCCTCTCATCTCCTCTCCAGACAGGAGTTGCCAACATAGTCTCATGTGTCTACTTGATCCAAGAAGCTCATTCTTCACCAGAATCATTTTCTATCCCATTGTCCAGTCCAAGACCTATCTGAAGAGTTGGCTTTGGGAATGGTTCCTATCTTGGGCTAACAGAAGGTCTGGGGGCCATGACCACCAGGGTCCTTCTAGTCTCAGTCAGACCACTAAGTCTGGACTTTTTATGAGAATTTGGTTTTTATCCCACTGCTCTCCTGCTCCCCGAGGGGTTCTCTGTTCTGAACCCTGTCAGGGCAGTCATCGGTTGTAGACAGGCACCATCTAGTTCTTCTGGTCTCAAGCTAATGTAGTCCGTGTTTATGTGGACCATTCTGTCTCTTGGACTCATAATTACCTTGTGTCTTTGGTGTTCTTCCTTCTCCTTTGCTCCAGGTGGGTTGAGACCCATTGATGCATCTTAGATGGCCAAATCCTAGCATTTGAGACCCCAGACGCCACTCTCCAAAGTGGGATGCAGAATGTTTTCTTAATAGACTTTATTATGCCAATTGACTTAGATGTCTTCCAAAACCATGGTCCCTAAACCACTACCCTGCTATGTTGGCCTTCTAAGTGTTCAATTTAATCAGGAAACTTCTTTGCTTTTGGTACAGTCCAGTTGTGCTGACCTCTCCTGTATTGTGTGTTGTCTTTCCCTTCACCTAAAGTGATTCTTATCTACTACTTAATTAGTGAATACCCCTCTCCCTGCCTCCCCTTTCTCATAACCATCAAAGAGTATTTTCTTCTCTGTTTAAACTATTTCTCCAGTTCTTATAATAGTGGCCTTATACAATATTTGACTGTTTGCAAATGACTAATTTCACTCAGCATAATGCCTTCCAGATTCCTCCATGTTATGAAATGTTTCACAGGTTCATCTCTGTTCTTTATCGATGTGTAGTATTACATCGTGTGAATATACCATAATTTATTTATCCATTCATCCGTTGATGGGCAACTTGGGTGTTGCTTCCATCTTTTTGCTACTGTAAACAGTGCTGCAATGAACATGGGTGTGCATATATCTGTTTGTGTAAAGGCTCTTATTTCTCTAGGATTTATTCCAAGGAGTGGGATTGCTGGATCGTATGGTAGTTCTACTTCTAGCTTTTTTTAAAGAAGCACCAAATCAGTTTCAAAAGGGGTTGTACCATTTGACATTCCCACCAGCAGTGTATCAGTGTTCCAGTCTCTCCACAACTTCTCCAACATTTATTATTTTGTGTTTTGTTTGGATTAATGCCAGCATTGTTGGAGTGAGATGGAATCTCATTGTAGTTTTGATTTGCATTTCTCTAATGGCTAATGATCATGAGCATTTCCTCATCTATCTGAATGTCTTCTTTAGCGAAGTGTCTGTTCACAGCTTTTGCCCATTTTTCAATTGGATTGTCTTTTTGTAGTTGAGTTTTTGCGGTACAATATAGATTTTAGAGATCAGACACTGATTGGAAATGTCATAGCTAAAAACTTTTTCCCAATCTGTAGGTAATCTTTTTACTCTTTTGGTGAAGTCTTTGGATGAGCATAGGTGTTTGATTTCTAGGAGATCCCAGTTATCTAGTTTCTCTTCTGCATTGTTACAAATGTTTTGTATACTGTTTATGCCATGTATTAGGGCTCCTAATGTTGTCCCTATTTTTTCTTCCATGATCTTTATTGTTTTGGATTTTACATTTAGATCTTTGATCCATTTTGAGTTACTTTTTGTGCATGGTGTGAGGTTTGAGTATGTTTCTTTTTTTTGCAGATGGATATCCAGTTATGCCAGCACCATTTGTTAACGAGACTGTCTTTTCACCATTTAGCTGACTTTGTGCCTTTGTCAAATATGAGCTGCTCATACGTGGATGGATTCATGTCTGGATGCTCAATTCTGTTCCATTGGTCTATGCATCTGTTGTTGTACCAATACCAAGCTGTTTTGACTACTGTGGCTGTATAATAGGTTCTAAAATTAGGTAGAGTGAGGCCTCCCACTTTGTTCTTCTTTTTCAGTAATGCTTTACTTATCTGGGGCCTCTTTCCCTTCCATATGAAATTGGTGATTTGTTTCTCCATCTCATTAAAAAATGCCATTAGGATTTGGATTGGAATTGCATTGTATCTATAGATCGGTTTTGGTAGAATAGACACTTTAAAAATGTTAAGGCTTCCTATCCATGAGCAAGGTACGTTTTTCTACTTATGTAGGTCTCTTTTGGTTTCTAGCAGTAGTGTTTTGTAGTTTTCTTTGTATAAGTCTTTTACTTCTCTGGTAAGATTTGTTCCTAAGTATTTTACCTTCTTGGGGGCTACTGTAAATGGTATTGATTTGGTGATTTCTTCCTCTACGTTCTTTTTGTTGGCATAGAGGAATCCAACTGATTTTGTATGTTTATGTTGTATCCCAGTGCTCTGCTGAACTCTTCTATAGGTTTCAGTAGTTTTCTTGAGGAATCTTTAGGGTTTTCTGTGTATAAGACCATGTCATCTGAAATTGAGATAATTTTACTTATTCCTTGCCAATTTGGATGCCCTTTATTTCTTTATCTAGCCTAATTGCTCTGGCTAGGACCTGCAGCACAATATTGAATAAGAGTAGTGATAAAAGGTATCCTTGTCTGGTTGCTGATCTCAAGGGGAATGCTTTCAGGCTCCCTCCATAGGATGATGTTGGCTATTGGCTTTGTATAAGTGCCCTTTATTATGTTGAGGAATTTTTCTTCTATTCCTATTTTGCTGAGACTTTTTGTCATGAATGTGTGCTGAACTTTGTCAAATGCCTTTTCTGCATCAGTTGATAAAATCATCTGATTCTTGTCTTTTGTTTTATTTATATGATGGATTACATCGTTTTTCTAATGTTGAACCATCCCTGCATAAGTTGTATGAATCCCACTTGATCATGGTGAATTATTTTGTTGGTATGTTGTTGAATTCTATTGGCTAGAATTTTGTTGAGGATTTTTGCATCTATGTTCATGAGGGATATAGGTCTGTAATTTTCTTTTCTTTTCTTTTTTTTTTTTTTTTTTTTTTTTGGTGTCTTTACCTGGTTTTGGTATCAGGGATACGCTGGCTTCATAGAATGAGCTTCGGAGTATTCTGTCCTTTTCTATGCTCTGAAATACCTTTAGTAGTAATGGTGTTAACTCTTCTCTGAAAGTTTGGTAGAGCTCTGCAATGAAGCAGTCCAGGCCAGGGCTTTTTTTTTGTTGGGAGTTTTTTGATTACCTTTTCAATCTCTTCTTTTGTTATGTGTCTATTTAGTTGTTCTACCTCTGTTTGTGTTAGTTTAGGTAGGTAGTGTGTTTCTAGGAATTCGTCCATTTCTTCTAGGTTTTCAAATTTGCTAGAGTACAATTTTTCTTAGTAATCTGATATGATTCTTTTCATTTCAGTTGGGTATGTTGTAATATGGCCCATCTCATTTCTTATTCGGTTTATTGGCTTCCTCTCCTGTTTTTCTTTGTTACTTTGGCCAGTGGTTTATCAATTTTTTTTCAAAGGACCAGTTTTGGTTTTGTTAATTCTTTCAACTGTTTTTCTGGTTTCTATTTCATTTAATTCTGCTCTAATTTTTATTATTCGCTTTCTTCTCGTGCCTGAAGGTCTCTTTTGTTGCTCTCTATTTGTTCAAGTTGTGGGGATAATTCTTTGATTTTGGCCCTTTCTTCATTTTTGTATGTGTGTACTTATTGATATATATTGACCTCTGAGCACTGATTTTGCTGTGTCCCAAAGGTTCAGATAGGAAGTGTTTTCATACTCATTGGATTCTATGAATTTTTTTATTCTGTCCTTAATGTCTTCTGTAACCCAGTCTTTTTTGAGCAGGGTATTGTTCAGTTTCCAAGTGTTTGATTTCTTTTCCCTACTTTTTCTGTTTTTGATTTCTACTGTTATGGCCTTATGGTCAGAGAAGATGCTTTGTAATATTCCAGTGTTTTGGATTCTGCTAAGGCTTTATGACCTAATATGTGGTCTATTCTGAGAATGTTCCATGTGCAATAGAAAGGAAAGTATAATTGGCTGCTTTTGGGGGGAGTGTTCTGTATATGTGTATAAGGTCAAGTTGATTGATTGTGGCATTTAGATCTTCTGTGTCTTTACTGAGCTTCTTTCTGAATGTCCTGTCCTACACCAAAAGTGGTGTGTTGAAGTCGCCTACCATCGTTGTGGAGCTGTCTCACTTTTCAATGCTGATAGAGTTCATTTTATGTATCTTGCAGCCCTGTCATTGGGTGCATAAATTTTTAATATGGTTATATCCTCCTGGTATATTGTCCCTTTAATCAATATATAGTGTCCTTCCTTATCCTTTCTGGTGGATTTAACTTTAAAGTCTATTTTGTCAGAAGTTAATATTGCCACTCCTGCTCTTTTTGATTGTTGTTTGCTTGATATAGTTTTTTCATCTTTGAGTTTTAGTTTGTTTGTGTCTCTAAGTCTAAGGTGTGTCTCTTGTAAGCAGCATATAGATGGATCATGTTTTTTAATCCATTCTGCCACTTTTTGTCTCTTTATTGGTACATTTAGTCCATTGACATTCAGAGTAATTATGGATAGGTATGAATTTAGTGGTGTCATTTTGATGTCTTTTTTGTGTGTGTGTTGTTGACAGTTTCTTTTTCCCACTTAATATTTTGTGCTGAGTAGTTTATCTTTATATATTGTCTTTTCCTCATATTCGTTTTTGTTGATTTTGTTTCTGCTGAGTCTCTATATTTTTCTTGTGTTTTATTTTGATGTGTAGGATAGTTTATCTCCTTTGTGGTTACCTTAAAATTAACCCCTATTTTTCTGAATTTAAACCTAACTTTTACTTCTTTATATTGCCTTATCTTCCTCTCCGTACGAAAGATCTATGACTACATTTCTTAGTCCCTCTTTACTGTTTTAATTTTGTCTTCTTTTATATAATAACATCGCTTTTTCCCTGTTTTGATTTTTTTTTTTTTACCTTGATTTATTTTCGTGATTTCCCTGTCTGGGTCAACATCTGATTGCTCTGTCCTGTTTTCTAGTCTTGGGTCAATACCTGATATTATTCATTTTCTAACCAAAGAACTCCCTTTAGTATTTCTTGTAGTTTTGGTTTGTTTTATACAAATTCCCTAAACTTCTGTTTATCTGGAAATGTCCTAATTTCACCTTCATATTTGAGAGATGGTTTTGCTGGATATGTGATTCTTGCCTGGCAATTTTTTTCCTTCAAAACTTTATATAAGTCATGCCATTGCCTTCTTGCCTGCATGGTTTCTGCCAAGTAGTCTGAGCTTATTTTTGTTGACTCTCCTTTATAGGTGACTTTTCATTTATCCCTAGCTGCTCTTAAAATTCCCTCTTTATCTTTGGTTTGGCAAGTTTGATTATAATATGTCTTGGAATCGACTCGACAGCATTGGGTTTGGTTTGGTGGTGACTTTTTAAAATCTGTCTTATGTGGAGTTCGATGAGCATCTTGGGTAGATATCGTCTTATCTTTGATGATATCAAGGAAGTTTTCTGCCAATAAATCTTCAACAATTCTCTCCATATTTTCTGTTATCCCTCCATGTTCTGGTATTCCAATCACACATAGGTTATTTCTCTTGATAGAGTCCCACAAGATTCTTAAGGTTTCTTCATTTTTTTTAATTCTTTTATCAGATTTTTCTTCAAATATATTGGTATCAAGAGCTTTATCTTCAAGTTCACCAATTCTACTTTCCACTTGCTCAATTCTGTTCCTCTAACTTCTACTGAGTTGCCTAGTTTTGTAATTTTATTGCTAATCTTCTGAATTTCTGATTGTTGTCTCTCTATGGATTCTTCCAGTTTATTAAATTTTTCATTATGTTCCTGAATAACCTTTTTAATTTCTTCAACTGCTTTATCTGTGTGTTCCTTGGCTTGTTCTGTTTATTGTCTGATTTCCTTCCTGAGGTCTTGAAGAGTTCTGTATTTAATTCTTTTATATTCTGCATCTGGTAATTCCAGGAAGGCACTTTCATCTAGAAGAGCCCTTGATTCTTTGTTTTTAGAGCTTGTTGAAGTGATTATGGTCTGTCACTCTATGTGATTTGATATTGACTTTTGTCTCCAAGCCATCTATAAGTTATTGTATTAGTTTATTTTATGTTTCCTTACTGTATCGTAGCTTCTTGCTTTGTTTTGTTTTGATATGTCCAAATGGGTTGCTTGAGTGAGCTAGCTTATTTTCACCTTTGAAGCTCTGGCGTCCTGTCACCAGATGGCTAGAGCTTTTATCAGGTATATCAGCCTAAGAGTCCATTCATTTTCTTGTATGTATTCAGTTGTGGTGTCAAGGTAGCTGCTCATTAAGTGTGTGGTACAGGCTCTGTCCTACAGTCTTAGAGAGGCAGGAGTGATTGGTGTAGGTACCGGTATCTGGTTGCAGCAAGGGGTCATGCTCTGAACAAGGCAGAAGGCTGAGAATCATTCCCCAGGTGTCTCTGAGGAAAGCATGTCCCTGTTCCCTGGAGTGTACAGGTGGGTGGGTTCTGCAGGCGGTCAATGGGCGCCCAATATTTTTGTTTGTAAGAAGTGGCAGGTGCCAGTTATTCTTTACCCTTGTCATGGGTGGCTGGGTGACCTGAGTGGAGCCACCACTCCTTCGGCCCCTGATATGGGTAGGTGTGGACCCTGTTTAATAGGAAAGTGGTGTCAAACATCAAACTCCCACCTCTCCACCACATAGCAGAAACTGTTGTAGTCTGCCAACAAGGGCCTATTCTCCTGAAATAGGCCCAAACAGGTCCATGTAGGGGGGAAAGGTACTCAAAGTCCACTGGCCATTTATGCCTAGACAGGAGCTGCTTCTCTCCCAAGCTCCCTGTGTTAGTGGAGCTGGCAAATTATCTTTTCCCCAGTTGTGAATTTATTCCTTCTCCAAGGCCAGGAGGCTGGCTCTAGGCGCTCAACAGGCCCAGGGAAATCAACAGCCATTGAAGCTGGCTTGGGGCCGGGGGCACGGTAAAATATATGCAAGTACTTAACTTTTGCCAAGAGTGCCATTCTTCTCTGGTTCCGGAGGCGTGAGTAGGCTGTGTGCCTTGCTGCTTCTCCGTGAGGAAACTGTGGCTGAACACTAGTACCAGCCTGCCGCAGCCACTCCTGGGAATGATGCCTGAGGGCTCCAGGCTATTCAGGTCTGGTAACTCATCTCTGCTTCTGAACTGTCTCTTCAACCCCCTGATGCTCAGTCCATTTTCTAACTTTGCCTTTGATGTTCAGAGCTGCTAGCTTGTCATAAATAATCATTTCACTTGTTGTTTTGGGTTTTTGTTGTAAGAGCTCTCATGGTAAATGTCTCTCTATTCTGCCATCTTGGCTCCGCCTCACTCCAATTGATTTTTTATGTTGATCTATATCCTGCTACTCTGCTGAATCTTGCTATTAGTTCAAGCAGTTTTCTTGTGGAATCTTTGAGGTTCTATGTGTAGGATCATACCATTTGCAAATAAGTATAATTTTACTTCATCCTTTAGAATTTGCTCATCCTTTATTCCTTTTTCTTACCTTATTGCTCGAGCTAGGTCTTCCAGTACAACATTAAATAGGAGTAGTTATAAAAGACATCATTGTCTTATTCCTGTTCTCAGGGGGAATGCTCTCAGTCTCTCTCTGTTGAGCATGATGTTGGCTGTTGGTTTTGCACAGATGACCTTTATTATGTTGAGGAATTTTCCTTTCATTCCTATTTTATTGAGAGTTTTTTTTTTTATCAGGAATGAGTGTTGAACTTTATCAAATGACTGTTCTGTGTTGATTGAGATGATCATGTGACACTTTTCTTTTGTTCTATTTATGTGATGGTTTACATTGATTGGTTTTCTAATGTTGAACCATCCTTGAATACCTGGTTTGAATCCCACTTGACCGTGGGCCATTATTATTATTTGATATGATTCTGAATTCTATTGGCTAGAATTTTTTTGATAATGCTTTCGTCTATATTCATGAGACTTATTGGTGTGTAATTTTCCTTTTTTTGTTGTGTCTTTGCCTGGCTTTGTTATCAGGGTGATGCTAGCATTATAGAAGGAATTTGGAAGTATTCCTTTCTTTGCTAAGCTCGGAAACAGTTTGAGCAGTACTGGTGTGAGCTCTTCTCTGAATGTTTGGTAGAATTCTCCAGTGTAGCCGTCCAGGGCTTTTCTTTGTTGGGAGGTTTTTTTTTTTTTTTTTTTTTTTTTTAATGACCTCTTTAATTTCTTCTTTTGTTAAAGGTCTGTTCAGATTTTCTATTTCAGCTTGTGTTAGTTTAGGTAGGTAGTGTATCTCTATAAATCTGTCCATTTCCTATAGGTTCTCAAATTTGTTGGAGTAAAATTTTTCATAGTATTCTGTTATAATCCTTTTTATCTCAGTTGTGTCTGTTGTAATGTTCCCTGTCTTATTTCGTAATTGGGTTATTTGCTTCCTCTCTTGTTTTTCTTTTGTCAGTTTGGGCAATGGTTTGTCAATTTTGTCGATCTTTTCAAAGAACCCACTTTTGGTCTTGCTGATTCTTTCTATTGTTTTTTCTGCACCCTATTATATTTATTTCTGCTCCAATCATTTCCTTTCTTCTGGTGCCTGTGGGCTTCTTTTGCTATTCTCTTTCTAATTGTTCAAGCTGTAGGGCTAACGTTTTGATTTTAGTCCATTTTTCTTTTTTGATGTGTGCATTTATTGCTATAAATTGACTACTGAGCACTGCCTTTGTTGTGTCCCAAAGGTTTTGGTTTTACCCAGTTTTTTTTAAGCAAGGTGTTATTCAGCTTCCATGTACTTGAATTTGATTGGTGTTCTTCCTGTTACTGATTTCTACTTTTGTGGTGATGAGGACAAGATGCTTTGTATTATTTCAATGTTTTGGATTTTATTGAGAGTTTCTTTCTGACCTAAAATGTGGTCTATTCTGAAGAATGTTCCATGTGCATTACAAAGGAATATATACTTCGCATCCGTTGAACTGAGTGTTCTATGTATGTCTTTGAGGCCCTGTTTCTTGATTTTGGCCTTTAGATCTTCTGTATCTTTGTCGAGTTCCTTCCTAGATGTTTTGTGCTTTACTGAGAATGGTATGTTGGAGTCTCCAACTATTATTGTGAAACTATTTTTGTTTTCAGTGCTGTTAGAGTTTGTTTTATGTATTTTGGAGTTCTGTCATTGGGTGTGTAAACATTTATTGAGGTTATGCCTTCTTCATGGATTGTCCTTTTAATCATTATATAATGTCCTTCCTTGTCTTTTGTGGTTGATTTTGCCTTAAATTCTATTTTATCAGTGTTTACTGTTGCCACTCCTGCTCTTTTTAGTTACTGTTTGCTTAATATGTTTTTTCATCATTTGATTTTTAATGTATGTCTTTGTGTCTAGGGTGTGTCTCTTGTAAACAGCATATCAGTATGTTGTGATTTTTTATCAATTCTGTCACTCTCTGTCTCTTTACAGGTGCAATTTCAGCCGTTTACATTCAGTGTGATTATTGATAGGTATGAGTTTATTGCTGTCATATTATCGTGCTTTTTTTTTTTCTTGTAGTGGTGGTTTTGTTTGTTCCTCTCACTTTCCTGTGTTGAGTTTTTGTTTATTTCCTTTTCTTTTCTTTAATTATTACACATTTTGTGTTTACTGAGACTATTTTTTCTTCTTTTTTATTCTGATGAGCAGATTTGTTGACTTTCTTTGTGGTTATCTTGAAATTTACCCTTATCTTCCTATGTTTGAGCCAGTCTTTTTTTTACTTAATTTCATCTTGGTTTCCTCCCTGTTTGAAAGTTGTATGCCTATACTGTTTATCCCTCCTGTTATTCTTTTGACATTCTCATCATTTACAGATTGATGACTCTGTTTCTCTGAAGACTTTTAGCATTGTTTTGTTATTGAGATTTCTTTACCTAGGTTGGTATCTGGCTGATGCATTACCATGTCCTAGATTCTGGTTGCTGTCTGATGTTGTTGGTTCTCTAACTGAAGGATCCTGTTTAATATTTCTTGAAAAAAAATTTTTTTTAAACTCCTTTAATTTCTGTTTATTTGGAAAAGTCCTAATTTTGCCATCATATGTCAGAAGGAGTTTTGCAGGATATATTGTTCTAGGTTGGCAATTTTTTTCTTTCAAGGTTTTATAGATGTCATGCTATTGCCTTCTTGCCTGCATAGTTTCTGTCTAGTAATCAGAGCTGAGTCTTGTTTCCCTTTTGTAAGTGATTTTTTGTTTTTCTCAAACTGCTCTCAGGATTGTTTCTTTGTCTTTTGTTTTGGCAAGTGTGAATATGTGTCTTCGTGACTTTCTTTTGCGGTCCATCCTATATGGATTTCACTGAGCTTTTTGGAAGGTCGGCTTTTTGTCTTTCATGATATTTGGGAAGTTTTCTGCCAGCAAATCTCCAACAATCATCTCTCTGTTTTCCATTTTCTCCCCCTGTTCTGGAACTCCAATCATATGCAAATTATTGTTCTTGATTGTGTCCCACATAATTCTTAGGTTTTCTTCATTTTTCATCATCCTTTTCTCTTATTTTTCCTCTAACAAATTGGCATCCATGGATTTGTATTCAATCTCAATGATTCTGTCTTCCATTGTTTTGAATTTGCTTCTAAAACCTTCTATCGAGTTGTCCATTTCTGAAATTTTAGTATCTTTTGAATTTCCACTTTCTGGTTTTGTAAGATTTCTAATATTTTTTTTTTTATATTTTGATCTCGTAGTATTTTCTTCAATTCTTCTGTTGCTTTGTCTGTATTTTCCTTGATTTGGCTGTATTTTCATTGGTTTTGTCTGCATTTTCCATGATCTCGTTCTAATTTCTTAAAAGAAAAAAACCGTTGCTGTCAAGTCAATTCCAACTCATAGCAATCCTATAGGACAGGGTAGAACTGCCCCATAGAGTTTCCAAGAAGGACCTGGTGGATTTGAACTGCTGACCCTTTTGTAAGCAGCCATAGCACTTAATCACTATGCCACCAGGGTTTCCAATCTCTCGGATAGCCCTAAATATTAGTCTTTTGAATTTCATGCCAGGTAGTGCCACTGTCTTTTCTTCTACCGGATGGTCGCCTGATTCTCTATTTTGTTCATTTGCTGGAGCCATGTTGTCTTGTTTTTTATGTTTTGATACTATCTGCTGTTTCCAAGACATTAAGATATTACTTTCTTTACTTATTGATTATATGTTCATTTATTTCCTCCTGCTTCTTTTTTTTTTGTTTTGATATGTCAGGGCAGGTGGGCCACATGTATTTTGCTGCTTTCTCATCTGTGGGCATATTAGTGTTCACCACCTTGACCTAGTGGGCAGGGCTGCAGCAGGCAGAGAGAGCCCATTTCACTGTACACTGGTTTGACAAGGTGGCTGAGGGGGGACTGAGCAGGCACTGTCTGCCTCCTGATGCTGATCCATCTGTGTGAGAATGGTCACAGCCTCTCACCAAAGAGGCAGTGATGTTGGATGGGGAGTAATACAGGCTCACTTCCCATGGTTCAACAGCTGGTCATGTGTCAGGAGGGGAGGAGTAGTGAGGTCCAGTGCAGCAGCTGGCTTGAGCCTGGGATTCTCTAGCCACGGCATCAAGGTGAGGGCAGGCAGGAAGGGGGTGGAGTACTTGGCTAGGTGTGAGGAAGATAGAAAAGAAAAGAGAAAGTAAAAAGTAGCTGGTGGGTGGTGGGGCAGACCTGGGGGCTGGACGGTGTGGAGGGATGTAGCATATGGGATTAGGTGGGACATATAAAGCCATGGGCTACTGGCTTTCTAGCCACAGCAGTGCAGCTTCACCTGATGGGAAGGGGGGCAGGTGGTATTCAGAGCTAGGTAGAAGGAAGAAAGAAAAGGGTGAAAGAGGGGAAAGAGGTGTGGAGGGGGCCAGTGAATGGGGGCAGGGTGGGCCCTCCATGGCTGTGGGCTAGTCGGTCTCTAGACATAACAGTGCAGCCTGTCCCAATGATAAGAGGTAGAAGTGGCATACAGGCTAGGTGGGAGAGAGAAAGAAAAGGAAGAAAGGGAAAAAGAAAAGAAAAAATAAATTAATTTTAAAAACGTCATGGAGGGAGCTGGTGGGGGGGTGGGTGGGACTCAAGGCAGTGAGCCTATGGCTCTCTACCCGTGGCCCAGCAGGAAGGAGGTGAGGTATGGGGCTAAGTGGGAGGGAGAGAGAAAAGGAAGGGAAAAGAATGGCATGGCAGGAGCTAGTGGATGTAGGTGGGGGGAACCCAGGCTGGCAGCAGGCTGGTGGCTCTCTAGACAAGGCAGCACAGCATGGCCCCATGGGAAGGGGTAGAGGTGGGGCATTTTGTTTTGTTGGCCCTAACTTTGGCATGATATCTAAGTATCCGTTGTTGAGAACTAGGTCTTGAAGCAGTACCCCTACATTTTCTTCTAAGACTTTACTGGTATTAGGTCTTACATTTAGGTCTTTGATACATTTTGAGTTAGTTTTTGTATATGATGTGAGGTATGGGCCTATGTTCATTCTTTTACATGTGGAAATCCAGTAGTCCCAGCACCATTTATTAAAGAGACTATTTTTTTCCCATTTGATGGATTAACACCCTTGTTGGAGATTAATTAACGACAGATGTGTGTCCTTTACTCTAGGCTGTCAACTCTAGTCCATTGGTTCATACATCTATCATTATACCAGTACTAGACTGTTTTGATTACTGTAAAAAAAAAAAAAAAAAAACAGTGCCGTCGAGTCGATTCCGACTAATAGTGATTCTATAGGGTGTGGTAGAACTGCTCCACAAGGTTTCCGAAGAGTGGCTGGTGGATTTGAACTGCCAAGCTTTTGGTTCACAGCCAAGCTCTTAACGATCATGCTATCAGGGCTCGCTTTATAATTTTTTTATAAATTTTCTGAGATTAGGAAGTAAGAGTCCTCCTATTCTGTTCTTTTCCAAGATTGCTTTGGTTATTCGGGCCCTTTGTGGTTCCATATAAAATTCAGATTTGATTTTTCTATTTCTTCAAAGGTTGTTAGAATTTTGATGGGGATTCCATTGAATTTATTGATTGCTTTAGGTAGTATCGTATTTTTAAACTAATAATGTTTACCTTCTATGTTTGTTTGCCATCTACTCCATACCCCCTCAAGGTATTTTCATAAGTACACTATTCTTTTTTTTTTTTTACAGCAACATATAGAAAAAAATTGGCATAGCAGTGCTTATGAAAATACTTCATGGGGGGGATGGAGCGGTTGGCAAAAAAACATAGAAAGTGTGCATTATTTGCATAAAAATACAGTATTGACATCTTGAAAATATTGGTTCTTCCTATCCATGAGCATGGAATGTCCTTCAATTTATTTAGGTCATCTTTAATTTCAGTAATGTTTTATAGTTTTCTGTGTATAAGTCTTTCACTTCCTTGGTTAAATGTATTCCTAGGTTTTTTTATTTTTTTAGATGCTGTTGTAAATGGATTTTTGTGTGTTGACCTTGTATCCTGCCTCTTTGTTTAATTCATTTATTAGGTCTAGTAGCTTTCTTGTGGATTCTATGCAGTCTTCTATATATAGGATCATGTCATCTGCCTTTTACTTTTCATGTTTTTTTTCACACTGCCTGAATACTTACTCCTCTCTTTTTCTTGTATCTAAATCCTGCCCTTACTTCAAAGACTAGTTCAAATTCTTACATTTTGCCCAAATCACTGTAGACCCTAATGACATTTTCTTTCTCTCAATTCCTGACTCTATATTACCTGTACCACCCATGAGCTATAAATGATAAATTTCTTCCTGTCTTCTTTATCTTGATAAGTGAACATTTTGTTTTTCTAAATATATCAAAAATTTCATGAGAATAGGGTCCCTGTCTTAGACTACTTTGCATTCTCAATGCCTAGCAGGGCACTTTTGTCTTATTCATAATAAGAAACAAATAAATGTTTATAAAGAGGCAGACATGGAATAGTGGAAAAAATACCCTGGAAATAAAAGATGTCAGTTTGAGGCCAGACCCTGACTGTTTATTAACTTCATAAACTTGCACAGACCATTCAACCTCATTCTCAGTTTGTGCCTCTGTGAAATGGTAATTAAAATACCTGCCAAATCTACTTCATAGACTGTTTCTTAACACCCAATGTGGCAGAAATTTAAGTGAAAGAAAATTTATGTGAAGTTTACTCTATACTCAAAACTGGTATGCAGAATTACTTGTTCACTACTGTCATGGATTGAATTGTGTCCCCCTAAAAATGTTTATCAATTTGGAGAGGCCATGATTCCCAGTATTGTGTGATTGTCCACCATTTTGTCATCTGATGTGACTTTCTTATGTCTTGTAAATCCTACCTCTATGATGTTAATGAGATGAGATAGGTGGCAGTTTGTTAATGAGGCAGGACTCAATCTACAAGATTGGATTGTGTCTTGAGCCAATCTCTTTTGAGATATAAAAGAGGGAAGTGAGTGGAGAGACAGGTGGACCTCATACCACAAAGAAAGCTGTGCCTGGAGCAAAGTGTGTCCTTTGGACCCAGGGTTCCTGCGAGGTGAAACTCCTAGTCCAGGGGAAGATTGATGAGAAGGACCTTCCTCCAGAGCTGAAGGAGAGAGAAACCCTTCTCCTGGAGCTGATGCCTTGAATTTGGACTTTTAGCCTACTAGACTGTGAGAAAATAAATTTTTCTTTGTTAAAAGCCATCTGCTTGTGGTATATCTGTTATAGCAGCACTAGATAACTAAGACAAGTACTAATAGCATAATGACCTTAATTCTAGCACAACGTCTGGAACATAGCAGGCCCTTGATGAAAGAATGAATGAATAAATTATGTATTGATTAGAAAATTAAAGCAATTAACTATTTTTGCTTAAGACTCACAAGCTATCTTCCTGAGGCTGCCATCTGTTCTTCTTCTTCTTCTTTTTTTTTTTTTTTGTTTCCATCACTGGAGAAGAAATAGTTTACCTGGCTCTTCATTTCTCCTCACTCAAATGTTCCAACAGGAGGAATATGTTGATTGCTATCAAATATTTTCCCTCTTCACATATCTTGCTTTCCAAGCTTTCTTTTCCTTCTTTCCTTCCTTTCTGTCAATTAATATAAACTAGCATTTTCTACCATAACAAGTACTTCTAGCTGTTGTAATCCTCACCCTTGGGGATTTTTAGAAATGAAAATATAGTGTCCAAATGTATAGACTCTGGAGTCTAGATTGTCATGTTTCACATACCTGCTCTGTCAATTAGCAGTTGTGTGGCTTTGGCCAAGTTTCCTCAACCCTATACTTGAGAATAATAATAATTTCTACTTCATAGAGGTTGTGATGAGGTTAAAAGCCAACAATGCATATTTTAAAACCTTAAAATACTGTCTGACATTGTAAATACTCAATAAGTCACAACTATTATTATAGAGTAGAAAGCTTTAAACAACTGTACTCTCAATGTATTCTCAAGAAAGATTTTCTACTATATCATCTGATTCTTTTTTTTCTACATACGCACATATATTTTCCTAAGTAGTAGCATAATAACCTTCTGAACATCTTTTTTTTTTTGCAATTAACAAAATATCGTTATATATTGGTGTCTTGGGACTGCCATAGCAAACTACCACAAACTGGGTGTCTTAAAATAATAGAAATTTATTCTTTTACCGCTCTGGAGACTGGAGGTCTGAAGTCTGAGTATCAGTAGTGTTGATTTTTCTGATGCCTTTAAGAGAGAATATATTCCATGCCTCTCTCCTAGCTTCCAGTGATTTCCTGCAATACTTGGCATTCCCTGGCTTGTAATCATCTGATTTTTAAAGCACAATACTCTCCTCTCTCTTTCCTTTTAATTAAACATGGAATTGAATATTAGTTAGAAGCATGGTCTTCTATCAGACAGACCTGTGTTTTCATTCTGACTGTTCTGTGCTGTCTAATCTTGGGAATGTTATTTAATCTCTTTATACATCAATTATTTTATGGTTAGAATGGGGGTAATGCCACATTTAATAGGTTTGTGCTGATGATTAAATGGTATGATAGAAATAAAATAAGTATTTAACCTAGTGAATGGCACATAGTAAATGCTCAAAAATCATAACTGCTGGTATTGAACAGTTTTCTGATAATTTATTCACAGGAATACCTTAGATATCACACAGCAAAGGAAGCATTTGATTGGGGCAGGAAAAAAGATGTGGCAAAATAATTTGATACCACTCCCTCTGCATTATCCTTCAATTAGCAATTACTGCTGTCTACGTATAAGACTGATTTGATCATATTTAATTTGAGATGGTGGGTGTTCTGGTGGGTGTAATTAGCATGTGATTTTAACTCAGAATAAGCCATATGCATCACAATGAAATTCAAATACAAGAATTTGTACACTTCCTTTCAAATTCACTGTAGCATGATTTGAAATATTAATTAATTCAAGAAGTACCTATTGAACACCAATGTATTCCAGGTGCTGAACTGATGCTGGGTACATAATGATGACTAAAACAGACATGAATATTTCACACAGGTTTTTAAGTTCTATATAAACCATATTTCACTTTAATGGATCAGAAAGGAAAATGAAAAGTGTTAATAAAAATAAAATTGTTAATTTTAAAATAAACCTCCATGCATGCTTTTATTGGAAACCCTGGTAGTATAGTGGTTAAGTGCTACAGCTCCTAACCAAAAGGTCAGCAATTCAAATCCACTAGGCATTCCTTGGAAACTCTAGGGTGCAGTTCTACTCTGTCCTATAGGGTCACTATGAGTCAGAATCGGCTCGACGGCAGTGGGTAAGGTAAGGTAACATGCTTTTATTTAAAAAAAAAAACACTCTAGTAAATATTCTATAGTAGCTCAAAATTTTTTTACCAACTTAGGAGAGTATTCTGTAATCCAAAAAACACAAATTTTGACTCAGAAATACAGAAAATTGAATTTAATCATTTAAAAACAACAATTCACTTGAAATGCAATACTGTAAATAACATCTGATTATCAAGAAATAATTCTCATTTTAAAATTGAATGGAAATTACTATGCTGTGAAAACCAGTTTTCAAACATACATGCCCAGGAAGTATGACTTCTAATACATATTTTTTTAAACAACAAAATATTAATATTGTCATTAGTCCCAATGACATCTACATTACGAACTTCAATCTTTGCCTTACCCACTGCCTTCCACAGACTGCAACTTCACTAGGCTGTACATCCAGCCTAACTTTACGAGAGAGAAGAGTAAGTCTTTCTTTAGCTTTTTAAAAAGCCTCTCAGTATCACTCATTTGTATTTGTTCCAACTGCGCTACCATGATCCACAGAGGCAAGTAGAATGGTACTCAGAACTCTGCTGATGTCATCATGGTGACACACTACATTCTATTATTTTTTTAATCATCAATATGAAAATGTCAATTAAAATTTTAAATGACACTGTAATTCCACTTCCAGAAAATACTGTCACAAGTAAGCAAGGAAATATGTACAAGGCTGCTGATTATAGCATTTTTTTAATAACTAAAGATTATAAACAATGTAAATGCCTACCAGTAGAAAGAAAAAAAAAAAACAGTAGAGTACTGGTTAAATGATTTATAGTGCCTCCATGCAATGGAGTATTTTGCATCCATTTAAAAAGAAGAAGCTGTCATTTTCCGTAGATATCAGAAAGTAACTTCAAAATGTATAAGTGAAAAAGTAGCAAAATAGTATAGATGATACCCACCCACTGCTGTCAAATCAATTCTGACTCATAGCGACCCTATAGGACAGAGTAGAACTGCCCCATAGTGTTTCAAAGGCTGTAAATCTTTGTGTCTGTGCGTACTTTAGTTAAAAGCTTACAGAGCAAATTAGCTTCTCATTCAAAAATTTATACACAAATTGGTTTGTGACATTGGTTGCAATCCCTGCAATGTGTCAATACTCTCCCCTTCCCCACCCCAGGTTCTCCATTTCCATCTGCCCATTTGTCCTGTCCCTTTCTACCTTCTCGTCATTACTTTTGATCAGGTGGTGTCCATTTGGTCTCCTATACATGATTGAACTAAGAAGCACGTTACTCACTTGTTTTACTGTTTTTTTTCGTAGGCCTGTCTAACCTTTGACTGAAGGGTGAACTTCAGAAGTAGCTCAGTTCTGAGTTAAAAAGGTGTACGGAGGCATAGTCTCAGGGGTTCCTCCAGTTTCTGTCAGATCAGTAAGTCTGGACTTTTGTTCATGAATTTGAATTTTGTTCTACATTTTTCTCCTGCTCTGTCTGGGACCCTCTATTGTGATCCCTGTCAGAGTGGCCAGAGGTTGTTGGGCACCATCTAGTTGTTCTGGGCTCAGGCTGGTGGAAGCTGTGGTACTTATAGTCCATTAGTCCTTTGGACTAATATTTTCCTTGTGTCTTTGGTTTTCTACATTCTCCTTCACTCCAGATGGGATGGAACCAGTAGATGGCCACTCGCAAGCTTTTAAGACCCCAAATGCTACTCATAAAAGTAGGATGTAGATCATTTTCTTTATGAACTATGTTATGCCAGTTGACCTAGATGTCCCCTGAGACCTTGATCTCCAGTGCTCAGCCACAGTAACTCGGTCCCTCAGGGTGTTTAGATGTGTCTATGAAGCATCTATGACTGCCTTGGTCAAGTTGTGTTGACTTCCCCTATATTGCGTACAGTGTTTCCCTTCCCCAACGTGAACACTTATCTATCTAATCAGTGTTTTGCCCTACACAACACTCCCCTCCCTTGTAACCATCAAAGATTGTTTCTTTCTGTGTATAAACCTTTTCTTGAATTTTTGTAACTGTGGCCTCATACAGTATTTGTTCTTTTGTGATTGACTTATTTCACTCAGCGTAAATGCCCTGCAGATTCATCTGCATTGTGAGATGTTTTGCAGATTCATCACTGTTCTTTATCATTGCATAGTATTCCATTGTGTGTATGTACCATAATTTGTTTATCCATTCATTTGTTGCTGGGTATCTAGGTTGTTTCCATCCTTCTGCTATTGTAAATAATGCTGCGGTGAACATGGGTGTGCATATGTCTATTTGTGTGATGGCTCTTATTTCTCTAGGATGTACTCCTAGGAGTAGGATTGCTGGATCACATGGTATTTCTATTTCTAGCTTTCTAAGAAAGCACCACATTGTTTTCCAAAATGGTTGTATCACTTTGCATTCCCACCAGCAGTGCATAAGAGTTCTAAATCTCCCCACAACTTCCCCAACACTAGTTATTTTCTGTTTTTTGTTTTTTTCGTGCCAGTAACGGCAGGATGAGATGGTATCTCATTGTAGTTAAGAGCTGCAGCTGCTAACCAAAACGTCAGCAGTTCGAATCTACCAGTTGCTCCTTGAAAAACCTACAAAGCAGCTCTAGTCTGTCTTACAGGGTCGCTATGTGTTGGAATCAACTCAATGGCAAAGGGTAATGGCTAATGATTGTGAGCATTTCCTCATGTGTCTGTTAGCCACCTGAATGTCTTCTTTGGTAAAGTGTCCATACATACCATTTGTCCATTTTTAAGTTGAATTATTTGTGTTATTGTCTTTTAGGTGCCGAAGTATTTGATAGATTTTAGAGATTAGACCCTTGTCGGATATGTCCTGGCCAAATTTTTTTCCCAGTCTGTAGGTTCTTTTTTTACTCTTTTAATGAGCATAAGTGTTTAATTTTTAGGAACTCCTGGTTATGTAGTTTATCTTCTGCTGTTTGTGCATTGACAGTTATGGTTTGTATCCTATTAACGCATATATTAGGGCTCCTAGCTTTGTCTCTATTTTTTTCTTCCATGATCTTTATAGTTTTAGGTTTTGTATTTAGGACTTTGATCCATTTTGAATTAGTTTTTGTGTGTGGGGTGAGGTATGGAAACTGCTTAATTTTTTTTAAAGAAGGACGTCCATTTGTTGAAGAGGCTGTCTTTTCCCCATTTAATGGACTTTGGGGCTTCGTCAAAGATTAGCTGACTGTAGATGGGTGGATTTATGCCTAAGTTCTTGATTCTGTTCCATTGGTCTGTATCTGTAGTTGTAACAGTACCAGGCTCTTTTGACTACCGTGGCTGTATAGTAGCTTCTGCGATCAGGTAGCATAAGGCCTCCTACTTTATTCTTCTTTTTCAATAATGCTTTACTTACCAGAGACGGAAACCCTGGTGGTGTAGTGGTTAAATGCTACGGCTGCTAACCAACGGGTTGGCAGTTCAAATCTGCCAGGTGCTCCTTGGAAACTCTATTGGGCAGTTCTACTCTGTCCTATAGGGTCGCTATGAGTGGAAATTGACTCGTCGGCAGTGGGTTTGGGTGGATTTTATCAGGGGCCTCTTTCTTTTCCATTTAAATTTGGTGATAAATTTTTCCGTTTCATTAGAGAATTCCATTTGTATTTGGATAGGAATTGCATTATACCTATAGATCACTTTGGCTGGAATCGGCATTTTCATAATGCTGAGTCTTCCAATCCATGAGAATGGTATGTTTTTCCATTGAAATAGATCTCTTTTGGAAACCCTGGTGGTGTAATAGTTAAGAGCTACGGCTGTTAACCCAAATATCGGCAGTTCAAATCCACCAGGTGCTCCTTGGAAACTCTATGGGGCAGTTCTACTCTGTCTTATAGGGTCGCTATGAGTTGGAATTGGACTCAATGGCAACGGGTTTGGTTTTATAGATCTCTTTTGGTTTCTTGCACTAGTGTTTTATAGTTTTCTTCATATAGGTCTTGTATTTCCCTGGTTAGATTTACTCCTTTTTTTTTTTTTAGGGGCTATTATAAATGGCATAGTTTTCTTTTCAAAGTTCTCTTTGTTGGTGTATAGGAAGCCAGTTGAGTTTTGTATGTACATCTTGTAGCCTGCTACCTTGCTGAATCTTTCTACGAGCTCCAGTAGTTTTCTTGTGGAATATTTGGAAACCCTGGTGGCGTGATGGTTAACAGCTACATCTGCTAGCCAAAAGTTCAGCAGTTCAAATCCACCAGGCCCTCCTTGGAAACTCTATGGGGCATTTCTACTCTGTCCTATACGGTCTCTAGGAGTCAAAATTGACTCAATGGCAATGGGATTTTTTTGTGTGTGTGTTTATGTATACGATCCTATCACCTGCGAGTAGGGAGTTTTACTTCTTCCTTTCCAATTTGGATGTCCTTTATTTCTTTTTCTTGCCTTATTGCTCTAGCTAGGACTTCCAGTACAATGTTAAATAAAAATGGTTATAAAGTGCATCTTCGTCTTGTTCCCATTCTCAGAGGCAATGCTTTCAAGCTCTCTCCTTTGGGAATGGTGTTAGCTGTTGGCTTTGTATAGATGCCCTTTGTTGTTGATGAATCTCCCTTCAATTTCTATTTTATTGAGCGATTTTTATCAGGAATAGATGTTGGGTTTTATCAAAAGACTGTTCTGCTTTAATTGAGATGATCATGTGATCCTTTTCTTTTGTTCTATTTATGAAATGGATTACATCGATTGATTTTCTAATGTTGAACCATCTTTGCATACCTGGTTGAATCCCACATGGTCATGGTGTATTTTTTTTTTTATGGTGCTGAATTCTATTGGCTGGAATTTTGTTAAGAACTTCTGCATCTATATTCATGAAAGATATTGGTCTGTAATTTTTGTGTGTATGTGTGATGTCTTAGACTGGATTTGGTATCAGGGGTATGCTTGCTTCATAGAATGAATTCGGGAGTGTTCGTTTTCTATGCTCTGAAATAATTTGGGTAGTACTGGTGTGAACTCTTCTCAGAATGTGTGGTCAAACTCTCCAGTGAAGCTGCCTGGGCCAGGGCTTTTGTTGTTGTTGTTGGCAGTTTGTTTTTTTTTCCTACCCCTTCAATCTCTTCTCTTGTTATAGGTCTGTTCAGATTTTCTATCCCAGTTCATGTTAGTTTAAGTAGGTAGCGTGTTTCTAGAAATTTGTCCATTTCCTCTAGGTTCTCAAATTTTGTAGAGTACGATTTTTCATAGTATTCTGTTATAATTCTTTTTATTTCTTTTGAGTCTGCCGTAATGTCCCCCCATGTTATTTTGTAATTGGTTTATTTGCTTCCTCTCCTGTTTTTCTTTTGTCAATTTGGGCAATGGTTTATCAATATTTTTAATCTTTTCAAAGAACCAACTTTTGATCTTGTTGATTCTTTCTATTGTTTTTCAGTTCTCTATTTATTTCTGCTCTAATCTTTATTATTTCCTTTCTTCTGGTACCTGTGGGTTTCTTTTGCTGTTCTCTTTTTACTTGTTAGAGTTGTAGAGCTTACATTTTGATTTTGGCCCATTCTTTTTTGATGTGTGTTTTTTTTTGCTATAAATTTACCTCTGAGCACTGCCTTTGCTGTGTCCCAAAGGTTTTGGTATGATGTGTTTTCATTTTCATTTGACTCTAGAAATTTTTTATTCCCTCTTTGATTTCTTCTATTGCCCAGTTATTTTTAAGCAAGGTGTTATCCAATTTCCATGTATTTGAATTTTTATCCTTGCACTTTTTTTTATTGATTACTACTTTTATGGCATTTTGATCAGCAAGAATGCTTTGCATTACTTTGATGTTTTGGGTTTTATTGAGGGTTGCTTTATTGCCTAAAATGTTGTCTATTCTGGAGAATATTCCATGTGCATTGGAAAAGAATGTATACTTTGCTGCTGTTGGGTAGAATGTTCTATATATGACTATGAGGTTCATGTTGGTTAATTTTGTCCTTTAGATATTCTGCATCTTTGTTGCATTTCTTTCTAGATGTTCTGTCCTTTACCAAGAGTAGTGTGTTGAAGTCTCCTACTATTATTGTGGAACTATCTCTCTTTTCAGTGCCGTCAGAGTTTGTTTTATGTATTTTAGAGCCCTGTCATTGGGTGTGTAGATATTTATTGAGGTTATGTCTTCTTGGTGGATTGTCCCTTTATTCGCTATATAATGTCTTTCATTGTCTTGTAAGGTTGATTTTGCCTTAAAGTTTATTTTATTTGATTTTACTATTGACACTAATGATGTTTTAGTTACTCTTTGCTTGATATATTATTTCTATCATGTTATTTTTAATGTATTTATGTCTTTGTGTCTAAGGTGTGTCTCTCGTAAACAGCATATCAATGCATTCTGCTTTTTTATTCATTCTACCACTTACTGTCTCTTTACAGTTGCATTTAAGCCATTTGCATTCAGTGTGATAGGTATGAGTTTATTGCTGTCATGTTGATGTGCTTTTCTGTATGTCTGTGTGTGTGTGTGCCAGCTCTTTTGTTGTTGTTCCTCTTACTTCCCTTTTCTGAGTTCCTTTTGTGAATTTTCTTTTCTCTTCTTTAATTATTACAGATTTTGCGTTTACTGAGACTTTCTTTTTTCTCTTCTTATGCATAGGTTTGTTAACTTTGTGGTTACCTTGAAATTTACCCTTTTCACGTTTGAACTGGCTTTTATTATTTGATATTGCCTTGACTTATTCTCCATTTGAAAGTTCTATACCTATACCTGTTTACTCCTCCTGTTATTGAATTGATATTGTCATCATTTACAGATTGATGTCTCTGTTTCCCTGCTTTAACACTTTCGGTTTGGTATCTGGCCGATGCTGTCCTATGTCCTAGACTCTGGTTGTTGTCTAATATTGTTAGTTCTCTAACCAGAGGACTCCCTTTAATATTTCTTGTAAGTTTTGTTCAGTTTTTCAAATTTCCTTAATTTCTGTTTATCTGGAATTGTTCTAATTTCACCATTGTACTTCAGAGAGAGTTTTGGAGGACATATTATTCTTGGTCGGCAGTTTTTTTTTTTCTTTCCAAGTTTTATATGTCATCCCATTGCTTTCTTGCCTGCATAGTTTCTGCTGAGTAATCAGAGTTTAATCTTTTTCTTTCCTTTTTTTATGTTTATGTTTTTTTTGAGCTGGTCTCAGGATTCTTCTTTTGTCTTTGGGTTTGGTAAGTATTATTATGATACGTCTTGGTGACTTTTGGGGGGGTGTATACAGGGTTGCTATGAGTTGGAATCAACTTGATGGCAAAAGGTTATCCTATATGGAGTTTATCGAGCTTCTTGGGTGATCAGCTTTTCGTCTTTCATAGTATTTGGGAAGCTTTCTGCCAGCAAATATTCAACAATCTTTTCTGTTTTTTATTTTCTCCCTCTGTACTGGACTTCCAATCACACACAAATTTTTGCTCTTGATTGTGTCTCTCATAATTCTTAGATTTTCTTTTTATTTTCTGATGTTTCCTCAAAGTGGAGTCCATGTATTTGTCTTCCATCTTACTGTTTCTGTCATTGTTTCAAATTTACTCCTAAATTCTTCTATTGAGTTGTCCATTTCTAAAATTTTGTTGTTTATTTTTTGGATTTCTTGTTGCAGTTTTTGTATTATTTCTAGTTGTTTATTTTGATGTTTTGTTCTTGTATTATTTTCTTGAATTCTCCTATTGATTTGTCTGTTTTCCACTATTTTGTCTATTTTTTCCTTGCTTTTGTCTGTTTTTCTTGATTTCTTTCCTAATCTCTTGGAGAGCCCTAAATATTAATCTTTTGAATTCCATATTGAGTAGCTCCACTGCCTTTTCTTCTACCAGAAGGTCATTTGATTCTTTATTTTGGTCACTTGCTGGAGCCATCTTGTCCTGCTTTTAAATATGTTTTGATATTGTCAGCTGCCTCTGAGACATTAAGGAATTATTTTCTTTATTTATTGATTTATGTTCTTTTGTTTTGTCCTGTTTCTTTTGTTTTGATGTGTCATGGTAGCAGGGAAGGTGTTCCTTGCTGCTTGCTCATCTGTTGGCATGATAGCTCTCTCTGCCTTTTCCGTATTTACAGTGCAGCAGCAGGCAAGCTCAGCCAACTTCACTGTACACCGGCTTGGCAAGGTGGCTGAGGGCTGACTGAGTGGGCTCTTTCTGCCTCCTGATGATGGTCCAGCAGTGTGAGAGCTTTCATATCTGCTTGCCATATAGACAAGGATGTCAGATGGGGAGCAGTACAGACTTACTTCCCACCATTCAGCAGCTGGTGGAGTGGTGGGAGGGGAGAGTCAGTGTGGGCCTGGTGCAGCAGAAGGCCTGAGTGCCAGTGATGCACTAGGCTTGGTGGCATAGCGGTGGCCAGCAGGAACGGGAGGCGTATGGTGCTAGGTAGGGGAAAAATAAAAGGAAAAGAAAGAAAAAAAAATGTAGCCTGCAAATGGGGGTGGGGCAGACCGCAAGGTCTGTAGGAAGTAGTGAGGTTGTGTGTGGGGCTAGTTGGAATGTAGAAAGAAAAGAAAGAATGCAAAGGAAAAAGAAAGTAAATGGCAGCTTGGTGGTGTCTGCTAGGTATTGGAGGTGTGGACCCTGGCAGCAATGGACCAGTGCGTCTGTGGCACTTTATCCATGGTGGAGCAGTGGGGATGGCAGGAAGGGGGGGGGGGAAGTGGCATACAGAACCAGGTGGGAGGGAGAAAGAAAAGTAAGAACAGAAGAAAGAGAAAAAAGGAAAAAAATGGCATCACAGCAGGGACTGGCAAATGGGTCCCGGCAGACCCAGGGGCCAGTTGGAAGGGAAGGGAGGTGACGTACTGGGCTAGGTGGTAGGGTGAATGAAAAAAACTAATGATGTGGTGGGGCCCATGGGTGGAGGTAGGGTGGCCCAGTGTTCTGGTGGGCTGGTGTGCTAGTGGCTCTGCAGCCAAGGGAACATAGTGGCATCTGGCAGGAAAGGGTAGAGATGACGTACAGGACTAGGTGGGAGGGAGCAATAAAAGAAAGAGAAAATAAAGTAAATAAAAATAGAGTAAAAATCTTGCTGGGTGGTGGAGGCCAACGAGTGGGCATGGGAAGGGCCTGAAGGCCAATGGGAAGGGAGGGGAGGTGCTGTACTGGGCAAGGTGGGATGGAGAAAGAATAGAAATGAAAAAAAGGCAAAAATTAAAAAGTGGCAGAGTGGCAGGAACTGGCAGATGGTGGCATGGAGAACCCAGCGCAGCAGCAGGTTGGTGGCCCTCTAGCCATAGTGCTGTGGTGGAGTCTAGTGGGAAGTGGTGTAGGTGGTATATGGGGCTAGTTGGGAGGGAGGAAGAAAAGGAAAGAAAAACAAATGGCACAGCAGGATCCAGCAGGTTGGGGCAGGGTGGACTTGGGGCAGTGGTGAACCTGTGGCTCTCTAGCCAAAATGGCAAGATATGGCCCATCAGGAAGGGAAAGCGTTGGGGTATGGGGCTATGTGGAAGGGGGAAAGAAATGGAGGAAAGGGGAAAAAATGGCATGGTGGGAGCTGGCGGGTGGGGGTAGGGTCACTGGGGTAGTGGCAGGATGGTGGCTCCCTAGTCGAGCAACACGGTGTGGTCCACAGGGAAGGGATGGAGGTGTTTGTACAGGAAGAAGGATGATGGGTAAGAAAGTGTGTTTCTCCAGTTACTGGCTGCTCTGTCTCCTGTTGGGAGCTCCATGAAGTTGCTTTCGCATAACTCTGTCTGAGGTTGTTGCTGGCTGTGCTCCAAGATAGCAACACTATACCAATTAGTTGGCAGGGGACCTTCACTCTGTATCTCTCCTCGTTCTCTGTTTTCTTTCAGTTTGCTCTTCCACCGATGTTTTATCTATTTCTTTACCCCTTCATTTGATGGTTAGGGTTCCAAGATTAAAGTTTGCATCTGTTTTACTTAGTTTTCCATATCTTTGCTGTAGAGGAATGGCATTATATGTTTGTCTAGGGTGCCGTGTTGACTCCATCCCCTCATTTTGGTTTTGACTTGCATTTGCCTGATGAGTAAAGATGATGAACATTTCATGTGCTTATTGGCCATGTATATCTTTAGAGCAATGTCTCTTCAGATTCTTAGCTCATTTTTGATACAATTATTTGCACTTTTATTACTGAATTGTAAGAGGTTTTTATATTCTAGATACAAGTCCCTTATCATGTATATGATTTGCAAATATCTACTCTCAATCTGTGGGTTGTCTTTTTACTTTCTTAACAATGTCTTTCAATGCACAAAAGTATTAATTTTGATGAAGTTTCACTGTCCTTTAAAGAAAAGTTCAGGCCAGCCAAATAGTGAAACTGTATTTTCGTGAGTATATATAGAATCTCAATACTTACTTCTCTCATCCCTATGTAACAGAATTTATGAATTTTTATTTACTCTTGTTTTAAAAAAAATTTTTTCCCACCTTAGAATAAAATTACATGTCACCAGTAATGTTATTTTCTTACAGACTTAGTGGGGTTTAAGTAAAAAAAAGAAAAAATATATTAAATTAAAGAAAGTTCTTTTTCATAATTACGAAAACCCAACTTACATTTTAAGTTGTACAGGCATCAGTCAGGTTTTTTCTTTTGCAATCAATGGTTTTTGTTAGAAATACTTTCTTGCTTTTGGCTGCATTTAATCTGTTAAATAAGTCTTAATTCTTAACAGAAATAAATGATCACATAAGTTATTTGTTAATTCAGGTATGCTTGATTGTGTCAGCCATGAAAATGCATCAGTAACTTGCTGTGGGACACATAATGGAGTGATAGCCCTAGTCACTGCTTGTTTCTATCCACCACTTTGGTGCTAGGTCACACTTCCTACGTGCTATTGTGGGGTTAACTTTACTCAAATAACTGGATCTCTATCATTTAGATAACGTCTAAAACCTTGGGATTGCCCCAGTGATTGAAGAGTCTTTGTTATCTAAGACGGTTTCAGACCTGAGAGATTATGTTAATATGGTGACTCAGGTGGAGGATGGACAGGCCAGAAAGACCCACCTCATAGTATCAGCTGACCTCGGTGGAGGGGACCATGATTCAGTCAAACATGACTATTAATGAGGCCAAATAAAGACTCTGTATACAGAAGTTCCATGGATTCCCTGGTGGGTGAAAGACATTGATGCATGTGAGAAGGTCGTATGTCTCTTTTTACGACATGGAAGCTCCGCATTGGCACTCCTCAGAGACCTCATCCTATGCATCTCTTCATTTGTATCCTTTTTTCCTATAATGAAACTGTCATTGTAAGTTAAGTATAGTGCTTTCCGTGAGTTCTAGGAGTCATTCTGGGAGCAAGCAGGTCAGAAGTGAGGGAGGCTGGGAACCCCCGACCTTACAGCTGGTATCCTGAAGTGGTAGTGAAGAACCCCGAATTTGTAGCGAGCAGGTCAGAAGTGAGGATGTCGTGGGGACTCCCAAGCTTGCAGCAGGCATCTGAAGTCTTGGGCAGACTTACTAGTCTACAGAGCTGTGACCTTTAACTTGTGAGATCAGGTCTAGCTCTGGGTGGTTAAGGTCAGAGGAAGAAGCACTACATGTGCCGCTGGTGAACACAAGTTGAACAGCTGGAAAAAGATTTAATGAATTGATTATAGAATGATCTGATTTGCCACTCAGCTATTCACAGCCAATGACCAAACATGATAGTAACAATATTACAGGCCCATTCCTTTGGGACACAGAATTCTATTAATGGGTAATTTTGACAATGGGTCTCCCCATAAGCCTGGCCAAAATTGCCTTACTACTGCACTGCTCTCTGAGACTCTTCCTGCCAAAATTTCCTTTCTTCTCACTCTCCTTTCATGGCAACCAGACCCATTTCATAGTCTGAAGGCTCTCTCTGACTACTCCTGCTTCCTCCCCCTTAACCTTCATAGGTCTCCACAATTTTCTTTCACTTTTAATTATACCTTGTTGTGTGCTTCTTGGAGAACTTAACAAGCACAATAAAGTTACATGTTGCTGTTGTTTATTAGGTGCTATCAAGACAGTTCTGACTCATAACGACCCCATGTACAACAGAACGAAACATTGCCTGGTCTTCACGATCCTTGTTATGCTTGAGCTCATTGTTACAGCCACTGTGTCAATCCATCTCCTTGAAGGTCTTCCTCATTTTTGCTGACCTCTACTTTACCAAGCATGATGTCCTTCTCCAGGGACTGATCCCACCTGATAACATGTCCAAAGTATGTGAGACGAAGTCTTGCCATCCTCACTTCTAAAGGACATTCTGGTTGTACTTCTTCCAAGACAGATTTGTTTGTAATTGTGGCAGTCTGTGGTATATTCAATATTCTTCACCAACACCATAATTCAAAGGCGTTAATTCTTCTTCAGTCTTCCTTATTCACTACCCAGCTTTCCCATGCATATGAGGCAATTGAAAACTCCTTGACTTGCAACACTCACATCTTAATCCTCAAAGTGACATCTTTTCATTTGAACATTTTAAAGAGGTCTTTTGCAGCAGATTTGCTCAATGCAATGTGTCCTTTGATTTCTTGACTGCTGCTTCCATGGGTATTGATTGTGGATCCAAGTAAAATGAAATTCTTGAAAACTTCAATCTTTTCTCCGTTTATCACGATGTTGCTTGTTGTCCAGTTGTGAGGATTTTGTTTTATATTGAGGTGTAATACTTACTGAAGGCTATAGTCTTTGATCTTCTTCCATAAGTGCTTCAAGTTCTCTTCACTTTCAGCAAGCAAGGCTGTGTTATCTGCATATCACAGGTTGTGACTGAGTCTTCCTCCAAACCTAATGCCTCTTTCTTCTTCATATAATCCAGCTTCTTGGATTATTTACTCAGCATATAGACTGAATATGTATGGTGAAAGAATACAACCCTGACACACAACATTCCTGTCTTTACACCATGCAGTATCCCCAAGTTCTGTTCCAAGGACAGCCTATGTACAGGTTCCTCATGAACACAATTAAGTGTTCTGGGATTCCCATTCCTTGCAATGTTATCCATAATTCATTATGTTCCACACAGTCAAATGCCTTTGCATAGTCAATAAAACACAGATAAACATCTTTCTGGTATTCTCTACTTTCAGCCAGGATCCATCTGACATCAGCAATGATATCCCTCATTCCACATCCTCTTCTGAACCCTGCTTGAATTTCTGGCAGTTCCCTGTCAATGTACTGCTGCAACTGCATTTAAATGATCTTCAGCAAAATATTACTCGTGTGTGATATTAAATAATATTTTTTGATGATTTTCACACTCAGTTGGATCACCTTTCTCTGGAATAGGCATAAATATGGATCTATTCTAGCTGGTTGGCCAGGTAGCTGTTTTCCAAATTTCTTGGCATAGATGAGTGAGCACCTCCAGCACTGCATACATTTGATGAGACATCTCAGTTGGTAGTCCATCAATTCCTGGAGCCTTGTTTTTGGACAATGTCTTCAGTGCAGCTTGGACTTCGTCATTCAGAACCATCAGGTCTTGATCATGTTTGAACATCAAGCAATTCTTTTTGGTACAATGACTCCATGTATTCCTTCAATCTTCTTTTGATGTTTCTTCGGTCGTTCAGTTTTGCTCATGGAATCCTTCACTACTGCAACTCGGGGCTTGAATTTTTTCATCAGTTCTTTTAGCTTGAGAAATGCCAAACGTGTTCTTCCCTTTTGGTTTTCTAACTCCAGGTCTTTGCACTTGTCATTGAAATGCTTTACTTGGTCTTTTTGTGCTACCCCTTGAAATCTCCTGTTCAGCTCTTTTACTTCATTATTTCTTCTGTTCTCTTTAGCTACTCAACATTTAAGAGCAACTTTCAGGGTCTCTTCTGACATCCATTTTGGTCTTTTCTTTCTTTCCTGTCTTTTTAATGACCTTTTGCTTTCTTTGTGAATGATGTACTTGATGTAAGTCATCCCACAAGTTGTCTGGTCTTTGATCATTAGTGCACAATGCATCAAATCTATTCTTGAGATGGTCTCTAAATTCAGATGGAATGGAATATTCTCAAGGTCATACTTTGGCTCTCGTGTACTTGTTCTAATTTTCTTCAGTGTAAACTTGAACTTACTTATGAGCAATTAACGGTCTGTTCTGCAGTCAACTCCTGGTCTTGTTCTGAATGATGATATTGAGCTTTTCCATCATTGATTTACACAGATGTAGTCGATTCAATTCCTGAGAATTCAATCTGACAAGGTCCACTTGTGTAGTCACTGCTTATGTTGTTGAAAAGAGGTATTTGCAATGAAGAAGTTGTTGGTCTTGGAAAATTCTATCATGTGCTCTCCGGCATAATTTCTATCACCAAGACCATACTTTCCAACTAGTAATCCTTCTTCTTTGTTTCCAACTTTTGCATTCCAATCACCAGTAATTATCAATGCATCCTGATTGCATGTTTGATTAGTTTTAGACTGCAGAAGTAGGTAAAAATCTTCAATTTCTTCATCTTTGGCCTTAGTGGTTGGTGGGTACGTTTGAAAAGTAGTCATATTAACTGGTCTTCCTTTTACGTGTATGGATATTATCCTATCACTGATACCATTGTACTTCAGGATAGATCTTTAAATGTTCTTTTTCACAATGAATGCAACAACATTCCTCTTCAATTTGTCATTCCTGGCATTGTAGACCATATGATTGTCCAATATTTCAGCTCACTAATGTCTAGAATATTGATGTTTATCTGTTCCATTTCATTTTTTACTATTTCCAGTTTTCCTAGATTCATACTTCATACATTCCACTTTCTAGTTATTAATGAATGTTTGCACTGTTTCCTCTTATTCTGAGTCGTGTCACATTAGCAAATGAAGGTCTCAAAAGCTTGACTCCATCGATGACATTAAGGTTGACTCTACTTTGAGGAGGCTGCTCTTCCCCAGTTGTCTTTTCAGTGCCTTCCAACCCGAGGAGCTCATCTTCAGGCATTATGTCAGACAGTGTTCCATTGTTATTCATAAGGTTTTCACTAGCTAATATTTTTCAGAAGTAGACTGCCAACTCCTGCTTCCTAGTTTGTCTTAGTCTGGAAGCTCCACTAACACCTGTCCACCGTGGGTGACCCTGCTTATATTTGAATACTGGTGGCATAGTTTCCAGCATCACAGCAACATACAAGCCCCCACAGTATGATGCACTGACAGACGTGTGTTGCATAAAAAAAAGCTCCTCCAAAACACAAAAATAAATATATCTTGTCTGTGACATTGATATCTTTAATGAGATGAGGGCCAGAGTCAATATTTTAATGCCCTGACAAATTTAGATTAGTCTCCAGGAGAGAGAATGTAAGGCCCGTGATCACATATGCACTGTGGCCAATACCCTTTAGGGATGAGCATAGAAGCATAGAGGAGGCAATAAGTTTAGAGGAAATAAAAATATGCCCCAAGATATAATAAAGAATAGTGGGAGCTGTAGCCACTGTGGAGAGAGTAGACATCACTAACTACTGAGAATATATAATAAAAAGTAGGGGCCTGAATGCTATGACACTTGAGAGAAATTGATTTGTTATTTTGCAGAAATAATTCCTGCCTCTCAAAGGTCAATGAAAACAACATATAGTTGTGTGACTTATCATGGGGAGAGGGGAATTAAAATGTGGCAACTGATCCAAAATGAAAGGAGAGTGATATAGTTCATTGGTTTGTTATTTAAGAAAAATCAGTAAACAGTCCTGGTAAAGAGTACAAACTCTAAAGTCATATCTAGATTAAAGCCTTGGCTCAGCCACTTGCAAGATGTAGGGAAGTCACTTAATATGTCTAATACCCAGATTTATCATTCACACAATGAGGGGAATGCTACCTACTTTATAAAATTATTGTGAGAAACTATGATACATGCAAAGTAAAGGAAACATGCAAAGTCCTTAAATAATTTTAGATTAAAAGAAAAAGTAAGAATAATGTCAATGAAAATGGCAGAATAAAGAGATAAAAATGATCTGCTGTAAAATGTCAATGAAAATGGCAGAATAAAGAGATAAAAATAATTTGCTGTACAGAAGCAAAAAGAACTCTGACAACAATAAACTCAAAATTTTCAGAAGTTGATAAATTAACCAAAGGTTTGTAGATAATCTGGAAGCATTTATTCAAGACAAATGGTTGAATCTATACAAGAATAGTGAGTTTCTGGTGTTTTTTACATGTACTATTCATATCCCATCTTTCCAGCTCTATGGTAGCCTTGAAAACACACTAAACCAAAAAAAAAAAAAAAAAAAAAAAAAACCACTGCCGACAAGTCGATTTCAACTCATAGAGACCCTATAGAACAGAGGAGAATTTTTCCATAGGGTATCCAAGGAGCACCTGGTGGATTCAAACTGCTGACATTTTGGTCAGCAGCTATAGCTCCTAACCACTACACCAACACACAGTCCTCAATAATACCACAAACAACAGCACAGTAGCAACTGGATGGGGCAGAACAGAGATTGAACTAAAGCCTCAATTCCAGAGAGCTATCATTATGTGACATGACTGGACTATCCCACGCACAAGGCAACCATGATGTTAAACAATCACATCTGATTCAGAACTCACCAAATATAAACAGCCTTTTTCCCAAGGACATTTCTTGAAAACAGTCAGATGTGATTGTTGAAAATCATGGCTGCGTGAGGCAGAAGACCATTGGAACAAACAATGGGCTAAGCAAAAAGCTTAAAAGAAAAGTCTGAGGGATAAGTTGTCCACAGGGTACTTAGAAAAGCTGTAAGGAGGCGGGGCCAAAAATAAACAGACGCAGAATAAATAAGCAGAATAAACAGACGCCTCTGGTGAGCCCTCTTACAACAAAGACCCCCCCCAAAACAAGTGAAACGAGTATATTTATGACAAGCTAGGAGCCCTGAACATCAAAGTCAAGGTTAGAAAACAAACTGAGGGGCAGGGAGAAAAGAGACGATTCAGAAGTGGAGAGGAATTACCAAACCTGAATCACGGGGAGCCCTCAGGCACCATTCCCAGGAGTGGTGGTGGCGGACTGGCACTAGTGTTCAGCCACAGTTTCCTCAGGGAGAAGTAGCCAGCCACACAACATACTCATACCTCTGGAACCAGAGAATAAAGGTGCTATCGGCAAAAGCTAAGTACTTGCGTATATTTTAACATGCTCCCCACCCTCAAGCTGGCTTCAGCAGCTGTTGATTTCCCTGGGCCTGAGACAGGCCCTGTTAAACACCTAGAGCCAACCTTCAGGCTCTGAAAAAGGAATAAAACCACAATTGGGCAAAAAGATAATTTGCCAGCTCCACTAATTGGGGGAGCTCAGGAAAGAAGCGACTTCTGCCCAGACATAAAAGGTCCCTGGACTTTGAGTATCTGTCCCCTCTGCATGGACCTGTGTGGACCTATTTCACAGAATAGGCCCTTGTTGGCAGACTACAGCTGTTTCAGCTGTGTGGTGGAGAGGTGGGTGTTTGATGTTTGACACCACGTTGCCTATTAAACAGGTTCCTCACCTACCCACATCAGAGGCCTAAGGACTGGTGGCTCCACTCAGATCACCCAGCCACCTGCAACAGGGGTCCAGGGATAACTGGTACCTCCCAGCCCTTACAACCAAAAGCATGGGGTGCCCATGGTCTGTCTGTGGAACACACCCACCTGTATGTTCTAGGGAAGAGGGACACGCTTTCCTCTAAGACACTTGGCAGATGATCCTCAGACCACTGCCTTGTTCAAATCATGACCACCTGCGGCATCTACACCAATCACCCTGCCTCTCTAAGACTGTGGGACAGAGCCTGAACCACACATGTGAAGCTCAGCTACCTGGACACCTGAGCTGAATTCATACAAGAAAAGTGAATGGACTCCTAGATGGATATACCTGATAACAGCTCTAGCCATCTGGGGACAGGACATCAGAGCTCCAAAGGTGAAAATAATCAAGCTAGCTCACTCGAGCAAACCATTTGGGCATATCAAAACAAAACAAAGCAAGAAGCTATGATACAGTAAACAAACATAAAATAAACTAAAACACTAACTTATAGATGGCTTGCAGACAGCAGTCAATATCAAGTCACATAAAAAAGCAGACCATGTTTACCTCAACAAGCTCTCAAAAAAAAGAATCAAGGGATCTTCTACGTGAAAGTGCCTTCCTGGAATTACCAGAGGCAGAATACAAAAGATTAATATACAGAACCCTTCAAGACATCAGGAAGGAAATCATGCAATACACAGAACAAGATCATGAACACACAGAAAAAGCAGTTGAAGAAATTAAAAAGGTTATTCAAGAACATAATGAAAAATTAAATAAGCTGCAAGAATCCATAGAGAGACAACAATCAGGAATTCAGGAGATTAACAAAATTTCAAAATTAGGAAACACAACAGAAAGTCAGAGGAGCAGAATTGAGCAAGTGAAAGGCAGAATTGGTGAACTTGAAGATAAAGCACTTGGCACTAATATATTTGAAGAAAAATCAGATAAAAGAATTTAAAAAAATGAAGAAACATTAAGAAACATGTAGGACTTTATCAGGAGAAATAACCTACAAGTGATTGCAGTTCCAAAACAGTGAGGGATAACAGAAAATACGGAAAGAATTGTTGAAGATTTTTTGGCAGAAAACTTCCCTGGTATCATGAAAGATGAGAAGATATCAATCCATGATGCTCATCGAACTCCACATAAGGTAGATTTTAAAAGAAAGTCACCAAGACATATTACAATCAAACTTGCCAAAACAAAAGATAAAGAGAGAATTTTAAGAACGGCTAGGGATAAACAAAAAGTCACCTACAAAGGAGAGTCAATAGGAATAAGCTCGGACTACTCAGCAGAAATCATGCAGGCAAGAAGGCAATGGGATGGCATATATAAAAAATTGGTGGAAAAAAATTGCCTGCCAAGAATCATATATCCAGCAAAACTGTCTCTCAAATATAAATGTGAAATTAGGACATTTCCAGATAAACAGAAGTTTAGGGAACTCATGAAAACCAAACCAAAACTACAAGAAATACTAAAGAGTTCTTTGGTTAGAAAATCAATAATATTAGGTATCGACTCAAGACTAGAACACCGGACAGAGCAATGAGATGTCAACCCAGACAAGGAAATCACAAAAATAAATCAAGATAAAAAATGCTCAAAACAGGAAAACAGAGATGTTATTATATAAAAGAAGACAACATTAAAACAATAAAGAAGGATTAAGAAACGTAGTCATAGATCTTTCACATGGAGAAGAAGGCAAGGCAATACAAAGAAATAAAAATTAGCTCTAAATTTAGAAAAACAGGGGTAAATAATAACATAACCACAAAGGAGACTAACTATCCTACACATCAAAATAAAATACAAGAAAAAAATAGATACTCAGCAGAAACAAAATCACCAACAACAAATATGAGGAAAAGACAATATATAAAGATAATCTACTCAGCACCAAAAATTACGTGGGAATAAGAAACTGTAAATAACACAGAAAAAAGTGACATTAAAATGATAGCATTAAATTCATCTCTATCCATAATTACACTGAATGTAAATGGAATAAATGCAACAATAAAGACACAGGGAATGGCAGAATGGATTAAAAAACATGATCCATCTATATGCTGCCTACAAGAGACACACCTTAGACTTAGAGACACAAACAAACTAAAACTCAAAGGATGGAAAAAAATATATCAAGTAAACAACAGTCCAAAAAGAACAGGAGTGGCAATATTAATTTCCGATAAAATAGACTTTAAAGTTAAATCCACCAGAAAGGATAAGGAAGGACACTATATAATGATTAAAGGGACAATATACCAGGAGGATATAACCATATTAAATATTTATATACCCAATGACAGGGCTGCAAGATACATAAAACAATCTCTATCAGCATTGAAAAATGACACAAAGACAGTTCCACAATAATAGTAGGAGACATCAACACACCACTTTCAGTGAAGGACAAGAAATCCAGAAAGAAGCTCAATAAAGAGATGGAAGATCTAACTGCCACAATCAAACAAGTTGACCTCATACACATATACAGAACACTCCACCCAACAGCAGCCAAGTATACTTACTTTTCAAGTGCACTTGGGACATTGTCTAGAATAGACCACACATTAGGTCATAAAGCAAGCCTTAGCAGAATCCAAAACACTGAAATATTACAAAGCATCCTCTCTGACCATAAAGCCAAAAAAGTAGAAATCAATAACAGAAAAAGCCAGGGAGAAAAAAGCAAACACTTGGAAACTGAACAATACTCTGCTCAAAAAATACTGGATTATAAAAGTCATTAAGGATGGAATAAAGAAATTCAGAGAATCCAATGAGAATGAAAACACTTCCTATCAGAACATTTGGGACACAGCAAAAGCAGTGCTCAGAGGTCAGTTTACAGCAATCAACGCACATATACAAAAAGAAGAAAGGGCCAAAAACAAACAACGATCCCTACAACTTGAACAAATAGAAAGAGAGGAACAAAAGAAAGACTCAGGCACCAGAAGAAAGCAAATAATAAAAATGGGAACAGCACTAAATGAAACAGAAAAACAACTGAAAGAACTAACAAGACCAAAACTGGTCCTCTGAAAAAAATCAACAAAATTGATAAACCATTGGCCAAGCTGACAAAAGAAAAAAAGGAGAGGAAAAAAATAACCCAAATAGGAAATGAGATGGGCAATATTACAACAGACCCAACTTAAAAAAAAAGGAATCATATCAGATTACTATGAAAAATTTTACTCTAACAAATTTGAAAACCTAGAAGAAATGGATGAATTCCTAGAAAAACACTACCTACCTAAACAAACACAAACAGAGGTAGAACAACTAAATAGACCCATAACAAAAGAAGAGATTGAAAAGGTAATCAAAAAACTACCCCCCCCCCAAAAAAAAAACCACTAGCCCGGACTGCTTCACTGCAGAGTTCTACCAAACTTGGAGAGAAGAGTTAACACCACTACTACTAAAGGTATTTCAGAGCATAGAAAAGGGTGGAATACTCCCAAACTCATTCTATGACACCAGCATATCCCTGATACCAAAACCAGGAAAAGACACCACAAAAAAAGAAAATTACAGACCCATATCCCTCATGAACTTAGATGCAAAACTCATCAACAAAATTCTAGCCAATAGATTTCAACATCATATCGAAAAAATAATTCATCATGCCCAAGTGGGATTCATACCAGGCATGCAAGGATGGTTCAACATTAGAAAAACAATTAATGTAATCCATCATATAAATAAAACAAAACACAAGAATCATATGATTTTATCAATTGATGCAGAAAAGGCATTTGACACAGTTCAACACCCATTCATGAAAAAAAAAAAACTCTCAGCAAAATAGGAATAGAAGGAAAATTTCTCAACATAAAAAAGGGTGTTTATACAAAGGCAATAACCAACATAATCCTAAATGGAGAGAGGTTGAAATCATTCCCCTCGAGATCGGGAACCAGACAAGGATGCCCTTTATCACCACTCTTATTCAACATTGTGCTGGAGGTCCTAGCCAGAGCAGTTAGGCTAGATAAAGAAGTAAAGGGCATCCAGATTGGCAAGGAAGAACTAAAAGTATCTCTGTTTGCAGATGACATGATCTTATACACAGAAAACCCTAAAGAATCCTCAAGAAAACTACTGAAACTAATAGAAGAGTTCAGCAGAGCATCAGGATACAAGATAAACATACAAAAATCAGTTGGATTCCTCTACACCAAAAATAAGAACATCGAAGAAGAAATCACCAAATCAATACCATTTACAGTAGCTCCCAAGAAGATAAAATACTTAGGAATAAATCTTACCAGAGATGTAAAAGACTTATACAAAGAAAATTACAGTACACTTCTGCAAGAAACCAAAAGAGACCGGCATAAGTGGAAAAACATACCTTGCTCATGGATAGGAAGCCTTAACACTTTAAAAGTGTCTTTTCTACCAAAACCAATCTATAGATACAATGCAATTCCGATCCAAAGTCCAAAGGCATTTTTTAATGGGATGGAGAAACAAATCACCAACATCATATGGAAGGGAAAGAGGCCCCGGATAAGTAAAGCATTGCTGGAAAAGAAGAACAAAGTGAGAGGCCTCACTCTACTTGATTTTAGAACCTATTATACTGCCACAGTAGTCAAAACAGCCTGGTACTGGTACAACAACAGACACATAGACCAATGGAACAGAATTGATAAACCAGACATAAATCCATCCACATACGAGCAGTTCATATTTGACAAAGGCCCCAAAGAAGTTAAACGGGGAAAAGACAGTCTTCCACAAATGGTGCTGGCATAACTGGATATCCATCTGCAAAATAATGAAACAAGACCCATACCTCACACCATGCACAAAAACTAACTGAAAATCGATCAAAGACCTAAATGTAAAAACTAAAACGATAAAGATCTTGGAAGAAAAAATAGGGACAATAAAGAGTATAGAAAATATTACTAACAATGCAGGAGGAAAACTAGATAACTGGGAGCTCCTAAAAACCAAACACCTACGCTCATCCAAAGACTTCACCAAAGAGTAAAATGATTACTTACAGACTGGGAAAAAGTTTTTAGCTATGACATTTCCGATCACCGCTTGATCTCTGAAATCTACATGATACTGCAAAAACACAACTTCAAAAAGACAAAAAACCCAATTTAAAAATGGGCAAAAGATATGAATAGACACTTAACTAAAGAAGACATTCAGGTAGATAACAGATACATGAGGAAATGCTCACGATCATTAGCCATTAGAGAAATGCAAATCGAAACTACAATGAGATCCCATCTCACTCCAACAAAAGAAACAAGGCTGGCATTAATCAAAAAAACACAAAATAATAAATGTTGGAGAGGTTGTGGAGAGATTGGAACACTTATACACTGCTGGTGGGAATGTCAAATGGCACAACTACTTTGGAAATCAATTTGGCACTTCCTTAAAAAGCTAGAAATAGAACTACCATACAATCCAGCAATCCTACTCTTTGGAATATATCCTAGAGAAATAAGAGCCTTTACACGAATATGTATGCACACCCATGTTCATTGCAGCACTGTTCACAATAGCAAAAAGATGGATGTAACCAAGGTGCGCGTCCACAGATGAATGGATAAATAAATTATGGTATATTCACACAATGGAATACTACGCAATTGTAAAGAACAATGATGAATCCATGAAACATTTCATAACATGGAGGAATCTGGAAGGCGTTATGCTGAGTGAAATGTCAGTTGCAAAAGGACAAATATTGTATAAGACCACCATTAAAAGTACTTGACAAATAGTTTAAACAGAGAAGAAAATACTTTTTGATGGTTACGAGAGGGGGGAGGGAGGAAGGGAGAGAGAGGGGTATTTAAAAAAAATTAGATAGTAAATAAGAACTACTTTAGGTGAAGGGAAAGACAACACACAATAGAGGCGATGTCATCACAACTGGACTAAACCAAAAGCAAAGAAGTTTCCTGAATAAACTGAATGCTTCGAAGGCCTGTGTAGCAGGGGTGGGGGTTTGGGGACCATGGTTTCAGGAGACATCTAAGTCAATTGGCATAATAAAATCTATTAAGAAAACATTCTGTATCCCACTTTGGAGAGTGGCATCTGGGGTCTTAAATGCTGGGAAATAGCAGTCTGAGATGCATCAGTTGGTCTCAACCCACCTGGACCAAAGGAGAATGAAGAACACCAAAAACACAAGGTAATTTTGAGCCCAAGAGACAGAAAGGGTCACATAAACCAGAGACTACATCAGCCTGAGACCAGAAGAACTAGACGGTGCCCTGCTACAACCAATGACTGCCCTGACAGGGAACACAACAGAGAACCCCTGAGGGAGCAGGAGAGCAGTGGGATGCAGACGCCAAATTCTTGTAAAAAGACCAGACTTAATGATCTTACTGAGACTAGAAAGACCCCAGAGCTCATGGCCACCAGACCTTCTGTTAGCCCAAGACTGGAACCATTCCCAAATCCAGCTCTTCAGACAGGGATTGGACTGGACTATGGGATAGAAAAAGATGCTGGTGAAGAATTAGCTTCTCAGATCAAGTGGACACTTGAGACTATGTTGGCATTTCCTATCTGGAGGGGACAGGAGAGGGCAGGGGGGTTAGAAGCTGGCAGAATGGACAAGCAAAGAGAGAGTGGAGGGAAGAAGCAGGCTGTCTCATTAGCCAGAGAGCAATTAAGAGTATACAGCAAGTTGTATATAAATTTTTGTATGAGAGACTGACTTGATTTGTAAATTTTCACTTACCAAAAACCAGTGCCGTCGAGTCGATTCCTTTCACTTAAAAAAAAAGCACCACAAAAATTTAAATAAATAGAAAAGCTCTGAAATATTCCTGGGAATCTAGAACATGATGTAAATATGTAGGCCTGTGTGCATTCCCAGAGCTGTGCAACATTTGAGAAGGCCCTATGTTCTCACCTCTAGCTCACCCTGAGGCTCTACAAAAGCAGGAAGTGAAGGCTAAGGCAGACTATCAACAGTTGGCTGAGGTTGAAGGCGTGTCCCAAGAGGAAGAAAAATCCCTCAGAAAAGACTGAGAGAAATGAGGGAGGCAGAATCAAGATGGCATACTAGTCAGAAACACTAAGCCATCCCACTACAACAAAGACCCGAAAAACCAAGTAAAAGAGATGCAGACATAAATCCTAGAATCCTGAACCTTAAATGAAGAGATAATGTATTATATTGGAAGTCACTGAGGAGAAGAAGAAAGTGATAAAAATCGGGGAAGAAACTGAGATACAGAGTGGAGGTTCCTGACCAAACAGCATAACTCAGCATTGCCGTCTTGTAATAAAGCCAACAACCCTACATGCAGAGATGCATCTCCATGGAATTCCCAGTAGGAGACAGAGGTTCACTGCAAACACACCCAAGACTAAGACCGCATTTGCTAGCTAAGCTCTTTCACCTGGTAACCAAGGGAGCATGCTCCTACAACCCTCACCCCTCTGGTGAACAGTGGTTATAACTGTCCCATTACAACAACCCTGACTGGTACCAGAGTACCAACCATCCTACTGCCCTCCTACATCTAGACCCCTCTACTTCTGCCTTTGTCTCCCCCCACACACACCTCTCTCCTGTGCCCCAGAGAGGATCTGGCCAGGACCCCAAGCTTCTTCTTGTAGGCTCCGGACCCCTCCCACCACATGCTGCAGCACCCAGGGGACCTGACACAGACCTCAGGCCACTTCCCACTGGCTCTGGACCCCTCACATCACCCGCTGCATCACCCAGGGGACCTGGCCCAGATCCAGGCCCCTCCCACTGGCTCTGGACCTCTCCCATGTCCTCCTGTGGCCCTGAGGGGACCAAGCCCAGATCCTAGCCCCTTCCTCCCCAGCTCAGGACCACCTCACAGACTGCAGTGGCCCAGCTTCAGCCCCAGGCCTGGTTTATACTGCAGACAAATGACCCACCTATGCCCCTTCCCTTTCTGTTGGACCCACCATGCTGCACACCAGGACAAGGCCCTGCACACCAGTACAAGGTGGTAAGAACTATTGTGCCCACAGATGAGCAAGCAAGAAAACACACCTGGCCCACCCACCCAGACATAACCAAACAAAACAAAAAAGCAGGATGAAACAAACAAAATTACAATCAATCAATAAAGAAAATAATACCTGAATGTCTTGGAGACAGCAGACAACATCAAAACATATATTTTTTAAAAAAAGAAAAGGACAAGAGGGCTCCGGTAACAGACAAGAATAAAGCACCAGTTGACCTTCCAGCAGGAGAAAAGGCACTGGAACTATCTGATAGGGAATTCAAAAGTCTAATATTCAGGGCTTTCAAAGAGATTAAGGGAAACATGGACAAAATCATGAAAAATACAGACAAAATCAACCAAAATAAGGAAAAACACAGACAATTCAATAGAAGAATTTGGGAAAATAATACAAGAATAAAATGTCAAAATAAATAAACAATTAGAAATCATACAAAAATAGCAATAAGAAATTCAAAAGATAACAACAATTCAGAAATGGACAATGCAATAGGAAGTTTTGCTAGCAAATTCAAAATAATGGATGACAGAATCAACGAAATTGAAGACAAATCCATGGATGCCATTTTGTTTGAGGAAAAATCAGAGAAAAAAGGAAGAATGAAGAAAATCTAAGAACTCTGTGGGATACAATCAAGAGCAATAATTTGCTTGTGTTTGGAGTTCCAGAATGGGGAGCAAATGGAAAATACAGAGACTATCATTGAAGATTTGCTGATAGAAAACATCCCTAACATCATGAAAGATGAAAAGCTGACCATCCAAGAAGCTTAACAAACTCCCTATAGGACAGATCCCAAAAGAAAGTCACCAAGACATATATATCATAGTCACACTCACCAAAACCACGGGCAAAGAAAGAATCCTGAAAGCAGCTTGAGAAAAACAGAAAGTCAAACACAAAGGTGAAACAATAAGACTAAGCTCTGATTACTTGGCAGAAACTATGCAGGCAAGAAAGCAATGGGAGGATATATACAAATCCTTGAAAGAAAATAATTGTCGATCAAGAATAATACATCCTACAAAACTCTCTCTAATATGGTGACAAAATTAAGATATTTCCAGATAAACAGAAATTAAGGGAATTTGTAAAAACCAAACCAAGCCTACAAGAAATATTACAGAAAGTCCTTCGGTTAGAGAACCAGCAACATCAGACTACAACCTGAATCTAGAACACAGGTTAGTAACAGCCAAATACCAACCTAAGTAATGAACTTTCAAGGATAAAGCAAAAATAAAATATTCAAAACAGGGAACTAGAGATGTCTATCTATAAATGACAACAATATCATAACAATAAAAGGGGGAATACACGGTGTAGTTATAAAACTTTTGAACGGAGAGGAAGTCAAAATGATATCAAGTAATAAAAGACTGGTTGAAACTTAGGAAGATAAGGGTAAATATCAAGTAAGCACAAAAAATTTAACAAACCTACTCAACAAAACAAAGACAAAAAAATAAGTCTCAGTAAACACAAAATCTACAATAACAAAAGAAAGAAAAAGAAGTTTCACCAAAAAAAAAAAAAAAAAAGGAATTCAGCACAGGAGAGAAAGAGAACAAAGAAAATGTCAGCACCACAAATAAAAGTGCTACAAAATGAAAGCAATAACTCACACCTACTGATAATCACACTGAATGTAAATGGCTTAAATGCACCTGTAAAGAGACAGAGAGTTGTAGGGCAGAATGGATTAAAAAAACATGACCCATCCATATAGTGTCTACAAGAGACTCATTTAGACACAAAGACATATATACTAAAAACCAAAGGATGGAAAAAGTATATCAAGAAAACAGCAACCAAAAAAATAGCAGAAGTGGCAATACTAATCTCAGATGAAATAGACTTTAAGGCAAAATTCATCATAAAAGACAAGGAAGAACATTATATAATGATTAAAGTGACTGTCCACCATGATTACACAACCATAATAAATATCTGTGAAAGAAATGATAGTGTTCCAAAATATATAAAACAAATTCTAACAGCAGTGAAGAGAGAAACAGTCAGTTCCACAATAATAGTATAAGACATCAACACACAGCTCTTGGTAAAGCACATAACATCTAGAAAGAAACTCAGCAAAGATACAGAAGATCTTAAAGCCACAATCAACCATCTTGATCTCATAAACATATATAGAAAATTCCACCCAACAGCAGCAAAGTATACATTCTTTTCCAAAGCACGCGGAACATTCTACAGAATAGACCACATTTTAGACCACAAACCAACCATCAACAAAATCCAAAACATAGATAATACAAAGAATCTTCTATAATCGCAATGCCATAAAATTAGAAATTAATAACAGGAAGAGCCAGGAAAAAATATGTGGAAACTGAATGACACCTTACTTAAAAACCATTGCGTAATAGAAGAAATCAAATACAGAATTTTTAAAAATTCATTAAATCAAATGAGAATGAAAACACATCATACCAAAACCTGTGAGACACAGCTAAGGCGTGCTCAGAGGTCAATTTATGCAATAGACACACATATCAAAAAAGAAGAAAGAGACAAAATCAAAACATTAGCCCTACAACTCAAACAAATAGAAAGAGAATAGCAAAAGAAGCCCACAGCCACCAGAAGAAATACTACAGATCAGAGCAGAAATAAATGAAATAGAGAATAGAAAAACAATTGAAAGGATCAACAAGACTGAAGGTTTGCTCTTTGAAAGAATCAACAAAATCAACAAACCACTGGCCAAACTGACAAAAGAAAAACAGGAGAGGACACAAATGACACAAATAACCCAAATAAGAAACAAAATGGGGGACGTTACAACAGATACAACTGAAATAGAAAGGATCATAACGGAATACTATGAAAAATTGTACTCCAACAAATTAGAAAACCTAGAAGAAATTGACAAATTTCTAGAAACACACTACATACCTAAACTAACACAAACTGAGATAGAAAATCTGAACAGACCCTTAACAAGACAAGAGATTGAAAAGGCAGTAGAAAAACTCAACAAAAAATTCCTCACCCAGATGGCTTCACTGGAGAATTCTACCAAACATTCAGAGAAGAGGCTGGACCAGTAGAACGCAAACTATTTCAGAACATAGAAAATGAAGGAATATCTCCAAATGCATTCTATGAAGCCAGCATAACCCTGATACCAAAATCGGGCAAAGACACCAAAAAAACTACAGAACAATATCTGTCATGTATATAGATGCAAAAATTCTCAACAAAATTCTAGCCAACAGAATTCAGCATCATATAAAAAAAATAATAATAATACACTGCAACCAAGTGGGATTCACACCAGGTATGCAAGGATGGTTTAACAGAAAATCAATCAAGCTTCTGGCCAACGTGGTACCATATACAGAAGCACCACGCAGTCCTTCCACAGCAAAGACCTGAAAAACTGTAACAGACAAACGTCATTCCTGGAACCTGAAGTGCCAAATGAAGAGATCAAGAACTCAGCCAAGCACCAAATGGAAAAAGAAACTGACAGAGGATGGAGAGTGAGGAGAGATGCATGTGGATGGCCCCATCAGGTAACAGCACACATCCGCCATCTTGGACTCCTGTCCGGGATCGGCAGACAGGGAGCACAGGAAAGCAGCTTCACGGAACTCCCAGCAGGAGACACAGCACCCAGTAACCAGCGATACACACCCTCCCAGCAATACACACTCTCCCACCCCCCTACTCTCTCCCTGCTGCTCTACCGCCGAGCTTCCTGGCCGGCTGCAGTGGCTCGGCCAGCTGGGAAGTGTAGCGTCCATGCCGATTGGATTCGCCCCACCCATGTTGGAGATCAGCAGACAGAGAGTACAGGAAAGCAGCTTCAGGAAGTTCCCAGCAGGAGACAGAGCACCCAGTAAAGACGGATATAGGCTCTCCTAGCCCTCTCTCCCTTCTTTGTCACCTGCTTCAGCCTCCTCTGCTTCCTGCCAGCTGCAGTCTCTTGGCCAGGAGGCAACTGCTTTGGCCTCAGGTTGCTTGGATTTGCCCTGCCTACACTGTCCAGGCCCCTGAACTGGTGTGGTTCTTTCTGTCTCTTTTGGATTCTTCTGTGCCTCCTACCACCTCCCCCTCCTTTCTCTGGAACACATGGCTCTGTGTGCCATCTTTGCTTCTTCTTGATAGGCTGCGAAGCTGGTGGGATCCCTGGGGCTTTTTTTTTTTTTCCTCCTTGTTTTGCTTTGTCCTGTTTTGTTTGTTTTCTTTTTCTTTTTGCAGCTTGGGAGCCCCTTCTAGCCAGGCCGCACTGCACATCTTAGGAGCCACTATCCCAATCTGCGCAACCACGTAGGTAGGATCCCTGGGGGCATTTCTTTCTCTTCTTCTTCTTTCTTTCTTTCTTTTTTTTTCTTTCCTCTCTCTTTTTTCCTTTCTGTCTGTCTTCATTTCTCAGTTCTTGTCTCTCTACACATATATTCTCTTCCTGTCTCCTGAATACCTGGTGCTGTGTGACTTCTTTACCCCCTGCACATCCCCAGTCTTAGCAGCCCCACCTGTGGGACTCCAGTACTCTTGGGGGCTTTTCCTTTCCAAATTTTTATGTAGTTATTTTTTTCTTTCTTTTTCCCTTTTTCTTTTCTCCATTTCTTGTTTTCTCATCTTGCCGCTCCAATGGGAAGCTCCCTTAGCACTCTTTTTTTCCTCTCTTTCTTTGTTTGCGTGTCTGTTTTTGGCTCCTGTTTTTCTCTCCTCTCTCTTCTCTTTTCCACACCCCTATTAGCTCCACACATCTCTGCCTCCCCCCTCTTTGCTGCCTACCTGCACCTTGCACTGAACATCACACCCCTGAACAGCACAGACATGGCCTACTGGAACCTGCCCAGCACTGATTCCTGGCCTGCCCTGTTGGCCCTATTACATGCCTCAAACAACCCATTCCAACCCCTCCCCTTCAGCTGGACCTGCCCTGCTGCACCATAACTGAATGACTGGCCCTGCCATTGGACAAGGAGGTGAAAAGTATTGTGACTACAGACGAGCAAACAACAAAGAATGCACAGCCCGTCTACTCAGACATAACCAAATAATACAAAACAAACAAATCTACAATCAAGAAATGAAGAAAATATCTACTGAATGTCCCGAAAACAGAAGACTATATCAAAACATATTAAAAAAAAAAAAAAAGACAGGATGGGTCCAGTAGGTATCCAAAATAAAACACCAGGTGACTTTCAGGTAGGAGAAAAGGCACTAGAACTACCTGACTGGGAATTCAAATCTCTAATATTCAGAGCAATCCATGAGTTGAAGCAAAAAGCAGACAAAAATGAGGAAAAAGTAGACAATTTTTTTGGAAAAGGCAGGCAAGATCATGGAAAATACAGACAAAAAAATGGAACAATTCAGGAAATTAATACAGGAACAAAGTGCCAAAATAAATTCACAACTAGAAATCATTCAAAAACAACAGTTAGAAATCCAAAAGATAAACAAGATTTCAGAAATGAGCAGTGTCATGGGCTGAGTAGCAGGTTTGAAACGATGGAAGACAGAATCAGCAAAATTGAAGACAACCACATGGATAAAACTCTGTTAAGGAAAGATCAGAAAAAAGAATGAAGAAAAATGAAGAAACCCTAAAAATTATGTGGTATACAATCAAAAGCAAAAATTTGGGAGTGATCAGAGTTCCAGAACAGGGATTGAAAATAGAAAACACAGAGAGAATCATTGAAGAATTGCTGACAGAAAACTTTCCTAATGTCATGAATGATGAAAAGCTGACCATTCAAGAACCTCAATGAACCCCATATAGTTTAGACCCCAAAAGAAAAACACCAAGGCATATCATAATCACACTCTCTAAAACCAAAGACAAAGAAAAAAATCCTTCAAGCAGCCCGAGAAAAGCAAAAAGCCCACATACAGAGGAGAAACAATAAGATTAAGCTTTGATTATTGGGCAGAAACCATGCAGGCAAGAAGACAATGGGATGACATATATCAAACCTTGAAAGAAAAAAGTTGCCAGCCAAGAATAATATATCCTGCGAAATTTTCATTCAAATATGATGGTGAAATTAGGACATTTGCAGATAAACAAAAATAAAGGGAATATGTAAAAACCAAGCCAAACTTACAAGAATTATTAAAGGGAGTCCTTTGGTCTGAGAACAAACAATATCAGACCACAGCCTGAATCTGGGATGCAAGATTGTACCAGCCAGTTACCAAACTAGGAAATGAACTCTCAAGGACTATCGAAAACCAAAAGAATTGCTACGGGGAACCAGAGAGGTTAATCTGTAAATGACAACAACATCAGAACAATAAAAGAGGGAATAAACGGCATAGGTATAGAACTCTCTAATGGAGAGGGAGGCAAGGCAATACCAAGTCATAATAGACTGATTCAAACCTAGGAAGACAAGGGTAAGTTTCAAAGTAACCACAAAGAAAGTTAACAAACCTACTCATCAAAATAAAGAAGAAAAACATAAAGAAAGTCTCAATAAAAACAAAATCTACAAAAACAAAAGAAATCCACAAACAAAAGGAACTCAGCACAGGATACTACACTGAGCGAAATAAGTCTATCACAAAAAGAAAAATATTGCATGAGACCACTACTATAAAAACTCTTGAAAAGGTTTACATACAAAAAGAAACAATATTTGATGGTTACAAGGGAGGGAAGGGGTGGCGATGGAAAAACACTTAATAGACAATAGATAAGTGGTAACTTTGGAGACGGGTAAGACAGTATACAATACTGGGGAAGCCAGCACAACCTGTAGAAGGCAAGGCCGTGGTAGCTCCATAGACACATCCAAACTCCCTGAGGGACCAAATTGCTGGCCTGAGAGCTGTGAGGACCTTGGTCTAAGGGAACATCTAGCTCAATTCGCATAACAGAGTTTATAAAGAATATGTTCTACATCCTACTTTGGTGAGTAGCATCGGGGGTCTTAAAAGCCTGTGAATGGCCATCTAGGATATTCCACTGGTCTCATCCCTTTGGGACCAAGGAAGAATGAAGAAAAATAAAGACACAAGAGAAAGATTAGTCCGAAGGACTAACAGACCACATATACCATGGCCTTCATCAGACTGCATCCGGTACAAGATGGCGCCTAGCCTACCACCCCTGGCTGCTCTGACAAGTGTCACAATAGAGGGTCCCTGACAGAGCTGGAGAAAAATGTAGACCAAAATTCTAACTCAAAAAGAAAGACCAGACTTGCTGGCCTGACAGAGACTGGAGAAACCCTGAGAGTATGGCCCCCAGACACCCTTTCAGCTCAGTAATGAGGCCACTCCTGGGGTTCGCCCTTCAGCCAAAAATTGAACAGGCCCATGGAACAAAACAAGACTAAAGGAGTGCACCAGCCCTGGGTCAGGGACTGGAAGGCAGGAGGGAATAGGAAAGCTGGTAATAGGGAACCCAGGATTGAGAAGGGAGAGTGTTGGCATGTCAAGGGGTTGTTAAACAATGTCATACAACAATGTGTGTACTAATTGTTTGTTGAGAAATTAGTTTGTTCTGTAAACCTTCATCTAAAGTTCAATAAAAAAAAGAAAATCAATCAATGTAATCCACCACATAAATAAAAGAATTACATGATTACCTCAATTTACACAGAAAAGACATTTGATACAGTCCAACAACACCTATTCCTGAAAAAAACTTTCAATAGGGTAGAAATGGAACAGAAATTCCTCAACATAATAAAGGGCGTCTATACAAAACCAACAGCCAACATCATTCCCAAAGAAGACTGAAAATATTCTCCGTGAGAACGGGAACAAGACAAGGATACCCTTTGTCTCCACTCCTATTTAACATTGTGCTGGTAGTCCTTGCTAGACCAATAAGGCAAGAAAAAGAAATAAAGGGCATCCAAATTTGTAAGAAAGAAGCATAACTATCCCTATTTATGAATGATATAAACTATATAGAGAGAACCGTAAAGACTCCACAAAAAAAAAATACTGGAACTAATAGAAAGATTCAGCGGAATAGGAGAATACAAGATAAACATACAAAAGTCAGATTCCTATGCACTAATAAAGAGAACTAGGAAAAGGAAATCAGGAAAGCAATACAATTTATAACCAAACCAAACCCATTGCCATCTAGTCTATTTCCACTCATCGCGACCCAATAGGACAGAGTAGAACTGACCCAAGGAGCACGTGGTGGATTTGAACTGCCAGCCTTTTGGTTAGCAGCCATAGCTCTTAACCACTATGCCTCCAGGGTTTCCATACAATTTATAATGGCCCCTAAAAAAAATACTTAGGAATAAATCTAACCATGGATCTAAAAGACCTATACAAAGAGAACTACAAAACACTACTGCAGGAAGCCAAAAGAGACCTACATAAATGGAAACACACACCATGCTCACAGACAGGTAGACTCAACATTGTGAAAATGTCAGCTCTACCAAGAGCAATCTACAAATACGATGCAATCCCGATCCGAATACCAAAGCTATTTTTTTAACAAGATGGAAAAACTAATCACTACTTTATACAGAAAGGAAAGAGGCCCTGGATAAGTAAAGCATTACTGAAGACAAAGAATAAAGTAGGAGGCCTGACCTGACCTTAGAACCTACGGTACAGCCTGGTACTGGTACAAAACAACCCGGTACTGGTACAACAACAGACACATCGAGCAATGGAACAGAATCAAGAACCCAGATATAAATCCATCTACACACAGCCACCTGATTTTGACAAAGGCCCAAAGTCCATTAAATGGGGGAAAGACAGTCTTTTTAACAAATGGTGCTGGCAAAATTGGACGTCCATCTGTTTAAAAAAAAGGAAAAGAAAACACTAAGATACACCAATGTTCATTGCAGCATTACTCACAATAGCCAAAAGGTAAAAAGACAACTAAATGCCCATCAATGGATGAATGGATAACAAAATGTGGTACATACATACAATGGAGTAGTCTTAGCCAGGAAGAGAAATTAAGTCTTGATATATGCTAAGACAATAGAGTTTGAAGATATTATGCTAAGTGAAATAAGTCAATCCAAAAAGGACAAATATTGCATGATTTCACTTCTATAAAAAGACAAGAACAGGCAAATGTATAGACAGCAAAGTTTTTTAGTGGTTATCAGGAGTGGGAGAGAGGGAGAAACGGGGGTTATTGCTTATTGCTTACAGACCACTTAGTTTTTGGTGTATATGGAAAAATCACCTCGATTAAGGTTAAGAGCTGCATGGCTGATTGATGTAGTTGATGCCAATAAGTTGTTTACCGGAAAAGAGCTGAATTGGCAAATATTGTGTGATAGAGATTGTTATGGATTGAATTGTGTCTCCCAAAAATATATGTATCAATTTGGCTAGGCCATGATTCCCAGTAGTGTGTGATTGTCCACCATTTTGTCATCTGATGTGATTTTCCTAGGTGTTGTGAATCCTATCTCTATGATGTTAATGAGATGGGATTAGTGGCAGATATGTTCATGAGGCAGGACTCAACCTACAAGATTGGATTGTTTGTTAAGCCAATCTCTTTTGAGATATAAAAGAGAGAAGCCAGCAAAGAGACGGGGATCTCATACCATCAAGACACAAGAGCCGGGAAATAGCATGTCCTTTGGACCTGGGGTCCCTGTGCTGAGAAGCTCCTGTATGGGGAAGACTGATGACAAGGACCTTCTCCCAGAGCCAACAGAGAGAGAAAGCCTTCCCCTGGAGCTGGCACGCTGAATTTGGAGTTCTAGCCTTCTAGACTGTGACAGAATAAATTTCTCTTTGTTAAAGCCATCCACTTGTGGTGTTTCTGTTATAGCAGCACTAGATAATCAAAACGGATTTACAACAACAACAACAAAAGTAGCAGCTGCTGAGATTGCATGTGTACAACCAAACACCTCATGGGATTTGGTTCATTGGTTTGGAGGTTTAGGGTCATGCTTTCATGGGACATCACAGTTTATTGGCCTAATACAGTGTTTAGTGCTTCTGTTCTACCTCCAAGTCTGATGCGTAGTGCCTGGGGTCTTAAAAGCTTGCAAGCCACCATTCAAGGCACAAAAATTGGTCTGTATTCTCCTGCAGCAACAGAGGAAGGAGAGTCAGCAATAGGAGGAAGAAATTGAATGTGGCTAATTGCCTCCATGAACAACTATCTGTTTTGCCATGAGACCAGAACAGCTGGATGGTGCCTGGCTACAATTACTGAATGTTTTGATCAGAGATTCTATAGAAGAATCTTAATTTAAAAAAAAGCGGGGGTGGGGAGGAGGAGGGGATGAATGGCAGAATTTCAAGTTCTCTTAGAATTCAGACTTTTTGGAGCTGTTGAGGCTGAATGAACCCTCAAACTTATTGCCCTGAGATAATTTTAAATTTTAAAGCAAAATTACCCTCTGAAACCTTCTTAAAAGCAAACAATGGTTTAGCTTAATTAGTCAAGAATGTTTGCTTGAGCATTGTGTTCCTTTAGGAACTATGTGGGATCAAATTGACAACAGCAACTCAAAAGATAAGATAGGAAACTTAGGGAGCAGGGAGTTTATGTAAATGGTGGAAGAACGACTCAGAAAAGGAGGGTGAGAATGGTTTCACAACTTGAAGAACGTAATCAATGTTGCTGAATTGTACGTGCAGAAATTGTTTACTTGGTGTAGGCTCTGCTGTGCGTATTCTAAACAACAACAAAATAAAATAAATTAAAAGACAAAGATGTATTACGTCACTAAGTGGCAATTACATACTTTCAGTTATCAAGCCTAAAAACGTAGAGTCATCCTGGATGCCTCTCTTTGTTTTACGTTATACATCCAAATTATGAGCAAATCTCAAAATATATACAAAAATCAACGACTTCCCTTACTTTGTACTGCTGTTGCCCTAGATACAAACCTCCGTCCTTCTCTCATCTGGATCATACCAGTAGTTTTTAAACTAATCTTTGAATTTCTATTTTCAACACAGCATCCATTATAATCTTTTAGAAATTTAAGTGTGATCATATCACTCCTCTGCTCAATCCTCCAGTGGCTTCCCTTCTAACTCAGAATAAAATCCAAAGACCTTGCAATAATCTACACGGTCCCACAAAATCAACCTCTGCCCAGCCTCTCTAATATTTACTACTTTACCACTAACTTACTAAGCTCCAGCCACAATGGCATCCCTGATATTACTAGAACATGCCAGGCATACTTCGGGCTCAGGTCCATAAGGCATGCTATTCTCCGTGCCTAGATTTTTCTTCCTTGGATATCTAAATGGCTCACTCCTTTTCCTCCTTTAGGTCTTGACTCAAATGTCACCTTTCCAGTGAGGCTTTTCCTGATCAATCTATTTAAAACTACACACACACACACACACACACACACACACATCTTATTCCCATTCTCTGAGTCCTTTTTCTCCACAACATTTATCACTACTTGATAGAATATATATACCAAAAACAAAACCCATTGCCATCAAGTCAATTCCGACTCACAGCGAAACCCTAGTGGAGTAGTGGTTAAGAGCTACAGCTGCTAACCAAAAGTTTAGCAGTTCGAATCCACCAGGCGCTCCCTGAAAACCATATGGGACAGTTCTACTCTGTCCTATAGGTTTGCTATGAGTCAGAATGAGAATTTATATACATGCCTATTTATTTGTTGTCTGTCTGTACCCAATAGAATGTAAGCTCCATGATGGCAGTGATTATATAGTCTATTCGCTGCTGTGTCCCCAGTGTTTAGACCATTTTCTGCCACCTTGTTGTTCCTCAATAGATTATTTGTTGATCTGAAGGAAGGAAGCTAAATAATGCTCCTGGAATCTTTTAAGTCTCAACTGGCAGTTTCTGAGAATTCCAGAAGCTTTGTAACCTCAGTATTTGTTATCTTTTATCAACTCGCATCCATTTCCTTGGAGTGGAAAGCAATAAGAGCTTATTACAAATAAAGAAAAAGATGTGCAGTCTGTTTATTCTGAGACAGCCTGCAGAGGAAAAGTCGCAAAACTGCAAGTGGTTTTATCAAGAGGGGCTAAAGGAGCCTGGGCAAGGAAAGTGTGTAGCATTAAAGTATCAAGCAAGCTATTCTTCCTCTTCCTTTGGGTAAAAAAAAGGCAAATATATACACACATATTTGTGCGCAAGTTTTTTTTTTTTTTTTTTTAGAATTGAATAGAGATTGCAAAATGGGCTCTGAGGAATCCATGTATGTAAATGGGAATATTGACACTGAGAGGTTCTAGAATTTAGTCAAGCTTGCACCGCTAAGTATTACAGCTGGGATAGGAGAAAACTCAGTTGTCCAACTCCCATCCCAGTGCTCCTTCATTCACATCATACTGCCATTTTGAGGGAATGTTCCATTCCATTGGGTCAATGATGGTAATTGTCAACAATGAAATTCATACAGTTTGTGTAGTGTGAGTACTTGCATAGATGCTGTCTTATGGTTCTCTAGAGAAACAGAACCAGTTATTATATATAATATGTATATATATATAATGTCATCATTTGTAAGATCATTTAGCTGTATCCTGATTCCTATGTGCAGTGAAAGTTCACTCTGATGGCAGTGGGAATTTTGCCAATATGGAAAAAAAAATAACCCAACATTTACTTTAATCGCTTGACGGGTCAAGTCAATATTACGGTAAGATTAATTAGCTAAACCAAAGAATATATACATATAAGTATATGTATACACATATATGTATCTATATATACATATATATGAGTGAGAGAGATTTTTTAACTTTTTAAAATTTATTTTATTGTTGTAGAGAATATACACAGCAAAATATAGACCAATTCAACAATTTCTACATATAAAATCCAGTGACATTGATTACATTCTTCAAGTTGTGCAACTATTCTCGCCCTCCTCTTCTGAGCCGTTCCTCCACCCTCAATGTAAACTCACTGCCCCCTAAGTTTCCCATCTAATCTTTCCAGTTGCTGTTGTCAATTTGAATCCCATATAGATAGTTCTTAAAGGATTACAATGCTCAAGGCAAACATTCTTTACTAATTAAACTATAGTTTTAAGAAGACTTCAGGGTATATTTTTGGTTTAAAATTTAACAATTATGTCAGGCAATAATTTCAGGGATTCATCCAGAGAATAAGAGAGATTTACTTCAAGGAGTTGGCTCACGTGATTGTGGGGGGCTGGCAAGTCCAATATCCGTAGGTCAGGCTGCAGGCCGGAGAGTTCTGCAGGCTTGCATCCCCAAATCCATGTTCAGATCATAGAAAGAGTGCAGAGTGGAAAGACAGATTGAGTTCTTCCAAAATATCTGTTTACAGTCTGGAGGCAGAACACACTTTAAGGAAACTCCCCTTTTAAGCAATTCATTAATTACATTCGATTGCTTTATGGAAGGTGATTACATTACACTGCATTAGATTAATTGTGGAACAGTAACTAGCCTAGCATTTGATCAAACCACTGGGAATCATAGCCTAGCAAAGCTGACACATAAAATTAACCATGACAGATGTTTAATATCATGAAGATGAAAAGTGATCTTAACTTTTATCCCTCTGAAACCACGCTAGGTAGACACCTATTTTGTCTACCCAGAGTGCTCACCCTCTGAACTGCCGACCTTTTGGTTAGCAGACATAGCTATTAACCACTATGTATATCATATGCATACACAGACACACACATATGCACACATGAACATATATTTACATATAGTCCCTGCTATTCTCCAGGTTTCTGTGAAAAATAAGAAATAGCCACGCCCTTTGAATGATTAAATCAGAAAAAGGATAGACCCTCAGGAACATGCTTTGGTGCACAAATGTAAACTTTGGGCAAGGAAAAATGGCACTCTTTCCTCCTGCCATACCACCACTGCACCAAAGGACATGGGCAGTTCAGGTTGAATTGCAGCACCCTCTGGCCCCTGGAATGCACACACACACACACACACACACACACACACATTCTTTGGTTTAGTTAATTAATCTTACTGTAATGCCAACTTGACCCATCAAATAAAGTAAATGTTGGGTTTTTTTTTGTCTTGGCAAAATCCCTGCTGCCATCAGAGTGAATTTGCACTGCACACAGAACTCAGGATACAGCTAAGTGATCTTATAAATGATGACATTGTTTTCCAGGGAGCAAGGGGCAATAAGACCTTGACAGACTGACAAAAACCAGACTGACAGGCAAGTTAAAATAGTGGAACCACTTGGTGTGAGTTAGGAACATTGGCATTGTTCTGGACTGAAAAGAAAGAAAGTAATAGCTGACACTACATCTTCATTTTTGTATCTCAGATGATATTGGGAATGTGAATAAACTGAAGGTTTCTTGAAACAGTGAAGAGTCAGTATTTTAAACTGTGAAACGGTGATCATTAATGTGGAATGATAGGAGATGTGACTGAATTATGGTCTTTGCTATGCCTGGGAGGTTGCTGTTCTCTGCAAGAGGAATATTCCTGCCTTCTACATCTTCATTCTGCTGTGACCATTCGTTGAAGTACAATGACTAAGTAAAAACTGAATGTCACCTTGAAATTTCATTTTTCGAGCAGCACCAAGTTTGATGTGGAAGAAAGGAGAAGTAGCAGAGTAAGCATAGGACACAGACCAATATAATTTCACACAAAACTTTGGTGGCTACTTAGCTTTGTGGACTCAAACACTGAAAAAAAAAAAACAAAGTCAATTTATAAGCCATATTGAATATCTGCTCTGTGTAAAGCCTGTATAAGGGATTTTGGGAACATAAAGATGATTGCAACAGAATGATCAGGAGATACGTATGGAAATGCCAGAACAGGTAATGGGGAGAGGGACCTTGTATGCAAATATGAAGAGACTCCTTAAACCCAGAATGCCAATGCTTTTCAACCCTGAACAGGTATCAATGTTCCTCAGGGATCTTGCTAAAGACAAAGCATCCCCAGTCTAGGAAGTCACATTTTTCCAAGTTTCCCAGGTGATTTTGATTTAAGCCAGGTTTGAGAAACCCTGTCAAAAGCATATTAAATGTTTTAAATCAGGGGGATGTGTTTATGAGAAATAAGTCTGGCAATCATGCAAAGGTGGCATGGAGTAACATCTATGTGTAACATGGAAAGTGACTGGAACTGGAAAGACTATTTGGATTTAACTCTTCTGTGAGCATCTTTGTTTTCTTCTAGCCTCTGGTCACAGAATGCCACCATAACCTGTGGAACTAACTTACCAATCAGTGTTTTTGATGACATTGGATGGAAAGGTTATGGGGGGATCAGCTCAAAACCATTCCCATTGATGGAAAAAAATTTCAACACCAGTCATGAAAAAACAAATTTAATATACAAAAAAACACATGATTTTTTTCACATTAAGGTCAAATATTCTATGCCATGAGGGTTTCAACTAAAAAGGAAAAGGAAGGGGAGCTTATTAAGACTTTTTCTGAGCCCTGGAAAAGATTGCAAAATTGCAGTCTCTGTGCTCAAGGAGCTACCATTTTCTTTCAGCAAAATCATTTGTTAAACTCCCTCCATACATAGAATGCTGTACTAAACACTACACAAAAACATGCAACATGAAAATAAAAAGATTAAAGAATATATACAATAGTTCATAAAAAGCAAAGTAAAAAATCACAGAGTGTGTAATGAAATAAGCAGGAACGCAGGTCCTCTGGAGCCAGCTTGTCTGCATTCATATCCCAGTTTCTCTGCTTAAAGGTTCTTGAAGATCGAGCAAGCTACATAATCTCTCTGTGGCCCAGTTTACTCGTCTGTGAAATAGGCTTGCAATGGAGTCTATCTCAAGAGGTTGCTTTGAGTTTTAAATGAATCAGTTTAGATGCAGTGCCTAGAAAACCATCTGGCACATAGTAGGCTCTTAATGAATAATAACTATTATTATTACATGAAACACAGATGATACATGGAGAACATAAATGATTTGAGGTGACATGGTATTAATAAGGAAGACTTGCTAGAGGAGTTAAGTTTTAACTGGAATTTTAAGGAGATTATGGTGGCAGGAGCATCGTCTGAGGACCATAGAGGCATTGTGATATATTGCAAGGAATATGGTAATTAACATTTGAAAGATGTAAGCTCCAGTCTCAGTGTTGACACTTATTATCTGTATTATTTAACTGAATATATCTACAGTAAAACTTGTGAAAGCCAAAACCTGTGTAAGGCGGGAACCTGTCAAAGAAGGAAAGTTGAAATATTTCCCACTAAATAGAGAGCAATAGAAAAGTGGTGACTGCACCCTATCAAAGGCGGAAATCTTGCAAGACCCGGAAAAACAAGGCAGTCCAGTAGAGTTCTGACTCTCACAGGTTTCACTGTGTGTGTGTGTATACCATACATAGATAAAGCTATAGATACATTTTTTGTTGTTTACCACTGAGTTGATCCCAACTCATGGCAACCCCATGTGTGCAGAGTAGAGCTGCTTCATAGGGTTTTCAGACTGTGACCTTTCGGAAACAGATGGCCTGGATTGTCTTCTGAGGCACCTCGGGGTGGGTTTGAACCACCAAACTTTCAGGTAGTAGTTAAGTGCTTAACAGTTTGTGGCATACAGAAACTCCTATATATAGTGATAAATACAGAATATACATAATTTGAAGATCATTTCAAAACTGTAAAGTGATTAAATGTAAACTTACAAACTAGATGTAAGTTTTCACTATAAATGTTAATTATATGATGCGCTAGCAGTTTGTAGTAAATAGCAATAGTAGGGAGACAGTGTGATCTAATAGAAAAGAGCATGAGCTTTGGAGCAAAAAGACATGGCCTTCATTCCAGATCTGCCAATTGTGTAAAACATTTAACCTTATGAGCCTCAGTAGGTTCATCTGTATAATGGGAAAATAAAATCAATCTTATAGTGCTATTGTGAAGATCAAATGAGATAATGCAAGTACATGACAAATTTTAGAGTTATCTAGACTTTTTTTTTTTAGACTTTAGTTGGTACACAATTAAAATTAATTTTCTGTCCAAATAAGTTATACACAACTGAAGACGGAGTTAGTGACAGAAAGAAAAACAAATTATCAGAACTGTAAAGTATTATAGAGGTTAGCTACTTAACCTCACTTATTTATTCAATATAACATGTTGAACTTCTTCTTGTAGAGTCCTACAAGAAGAAATTGGGGCCCAAATTGGTGGCCAAAGGGAGTACTTTCTTTAGAATATGAGGGTAGTTAGCAGATTTTTTTCCAGGTTGGTGATGTTAGCATCAATTTGGGGGTACACGAAAAATCAGGCAATTGAACAAATACAGTCAATATCTTTGCATATGTGTATCAACCTATATCTATCTATCTATATCTGATCCTATGGGATCAAAAATTCACTAGAATACAAGCTCCACAAGAGAAGGGGCTGTGTCTGCTTTGTTAATTATGTTAGCCTTAGCACCTGGAATAGTGCCTGGCACACAATACATATCTCTTAAATAAATCAAGGAATCAAAGAGGCAAAGGGACTACACAGGTTCTTTGAGCTATGAAGTTTGTTGAGTGGTCATACATGCTGAAATATAGACATTGAGATTTTTGATGGGATTATTACTGTGGTGTCATCTTAGAAATCAGGGAGAGATACCTAACAATGATGTGCTTGAGTGTGTGTGTGTATGTGTGTGTGTTTGTGTTCACATGAGCTCTTTAGTGTCTGTGTCCATCTATGTTTGGGTTGGTATCTTAAACGTTTCAAATTCTCTGACAATTTTTAATACACTCTTGTTCTAATGGAGCTTTAAAATATTGGTCAATAGAGAAAATGGTTAGAAAGGGTTCAGAATCAATCACAATGTAATTGCTAGTTTTCCTTGTATATGCATTTTGCTGATTTCAGTATTGTTTGTTGGAATCTTGGAAGGTTAAATGAATCAAAGTGTATGAAAAGATATCTTACTAATTAAATGAAACACCTTAAGAATAACTGAATATAGCTTCTTCGGTTGAGAATGGCATTATTCATGTGTTCACCCTCTTATGGCAAAGTAAAATGAATAAAAGTTTAACAACTTTCTGTTAATTAGCAAACTTCGTATTTCTTGTAATTCAATGAGTAAATGTGAGAACATTCAAATTATGTATATTTAATAGAGTATATAATATTTTTTTATAATATATAAATTCTGTAGAAATGAATATAAAAATTAACAGTAAAAAGCATCAAACTTATAATGCACTAAGAAATGGCAAAAGGAAATTGAAATCAATTTAACAAAACATTAAATAGGCAAATGAATCATGTCTCAGAACAACCGGGATTTCTTCCACAAACCAGAATTGACTTTACAATTATTTTCCATAGTATAATTAAAGTCTTATTGATACCTTCTGTTTAAATTTACAATGCACTACAGTGAAAATAAGAAAAAATAATTAAAACCCTAAACTTCTCTCTTTGTAGGGGCAAGAGTAATAAAAAATGTTTCTCTATCTTGAACTGTTCATGTAGAAAGCTGGTTACCTCAGAACTGAACTAGTATACTGACTTATTGACTCAATAGAAGTGCCTTTATTCCCTACCACATTCAGTTGTTAAACTGCTTTGTAGTTTCCATAAGCCAAACCATCCAATGACACATAAAATTATTTTCCCAGTTAGAAATGTTTCAGCTCTTTAAGACATAACGTAGAAGGATCCAAAGGAAAATAAATAATTTGGCTATGATCACTCAGTATTGGTAATTCTAATTCATAAGATGATTTCTACCTCCTCCCATAGGCTTTTTCTAAATAATGTCTTATATTTCTTAAAGGATCTCATGGCATTCCATTGTATTCTTCACAGTTTTTCCTGCTTATTTTTCAACATTTGATTCTCTATTGGGCTGTAAGAACTTAAGTCATGACAAGTTTTTTTATCACCCTAGGACCTAGCATACTTCTTGGCACACAGTAAGCGCTCAAGAAATATTTATTAAAATGAATTATGTTTCTGTCTTAAAATGTCTTAAGTGTTCTTTAAAAAACTTTTTGTAAAAGAGAACCTCTTATGAGACCTTGTAATAATACTTAGAGCGGAATAGAGTATCATTCCATATAACGATCAAATGGCATGCTTGTTATATTGTTTGCATGGCAATTTACCTTAAATATATTGGCGTGAGCAGTGTAATATATGAATGTGCTTAAATCAACTCTAATCTGTATTGTAACTTTTGCCATTGAGTTGATTCCTACTCATGGCGACTCCATGTGCTGCATAGGATTTTCAATCACTGCTTTTTCAGAAGTAGATCACAAGGACTTTTCTCTGAGGCACTTCTGGATGGACTCAAACCTCCAACATTTTGTTTATCAGCCAAGTATATTAACTGTTTGCACCACCCAGGAACTCCAGCTATATCTTAGCAGTATTCTAATTAGACCTCCATACTCCAGAAGTGAGTGATCCCTCGGCACCTCAAATATGGTAATTGAAATATAAACCAAAGGATTTCTTAATTAAGCATAAGGGATATTAGAAAGATATTTTCACATGTGAAATGTATACTTTCCAAAATAGAGAACTGATTATGTACATTCAAACAAGTCCCATTAGCCTTCTATGAACAAGGTATAAGAATCCGACAAACAAACCGGTCTAGGACCCTTTGTGCAGTGCTCAGTCTTTTTTCAGTCTAGTGCCTGCATCCTGTGGTCAGACTATCATTGTGTCTGCCTTTGAGTTAACCTTTCAAGTAAACGACTAGTTGGAAGGGATAGGGCAGAGAGTGGTACTGCTGTCAAAGTTGTAGAGGAGGAGTTCTAATGTTTCAGCCTCCCCGTAGCTATGGAACACTACTATATTTACCAAAAGAACCCGTCTTTTGCTCAATGCCAAAATTGTCTTAAGCCAGTACATTAACACCCTGCTTATAAAAAATTTCTATATGACACTATTCAAAGTATGAGACACATAGCAACACTATAATCTTTAAAGAACAGTAAAAATGATGTTATTAGAACTGATAATATGAATAATAAAAGTGATAATTGATAAGCTCCATTATTTCTCCAATGTTTATACATCTGTTTTCTCATCTAAGAATAGCAGACGTCCTGTGAGAATAACAAAAGGTTTTCATCAGCCACATTTTATGTTGAAATTAAATGACATGACCTCCATTGTTTAGCAGTTATAATTAAGATCTGACCTCAGTCCAGTGTATTGCTCTTTTGTTCTTATCTGCAACAAGTTCAGAGTGGCTACTTTCCTGAACAGCCTGGGATCTTAAAATAGTCTCAATAGCTTCTGAGGTAAACATTTCATTCTCCTAGAAGTCAGTAGAGTTGAGAAAGGTCAAAATCTTTGTTCCCAGAAAAACTTAAATGAGAATCACTAGTAACACTCAAAACTGCCAACAATTTGCTCTGAATTCTAAATAATACTTCTGTTTCCTATTCTGCTAAGTGCTTCATTAATTCCTCCAAAATTACCTTCAAAAGAATTCTTTATAGTGTTTGGAAATACTAGAGTAGAAAATGGAAGACCAATATCAATGTGCTATCAGAAATTTGTGTATAATATAGTTTTAAAAATCACTGTTGTTGTTGTTGCTAGGTGCCGTCGAGTCAGTTCCAACTCATAGCGATCCTGTGCACAACAGAACGAAACACTGCCCGGTCCTGCGCCATCCCTACAATCGTTGCTGTGCTTGAGCTCATTGTTTCAGCCACTATGTCAATCCACCTCGTTGAGGGTCTTCCTCTTTTCCACTGACCCTGTACTCTGCCAAGCATGATGTCATTCTCCAGGGACTCATCCCTCCTGACAACATGTCCATAGTATGTAAGACGCAGTCTCGCCATTCTTGCTTCTAAGGAGCATTCTGGTTGTACTTCTAAGACAGATTTGTTTGTTCTTTTGGCAGTCCATGGTACATTCAATATTCTTTGCCAACACCACAATTCAAAGGCATCAATTCTTCTTCGGTCTTCCTTATTCATTGTCCAGCTTTCACATGCATATGATGCATTTGAAAATACCATGGCTTCGGTCAGGTGCACCTTAGTCTTCAAGATGACATCTTTGCTTTTCAACACTTTAAAGAGGTCCTTTGCAGCAGATTTGTCCAATGCAATGCATCTTTTGATTTCTTGACTGCTGCTTCCATGGGTGCTGATTGTGGATCCAAGTAAAATGAAATCCTTGACAACTTCAATCTTTTCTCCATTTATTGTGGTGATGCTTATTGTTCCAGTTGTGAGGATTTTTGTTTTCTTTATGTTGAGGTGTAATCCATACTGAAGGCTGTGATCTTTGATCTTCATCAGTAAGTGCTTCAAGTCCTTTTCACTTTCAGCAAGCAAAGTTGTGTCATCTGCATAACGCAGGTTGTTAATGAGTCTTCCTCCAATCCTGATGCCCCATTCTTCTTCATACAGTCCAGCATACAGACTGAATAAGTATGGTGAAATGATACAACTCTGACACACACCTTTCCTGATTTAAACCACCTAGTATCCCCTTGTTCTGTCCGAACAACTGCCTCTTGATCTATATACAGGTTCCTGATGAGCACAGTTAAGTGTTCTGGAATCCCTGTTCTTAGCAATGTTATCCATAATTTGTTGTGATCCACATAGTCGAATGCCTTTGCATAGTCAATAAAAGACACAAGTAAACATTCTTCTGGTATTCTCTGCCTTCAGTCAGGATCCATCTGACATCAGCAATGATATCCTTGGTTCCTTGTCGTCTTCTGAATTCAGCCTAAATTTCTGGCAGTTCCCCGTCGGTATACTGCTGTGGCCACTTTTGAACGATCTTCAGCAAAATTTTACTTGAGTGTGATATTAATGATACTGTTTTAATAATTTCTGCATTCCATTGGGTCACTTTTCTTGGGAATAGGCATAAATAAAAATCTCTTCCAGTCATTGGCCAGGTAGCTGTCTTCCAAATTTCTTGGCATAGACAAGTGAGCTCTTCCTGTGCTGCATCTGTTTGTTGAAACATCTCATTTGATATTCTGTCAATTCCTGGAGCTTTGTTTTTCACCAATGCCTTTCAGTGCAGCTTGGACTTCTTCCTTCAGTACTGTCGGTTCCTGATCATATGTCACCTCTTGAAATGGTTGAACGTCAACCAATTCTTTTTGGTATAATGACCCTGTATTCCTTCCACCTCTTTTTGATTCTTCCTGTGTCGTTTATTAGTTTCCCCATGGAATCCTTCACTGTTGCAACTCGAGGCTTGAATTTTTTCTTCAGTTCTTTCAGCTTGAGAAATGCCGAGCATGTTCTTCTCCTTTGGCTTTCTATCCCCAGCTCTTTGCACGTGTCATTATAGTACTTTACTTTGTCTTCTTGAGCCACCCTTTGAAATCTTCAGTTCTTTCACTTCATTGTTTCTTCCTTTTGCTTTAGCTACTCAATGTTCATGAGCAAGTTTGAGTCTCTTGTGACATTCATTTTGGTCTTTCCTTTTTTTCTTGACTTTTTAATGACCTCTTGCTTTCTTCATGGATGATATCCTTGATGTCATTCCACAACTTGTCTGGTCTTTGGTCGTCGGTGTCCAACACATCAAATCTATTCTTGAGATAGTCTCTAAATTCAGGTGGGATATACTCATGGTCATACTTTGGCTCTCGTGGACTTGTTCTAATTTTCTTCAGGTTCAACTTGAACTTACATATTAGCAATTGATGGTCTGTTCTGCAGTCGGCCCCTGGTCTTGTTCTGACTGATGATACTGAGCTTTTCCATCATCTCTTTCCACCGATGTAGTCAATTTGATTCATGTGTATTCCATCTGTCGAGGCCCATGTGTGTAGTTGCCGTTTATATTGGTGAAAAAAGGTATTTTGCAATGAGGAAGTCATTGGTCTTGCAAAATTCTGTCATATGGTCTCAGGCATCATTTCTATCACCAAGGCCATATTTTCCAACTACCAATCCTTCTTCTTTACTTCCGACTTTTGCATTCCAAACAGCAGTAATTATCAATGCATCTTGATTGCATGTTTGATCAATTTCAGGCTGCAGAAGCTGTTAAAAATCTTCAAATTCTTTGTTTTTGGCCTTAGTGGTTGGTGTGTAAATATGAATATTAGTCGTATTACCTGGTCTTCCTTGTAGGCGTATGGATATTATCCCTATCACTGACAGCGTTGTGCTTCAGGATACATCTTGAAATGTTCTTTTTGATGATGAATCCAACACCATTCCTCTTCAAGTTGTCGTTCCCGGAATAGTAGACCATATGATTGTCTGATTTAAAATGGCCAATACCAGTCCGTTTCAGCTCACTAATGCATAGGATTTCAATGTTTGTGCATTCCGTTTCATTTTTGACTATTTCCAATTTTCATACTTCGTGCATTCCAGGTTCTGATTATTAATGGATGTTTGCAGCTGTTTCCTCTCATTTTGAGTCATGCCACATCAGCAAATGAAGGTCCCAAAGGCTTTACTCCATCCACGTCATTAAGGTCGACTTTACTTTGAGGAGGCAGCTCTTCCCCAGTCACCTTTTGAGTGCCTTCCAAACGGGGGGCTCATCTTCCAGCAGTATATCATATAATGTTCCACTGCTATTCATAAGGTTTTCACTGGCTAATGCTTTTCAGAAGTAGACTGCCGGGTCCTTCTTCCTAGTCTATTTAGTCTGGAAGCTCAGCTGAAACCTGTCCTCCGTGTGTGACCCTGCTGGTATCTGAATACCAGCGGCATAGCTTTCAGCATCACAGCAACACACAAGCCCCCACAGTACGACAAACTAACAGACACCTGGGGGTTAAAAAAATTGCTAGGCTCTTTTTAATAAGGTATACTCTTTGAATTACTGGCCTTTAAAAAAGAAGAAGAAGAAGATTCATTCTACATGATTCTATAAGCTGGGCTCATTTTATGGTAACATTATAGTAACATGCATTTCATTAAATATTAACCAGGTCCATTTCTATGAACCTTCCCCACAAATATTCCAATATACTCCAGAAGAACTTTTCTAATGATTTCACCCAAATCTACGATAATATTGTCATTTTCCTAATGAACCACCATGTAAACTAGGTTATGAATCTGTTTATTGACATCATCAAGTAGCAGCATTTAATTAAATAAGCATCTTTGCTTTAATTGTTGTTTTTGCGGGCACGTTTTTACAATTTAAATTCTTGGAAAACAGAATCCAGTTGACTGAAATGCACCAATAAGAGAAACTTTAAAATTGCCGTTCCTTTGGTTCAGCTTGACTCAGGTTGGCTGTGAGGCAAGTAAGCTTGGTGAGACCTGGAAGAAAAGCTGTTTTGTTTCATTCAATTGTTTTCAAAATGTTAGTTAGAGAAAGAAAGAAAACACAGACCTTTAAACCAGAATCAATTGGGGCCAAAGGTATGAAGCACTCTATCAAAATGGCTTAGAAGTCTGCTTTCGAAACAAAAGTTTCTGTGGTAGAAAGTGATCAATAACGTAGGAGGAGAAAGTCAGATGTAAGGAATGAGGAGAAATGTAGAAATTGGGTGCCAAAGAATCCTCTCCTGAGGCATGCTATGAACTCAAAACCATTTGCTGCACCTGGAGGCCAAAAAGAGAAAGCCTCTCTTTTTATTTGGCCTCAGTGGAAAGAGAAAGCAAGAGAGCCTGGAGGCTGAGAGCTAGAATGGAGAATTCCCTGAAAGTCTGCTGTCCAAAACTCCAAAATGAAGAATTCTGTTACTAAAGAGTTTGTCAACCTATTGGTTCCATGCTTTCTTCCTCATGGACCACCCACTAAGTGGCAGGTATTGTGCTTAGCGTGTATGTTTAGGAGTTGGAGGTAGGGGCAGGGTGAGGTAAGGTGAAGCAAAGAACAATGACATGGGTGCAGCTTTTGAGGATTCGGGAAGTACTGTAGACAGGAACAAGTATAATAAAATGTGAAAAGTGCTCTAATTAAAAAAGAAGCCCTGATGGCACAGTGGGTAAGTGCTCGACTGCTAACAAAAGGGTTAGCAGTTCAAACCCACAAGGCTCCTGAGGAGAAAGATGTCATAGTCTGCTTCTGTAGCATTTTTCAGCCTTGGAATCCCTATGGGTAGCTGTCCTCTGCCTACTCTGTCCTATAGGGTCGCTATGAGCAGAAGCAGCCGGTTTGGTTTTTGTGGTTTTGTCTCTAATTAAGGATGGTACAATATCAATAATAACTAGTATTTATCAAGTGTCCACTATCTTCCGGGCATGACCTCAGTGTTTCCCATGTATTAACTCATTTAAGCCCACTAATAGCCTTGAGAAGTATAGATTTATATGTCACAGGGGTATTGGTGATGTAAAGGCATGAGAGTGAGTGAGGTCAGAAGCCATCTGACCAAACCTTTCTTGGTGACATCTCATGATTTGGATGTTTACCATTTCCTTGTTTTCTATCAAAATTCTCTGGAACTACATCTCATTCTTAACAGGACTTACTTTCCTATATAGCTAATCTGTTAGGTGAATCAAATCCAAGACTGATAATAAATTTATATGTGATCCTTATGTTAGAGGTATATTCTATTATCTGCAAAGCCTCATTCCTCTCACCATCTTCATTTCATCCTCAAGAATAAACTGCTCTGATAACTGATAGAGATTGGAGTTACACAGTTACATAATTCACAGCCTCTTTTTTGATAGTTCTTCCTCACTCACAAGGAGTGGCCTCTACAGTGAAAAATATTTGGCTAATAACTGACATTTCAGCCAGAAGGAGCTGTCCCAAGTCTTGTCTGGCCCAATTACATTTTCTGTTTTACATTTGGAATTTATAATATGTAAAGAGAGTTTTTTTTTAAAAGAGAGTAGATCACTGAGTATCAGGCATTTGATTTGTAATGTATATGAAGTTGAGGCTGAGATGAAAATGACAATATTCAAGAGGATCAGAGAAAGTATAACTGGAGAAAAAAGAGAGATAGACAGGTAAAGAGACAGAGAAGAGTCAAGAGATATCGTGATTTAAGAAGGAAAAGAGAGGGAATGAAAGAGAAGCTGCTTTGTTTCCTAACAGTTCTGAAATTCCCAGTGTTATTTTTCCATGTCTTGGTTGTTACTGCATCTGTTGCAATAAGATGGACCTGAGTCTGTCTTCTGTTTAAGAAGCATTTTTTTTCCTGTTTTTGTCAGGTGGAGCAGGAGAAATGTTGGATCCAAAGAAAAGAGATCCTAGCCAAATCTCTTTGCATCAGAGGCTACCTGCTCTGTAGATACTTGTGCTTTACACTGTCCTAATAATACTATACATAGAGTATTGCACATTTGAAAAAGAATACACACACACTGGACTACCCCCAGAAAAGAGATGCCAGGATGCTAAAGAGGATATTCACCTTGGTTAAGAGAAGAGGCAGGGAAGATATTAAAACTACTATCTTCCATTGCATGGATTCAGATGAAAACTATTCATAGAGAGTGGAACTATATGCTTTTGTGCTTACATCTAGGGAAGAGAGAATTTTCTTCTCAAAACATATTGGACAGAAATCACACATTCATTCCAATTGGATTGCCTCTGGCAAAGGAAGTGAAATTATCCTAATGGGATTAAGCCAATCCGAGCAGCTACCTGGATGCTAAACCACTGGGGAGAGGAAATGAATGGAAGACTACCACAAATCCACTAAGGACCATCCTTTTTGCTACCCAACATATATCTTAAACACACACTTCCTCCCTCCAAGGGAAACCACCCAAAGCCTCATCTCAACCAGTTACTAAAATCAGAACTAAGTCCAAGATTTCTGGGTTACGTGTGGTCTTCGCTATTAAATCCAGAGGTCTCTGCCTCATAGCATGGTGACATTTACCTTAAAATGACAATATATCCACTCCCAACACAGGCATGTATGCAATGAAGGGAATAAAGTGTGATAACTGTATTAAAAATTCCCATTCAGAAAAGAGGAAATTGGTAAACAGTATACTGATTTATGGCATAGATCAGATTCTATTAGATAGAAATACTGAGGTTATGATATCTTGGCAAATGGAATTATTCTACTCATCAGACAATATTGCACTTGTATTTTTTTATTTTCTCTGTGATTTCTTCACTGACCCATGGATATCTTAGAAGTATATCAATCATGGATATCTTAGAAGTATATTAATTTCCAAATGTGTGAGGTTTTCGTAGATATCTTACTGCTATTGATGGCCAATTTAATTCCTTTGTGGTCAGAGAATAGGCTTGATTGATTTCAATTATTTTAAATTTATTCAGACTTGTTTTATGACCCAGAATATGGCCTTCTTGGTGAATATAACATTATGCAATTGTTCATCGTAGTGATCTATGCCCAATACCAGAGCAACAAAATATATGAAGCAAAGTTTGACAGACTTGAAGGGAGAAATAGGAAAATATAAAATTATAGTTGGGAATTTTAACATCCTCTCTCAGCAACAGGCAAGACAACCAGAAAAAAAACCAGTAAAGACATGTTATGAATCACATTAACCATCCTGACAAAATTAATATTGCCTCCTAGATAGTGATCTTACTGTAGGCTAGTATCACGTTTTAGAAGAGCAAAATTAACTCTGCTACCCTATGACCTAAATCTGACAGAGAGAAACACATACTATGAAATAAAACACAAGGAACTAAATATTTAATTGTATTGCCTTTTTGTTAACCTTTCCAACTCTTTGATGTAAGACCGCCTGAAATTTTAGTGTTCTAATGTCCCCAATGTAATCTTATTGCTTTTAAATTTTGGAAGCATGGCTTGGTCTTAAATGCGTAAAGCACATTGGAAGAGTACAAAGTACAAGCACATTAGTGAATATGCCTGTAAATTTTAGAAGAAGAAATGGCAATCTGTGAGAATTATTTGATGCCTTTTCTGTAAGAGCATCAAAGTGATGCTGATTAACTCACCTAGTTTTCTAAAATTATTATTTATTTAAAAAAAAAATCATTGAGTGCTACATTCTGTTATTATGCTAAAAATTAATGAGAATGTTTAAATCATGGCAGAGTAGTTTTTCACTAAATATATTAACTCACTAGAAGAAATATCTTGTCTTTTTGTATTTCTGATCCTAAATTATTTATATGTTTTAATACCTTTAGTAAAGTTATTATAGATAGAAGTATTTGTATAATATGTAATCATTTCAGATTACACCTCTTAAAAAAATTAGAGAGCCAAAATTTATATCCCACCAAGAAAAATTTAATGATAATTTAAAAAAGGAATGGAACACAATTTGGATTTATTCTTAACTTTTATGTGCCTTTTTAAATTTATTTAATTAATCCTCTGTTGCTAGACATTTAGTTGCTTCTAATGTTTGCTCTTGTAAAACAATTCTGTAAGGAATATCCTTCTATTGATTGCATTATAGATTTCTATAAATAAACTGTCTAGGAATAGCATATAGACAAAACATAATATCTCTTTGTTATAGTAATTTATGCCTTTAAGTCTCGGTTAAAAAACCAAACCAAACCCACTGCTGTCGAGTTGATTCCGACTCATAGCAACTCTATGGGGCAGAGTAGAACTGCCCCCATAAGGAAGCAGACTGCCACATCTTTCTCCTGTGGAGCAGCTGCTGGGATCAAACCACCGATCTTTTGGTTAGCAGCCCAGCACTTTAACCACTGCACCACCAGGGCTCCTTCAAGTCTTGGTTAGGGTGTGTAATTTTTATGTTTGTTATCCCTATTCATTTCCTCTTTTTTCAGTTGTCTGCTCCTGTCCATTGACTTTTTTTTTTCCTATTGTGTTCTTTTTCTCATTGCTTTTTTTTTTTTTAAGTGCTCTGTATTATCTTAAGGACATTATTCCCTCATGCTCTTTAAAGAATGCGTCGTAATACTTATTTATACACAATTATTTATAAGTAGATAAGGGTGTTAAAAACTTTTTTTAGATGTGGTTAAACAATTTATTAAAGTTGTTGAGTAAAACTTGTCTAGCATGAAATTGTAGATCATTTCATAAGAGGAAAGTGAACTTGACACTCATTGAATGTCTGCTTTTTGTTAGAAACTCTACTATCCTGTAAGGTGGTTATTCTTAATCTACAGTTTTATAGATGAGAAAAAAGTGTCAGAGAATTTAGATAAATCACTCAAGAATAAACAGCAAGTAAGTAGAACTGGGAATGTAATCTGAGTCTTTCAGATTCTAAAATTCACGCGTTTAAGGCTCAATAATGATTTATAATTCAACTATGTCTTGCTCATGGAAGGCAGTAAGCAAACATTGGTTGTAAAAACTGAATGAATATTAGGAATATTATCAAGTAGATCAGCTTGACTGCAAAGTGTCTGAATACCTTGCAATGGTTTATTCCTGTGCATGTGGACCATCTCTGAGACAGAAGGGAGGCACTGCCAAGCATTATCATCCATTCAGCAAACATCGTGATAGAAGAACCAGATGAATTAACACATGCTAAGGCAGAAACCCTGGTGGCACAGTGGTTAAATGCTATGGCTGCTATACAAAAGGTTGGCAGTTTGAATCTACCAGGTGCTCCTTGGAAACCCTATGGGGCAGTTATACTCTGTCCTATAGGGTTGCTATGAATTGGAATCGACTTGACAGCAACAGGTTTAGTTGGTCTGGTTTTTTAAGGCAGAAAAAAAAATCTACCACTGAGGTTGTCTATTTAGAAGCACTATATCAAACATGTGGCTACATTTTAGGGAACATTTGGCTAAGTTGCAAGCCTAAAACAGTTCATTTAGTAGTCCCATTACCCTAACCTCTGAATAAATAGCTGAGCATTGGTAAATAACATAGGCTGTTTATGTCACATCTGTTGACAATTCTATCTGCTTACTTTGCCATATAGAGGCAGAATTGTTCTTATTTGCTCTATGTTCGAAAAAAAGGCTTTTTTTTTAACTGAATAGTTGCCTAGGAAACAGTTTCTCAGAATAAAAGAATCTAACAGAAAATGATGCATTCTTAATCTACTAATAAGCTGGATAGCGTATACTAACACATAAGAAAGCATCTATACTACCTATTCAGTTTCCAGTCTTGTCTCTCCGTTTGAACATACAAATTTTACTTTAAAACACAGATAGATGGGAGCAGCAGAAAAGATATTCCACAAATTGACAGAATACAAAACAGAAAGAGATATATTTCTAAGAAACTACCAGTAACCAGTAGCTTGGCCAATCGGTTGATCCACTAAATAAGTGATTTTATCACATTTGAGGGACCTACTCCGTATGCATTTTAACTGAATTTCACACAGAAATCTGTTTTATGAATATGTTAAACATTAATTTGATATAGCACCAATGTTAATTTCTTCAAAATAGAAGAGCTCTTGTATCACCTAGGCCAGTGGTTCTCAACTCTGGTTATACATTAGAATATCTGTGGGTGAGTCCTGGTATCTTATTTTTTGAAAATCCCACCAGAATGTTTTTTATGTGCCGCCATGGTTGAGAACCACTAATCTAGTTTTGTTAGGCTAACTTAAAAACGTTTTACCCCAAATACAATTTTACAGCAAAATAAACAATGTCAGAGATGCTTGGCCATGGCTTCATCTGCAATTTCTGAATAGTGACTAAGTTTTGTACTTTCAGGTTACTGAAGGAGACATCGTTTCCAAGAGGCTTATGATTGTTCCCTCAATTACTGTATGAAGACCAAAATTCCTTAAATTCATACAATAAGTCAGTATACTAATTTAAAATAAATCAGTCTTTTTTTAAGTTGATCCTCAAAATTTAATATTTCATAAATGTTTATAGCAAATATATTTGGGTAAGCAGCGACTGATACATGCCCTTCTGTCCTTCTATGCTTGACAAATCCCTACTCAGTCTTTAAAGTTCACTTTCTCTATGCAACCTTCCTATATGCTCTCATAGAACTTTTCACCTATGTCAGGAAAATTGAGTATAAATAATATAATGAATGTAAAGCATTCAATATGTACAGTTTAATAATCATTTAACATAGTTAACTATTATTTTTGTCATTAGAGTTCTTGGCATAAGGATGAAGTTAAATATATGAATGAATTAATAAAAATGTTATAATAAATGAGAATATATATATACGTATATATATAAAACCCAATGCCATCGAGTCGATTCATATATATATATATATATATATATATATACATATATACACATACAGTCAGTCCCTGGGTTATGAATGTCTGACTTATGGATAACTCATAAATGGACTGCCATATATATATATATATATATGTATATAAAGCTTATTTATTAAAAATTTGAGTTAAACACAATGGTTCATTATAACCAATGCACGCACTATTTGTGACGCTCATGAAAACATTGTGCAGTTTGAAAGTGTTTAAGTGTTTTATGTCCATAAAAAAGAACCCAGTGCCGTCGAGTCGATTCCGACTCATAGCGACCCTATAGGACACAGTAGAACTGCCCCATAGAGTTTCCAAAGAGCGCCTGGCAGATTCGAACTGCCGACCTTTGGTTAGCAGCTATAGCACTTAACCACTACGCCACCAGGGTTTCCTTTTATGTCCATAGAAAGGTAAAATGTGTACTATATACTAAGAAAAGCATTCGACTAACTGACATTATATAAGAATCATATGTGCCTATTCCGACATGCCTACAAATTCGACTTAAAGATAGACTTAGGAATGAATCTTGTTGGTAACCCAGGAACTACCTGTATATACAATATCGCCAGTGACCTGACAGTTTTGTATTTAGCTTGAAGATAAGGACCATTTTAAAAGAACTTACCCCAGCCTCCAAAGAAATAGAAGAAACGACTCCCAAACTGGTAATTAATGGAGGTTGATATCCAGCTTTGAATGCTCTAAGACTTGTCAATAAATATAATTTCACAGTGACTGAGGAGACAAACGGACTTGTTTAATTCATACTAATATGTACACATTGCGTTTTACTTCAAGAAAACCTTAGAATGACTTATTAGACGTGATAGAGCTAATTTAATAAACTACATTGAAAAACTCTTTTTGGGTGGGTGTAGAAAGGAAAATTAAATTAAATGACTAGTATATGGCTAGTTAATGACCATTTGTTTTTCAATAATGAGTGGCTTGACTGAAGCTTACTGTTGTATTCTTTTTCAAACTGGCTTGTATGTACCTCAACATGGCTTGATTCAGCTCAGTGTTTGATATGAAAACGCCAAAGCAATTTGTTTTGCTTTGTTTTGCAAAGCAGAGGTAATGGCTTCACTCATAAGGAGAAAACAAGAAATAAAGGCATTTCTCTTTCAGCATAGTCCTGAGCTCTCATGAGATCCAGGAGAGATTAGAAAATAAGCAATCTAGTACTTACGATGGTTTGATACATTATCTTTGAGGAAAATGCTGGCTTCAATAGCATGACTGGGAAGTTGGCAGTGCCATTATATTCCTGTCCTCATAGTGAAACGGGCTTATCCTCATTTTTCTGCTCTCTCTATACTTCATTACGGAAACCCTGGTGGCGTAGTGGTTAAGTGCTACAGCTGCTAACCAAAGGGTCGGCAGTTCGAATCCGCCAGGTGCTCCTTGGAAACTCTACGGGGCAGTTCTACTCTGTCCTATAGGGTCGCTATGAGTTGGAATCGACTCGACGGCACTGGGTTTGGGTGGGTTATACTTCATTACATATCCACACAAATTACACAAATACAAGGTCCATTTGTGATCATGCCTCTTGTTATTCTTCCAAATGAAAAGCCACTGAAGAATATAGTGAGACTGCATGCTACTTGTTGCTATCTTCTGCCCTTATTGTTCGACTTATTGTGTTATTTATCTTTCCTTCAAATTAGCAGTATTTTCTTACATGTCATCTTACTGCTGAAAAGATCACGAAAAGCAGTTGTATTCCCCTCTGCTGATGAAAGATTATATACGTAGCCATTGACACACAACAGATAAAATTAAGAAAACACAGGCTACCATTGTGAATTGATCTCAGAGAGGATGCATTTTTCAAAGATGATAGTACTTCATGTCATTATCCAGACAACCCATCTGGATCTATTTTTGATGAGCAGTTAGTGCCCACATGAAATCGGTGTATCTTTTAATGAGTGGGCAAAACGCCATACAAACATATGGACAAAAAGTAGACAAGCCAAAGTTGCACAACAGGACATTTATTTAATAAGGCTGAATTTCAGTCCAGAGTTTTCAATATAATTGCCCATCATTATTTTTTTTCCAAATCAGAAGACTGGCAATCGGATGCCATCAGAACTCAGAGGTAACTAAAGTTAATGGAAGGGTGTGTGTGTGTGTATGGGGGCACTGGCATTTGTATAGGTGAACTTAAAAGCAATCACATAGTTACATTTCTATGTAGGAGAAACTTTAAATCAGAGAACGAAAGAGTCCAGGGTCACAGAAAAGGAAGAAAGAGCTTATGGTGAACACTTTTTCTTCGATTTTAGTATACAGTCAATGCCTTGTACACTCATGTTTCTGTGATGCCCCAATTTAAGTGTAACACCTAGGTAAAATTCTCCTTCCACTCACTCAATTCCAAGCTGCAAAGGAAATAGGTTTTTAGAAAACTGTTCAAAAAGAAAAATTACTTATATACAATAGAACGTCATGGAAAGTTGTAGAAGTAGGCATCTGCAGAAATGGGAAATGCAAGGTTATGGTTTTCTGCTTTCAAATCTCTTCTAAACTAAATTGTATAGTACCGGAGACACACATATGCTTTACAGATGCAAATTCATATGATTACCTCTTGGTGCATATTTATAAACATGAGTTTATTGCTCGTCCTTGCTTGGGTAAGCTAGTCTTTAATACTTCCTTATCAATGATACACACACACTGGTGAATCGGGTATATACAACTCACCTTCCAATGTGGTTAAAATTATTACTTTCTGTCCTCATCAACCCGGTATTTTGATTCATTTGTTCCAGATAGGGGTAATTATATAATTGTTCCCCAGGAATTTGCATCGTTTACATCCTCAGATTATTCTGATCCACGTTGAGGAATACTGCCAAGAAAAGATTGAGCTCAATAATTTAAAAACTAAATATGAAGTGTTTGTTTGGGACTTCCTATTGATATTTCCGTATCAAATCAAATAGTATTTCACCCCTTTAGAGCAAGCTTCCCAAGTTTTATGTCTGCCCTTGCCAAGATTCTGAGAGAAACGGGGGTAAGAAAATAATTTTTGTCTTTGGTTTGTATGCACAAAGAAGCTGACTTTAATTGATTTCTATTTTAGAGCAGTTCCAATTTGTCTTTTCTGGTCTGTGTGACTTCAAGTAAGTGATTTATGCCAAAATGTTTCCTCTTCAAATGATTATTTTGTTATGTCCCTAGATTAGCGTTAGAAAGATCCACAGAGGTCACTTACATGGCTTGGATAAAAATTTGAGAATCACAATTGGATCTTAGGCTCTCCAGAACCACTTAACCTGAAGGACAGACCGTGTGACCCTTGACTGACAGTCAATATGCATATAGCACAAACACAGGAGAAACAGAACAAATACCAAATAGATGATTTGGGCACACAGCCAACATATTTTAGACCACCAATTTTAAAAAATGTTAAATTATGTATTTCCAAAATCTATTATAGCTCTTCACCATCATATTGAGAGTTTAAATTATAAAATGTAAATTAATTCATCAATCATAAGAGCACGATATTATAATTACCCCCTCCCATCATTTCACTGGTAAGCGATGATTTAATCATGTATTTTGATTAACAGCTTTAGTCTATTTCTTTCCTGACTTTTCTCAAAGAATTCTTTAAATTTATTTTGTTATTAAGTCCAACATGTACTTCTTGGCATTCACAATTTATCTGGGAGATATATTTGACAAATAAAGCACTTGCAAAAGTGTAATAAAATTATTGCACTCTGAAACGACATGAATTAAACATTTGGAAATAAGAGAATTGGAGGACTTTTCTGAAGTTCTTCTGAAGAGACTTTTTTTTTCTTTCATTTATGTAGATACTCGATTCCAAAACCCTGAGACCAAGATGCTTTCTAAGTGCCTCTGTTTTTTATTTTCCTCTTTAGAGGCTGGAACTTAACTTGTCATTTTCTTCAGGTGCTGCAAGCTTACTTGATGTCTAGTGAATTTTCTTCTTGAAACATCAAAAAACTTGATGACAAGCTCCTACA